>NC_068549.1:8005000-8605000 GCF_026212275.2 Microplitis demolitor | reverse complement strand
CGTTAAGAAATCAGCAACAAATTTAATTGTAAGCACGCTTGTTAGCAATAATTCAATTTTACGATGGGCCGCTGGAGAAGCTGTTGGCCGTATGGCGCAAGTTATTTCAGATTCAAAATTTACAGCAGAACTAGCTCAAATGAGTTTTGATCGTTTGAAATCAGCACGAGATGTTATTACTAGAACTGGTCATTCATTGGCACTAGGCTGTTTACATAGATACGTCGGAGGAATGGGTTCAAGTCAACATCTAAATACAAGTGTTAGCATTCTTTTAGCTCTTGCTCAAGATAATACATCTCCGGTAGTCCAAGTATGGGCTTTACATGCTCTAGCGCTTATTGCAGACTCTGGAGGCCCAATGTTTCGCGGTTATGTTGAGCCTACATTATCTTTAATACTTATGTTGCTATTAAATGTATCACATTCACACATTGATGTTCATCAATGCATCGGAAAAGTTTTGTCTGCTTTAATAACAACCATTGGGCCAGAACTTCAAGGCAATACATCATCTATTTGTACAGCTCGACAATCGTTTCTATGTGCTTGTGCAATAATGCAAGATCATCAAGATCCTTTAGTTCAAGCTGAAGCTACTGGATGTCTTCAACAGCTGCACTTATTCGCACCACGTCACGTTAATTTATCTTCACTTGTGCCAACTTTATGCCGTACTTTGTCAAGCAATCATTTACTTCTTCGTAAAGCCGCAATATCATGTTTAAGACAACTCGCTCAACGTGAAGCCAAAGAAGTATGCGAACATGCAATGAGCTTGGCAAATGAAAGCAGAGATACGAATGTTGTTGAAGGATTAACGATAACAGAGACAGGTCTTCCAGGAGTTCTTTTTAGTTTATTAGACATCGAAACTGATAGTGGTCTTATTAAAGATATACACGATACTTTAACAAGTATGCTTCAAATGTTAGCAGCCAACAATCTTTCTCAATGGATTGCTCTTTGCAAAGACGTACTTACTGTAGCATCAGAGGCTAGTACATGCGAAGAATTAACAACAATAAATAGTGAAGATGTTACAGCAGATAACGACAGTGCTGATGCAGAAGGTGATGATGATCAAGCTGAATTTCATGCTGATGAATCTAAACAACGACCCAGTGTGTCTCCAAGATGGCCAACGCGTGTGTTTGCTGCACAATGTGTTCGCCGTATCATAACAGCATGTATAAATCATAACAAACAAGCACACTTTGACTTATCTGTGGCCAAAGAATTGCAACAAGTAAAAGGTCGAGGTGATTATTTAGTTTTACATCTTTCTGATCTTGTACGAATGGCTTTTATCGCTGCTACCAGTGATTGTGATCCATTGCGTTTAGAAGGATTAAAAACTCTTCAAGAAATAATTGACAAGTTTGCGAAAGTACCTGAACCAGAGTTTCCTGGACATTTACTATTAGAACAATTCCAGGCCCAAGTAGGAGCTGCTTTAAGACCAGCATTTTCTACAGAGACACCGTCTCATGTTACTGCTGCTGCTTGTGAAGCCTGCAGTGCTTGGATTGGTAGCGGCGTAGCTCGAGATCTTAATGATCTTCGACGTGTTCATCAGTTGCTTGTTTCATCTTTGGAAAAATTACGTCAAGGTCATACACGTCCGCCATTGTATAACGAAAGTCTTTCAACTTTAGAAAGATTGGCTATTCTTAAAGCTTGGGCTGAAGTATACGTTGTAGCGATGATGAACAATGGATCTACACCAAATTTACGCGGTTCTTCATTACGAAATATTAATAAAACAACAGATACAGATAACGATGATTTTGGTCAATTTGAATTTCAAAATGAAAGTCTTTTGAGTTTAGTACAACCTGAATTATTAAGTTTAAGTCAATATTGGCTTTCAGCATTACGCGATCATGCTTTACTTTCATTACCACCGGAATTTGCAAGTCAATTACCTCACGATGGAGGTGCATTCTATACAACAGATACAATGGAATCTGCGAGACCTTATTACATAAAATCATGGGCGCCAATTCTTCATGCTGCAGCTTTATGGTTAAATGCTAAAGGATTTGACACCAATCAATCTACTACTGATAGTATTCCAACAACACTTAATAATAATTCTAGTAATAATAATAACAATAATAATAATCCTACTGACAATAATATAAATGATTCAAAAACAAATGCAAATATTGAACATTTTCATCTTCTCTTTGGTATTTGTATAGAGGCACTATGTAGTTCCCGCTCTTCCGAGTCCACGCAAAATATTAAAACATGTCTTAGTGCTTTATTTACTTTCTTAGATTCGACATGGGTTAGAAAAATTTTATTGGCCGATATCTCACTTCCCATTGAACTTTGTAACGTTCTTCATAGACTTTTATTGACCCAAGACAGTTACACAATTCAAATGATGACAATGGAAGTACTAAAGCAAATAGTAAAAGCTTTCGAAGAAAATTTATCAGAGAAAAAATTAGTTAAGTTGAAACAACTGGTACCATCTAATTCAGAGACAAGAGATACTGAAGAATTAGAACTAGTGGGTGAAGGCGGAGAAACAGGAGAATTAATACCCGGAAAATCATTTGTTTTCGCAGTTTTAGAAATTTGTCTTTGTCTTTTAGTACGACAAATACCTGTTCTGAATCCTAACCCTGAAGGAACTACCGCCATTTTGTCTCAAAAAAGATACATTGCTTCTGAAGAAAATGGAAGACTTATTACTTTAACTCTTAGTATTATGGAAACTCTTCCATCACTTTGTTCAATGCAAGGTGCTCTATCAATTCTTCCAACACTTCTTTATTTAACTACTGGTATTATACGAGAAATTGGAGTCAGAGTTGATAATCAAAGCATCAGGATAGCGTCCGAAGCGCCTATTCATGCTTCGTTACATTGTTTAAAGAGTTTTATTACAAATAAATATTCAAGGTATGAAAAAAGTAAGCAGCAATGGACTGAATTACTTCAAAGTGCTCTTGCAAAAATAATTGATTTAGCTAAATCAGGAAATGACGAAACGAAAATGGATGAAGTTACAATGACGCTTGGTATTGCTGTTTTTGTTCTTCATGCATTACCAGAAGTTGTGAGTGCACCAAACATACAATTTCCCTGTATCAATCACTTTAGACAATCTTTTCAATCTAACAATACAATGGTTAGTGATTTTAAATATTTTTTGTGTTAACAATAGTATATTGTAAGATAAGGGATCAAGCAAAACCATTTCAGACCAGGGTAAAGTTTGCTACCCGAGCCGTATACAGTAAAAAATATTGTGTTAAAATCAACACAATATTTATGTTATTTTTCGACACAGACTATATGTGTTCAATTTCGACACAAAATTTGTGTTAAAATTTCAACACAAAATTCGAATAATATGAGAAGTAACTTCAACACTTTGTAAATGTTAATGGCGACAAAAAAAAAATGTTATCTTTTACATTTTATTATTGTACCATGAATTATTTTTAGGTTATCAAGTGTTAACAATTATTATTTAACATTGAACTATTTTGTGATAGTCAACATGATCCTTGAGTTAGCAGGCAGTTAACAATTTTCGAATTTTTTTATTAACAAATCAATTAAAAACAAAAAATCGGTCTATCGGTTGACCCTGCGGACCAGCCCCAAAACTTCCAGCTATTTTCGAGCTCCATGAACTCGAAAACATCGTCGTAAATACATTTTCGAGCTCTTCGAGCTCGAAAATACTTTTGTGTACTTTTAGTTTCGAAAAAAACCGTTTTTAGCATTTTTTTCTCCCATGATATCTCTCAAATGCATCAACCGATTGAGATGGTTAAGGTGGCAATCGACGCGTTTTATTAAATTCTAGAGCTTATTAGATTCTGAAATTAATCAGATGAGTCACTTCAAAGATAATAAAAAAAAACCGTTTTTTACCACTTCGTCTCCCGCGATAACTCTCGAACGAATAATCCGATTTTGATGTTTGAGGTAGCAATCGACGCGTTTTATTGAGTTCTAGGGCTGATTAGATTTTGAAGTCGATCGTATAAGTCGTTTCTGAGAAATCAATAAAAAACTAAAAAAACAATTTTTTTTTTTCGTAATTGGCCAATATCTTTGAGTCTACTTGATCAAATGATCTGAAATTTTCAGAAAAGTCGATGGCCAAAAAGCTCTTTCGATTGCCGCTTTAATCATCCAAATTGATTTATTAGTTAAAAAGATAAAAAGAGTTTACATACATACATACATACATACACACACACACGCGCGCGCGCGTACAGGCACACATACAGACACTCGGACATCATTCTGAAAATAGTCAGAATAGCTTCCTAGGACCTCAAAACGTCGACATCTGATGAAATTTCGATTTTTGCAAATCGGGGTAAAAACAATAACTTCCCGAATTTTTCGAAAATTGTCGATTTTCTTAGCGGGAAGTTAAAAAAACATCAAAAATAAAAATATGCGCATGTAGAAAAGTAAAAAAAGCTACAGATGCAATTTTTGAAATCTTTTTTTTTTTTTTAAACTACACGAATCATCAACTTTATTTTTTTATGTCCAATTGAAAATAAATAAAAACCAATGTTACAATAATAATAACTAACCAAGCAGAGCTGATGCTTAATGGCGCTTCTCGCGTGAATAGAAGAAAGACATTTCTTTTAACACAATTCAGCTGTCGCTTCAACACTTTTGTTGTGTTGATTTTGAAGTAACACTTTATAAATGTTGATAATTTCGATTTTTATACTAGGTAACATTATTCAAGTGTTGAATAGTAGATCGGTGAAAAAATTTTAAAGTGACAGATATTTGTGTTGATTGAATCACAAAATAATCAACACAAAAAATTTAACACGGACCGTTCTTAACACAGATATACAATATTTTACTGTGTAGGCGAGGGTTTACATCACCTGCAGTCTGAAATCGTGTTTTATCCTGTGTCAAACATTATATTTTTCATGATTACTTGCATTGGAACTTAGAGTTTCAGTATCAGCAACCAGTCCGAAACAAGTTAATTTAAGACCAACGGTGTGGTTAACTATTAGCATAAACATAAATTGTCATTTGCAATTTATAATTAAGCAGAAACTATAAATACTATTTATTATTTAGATTTATTTTTATAAAACTCAATTACAAAGCCAAAACTGTCATTTACGTATATAAAATTAATGGTCTGAAATTACTAGTAAGCAAATGACAAGTATCAATTAATTGATTAGACGACACTCTTAGCGGAAAAATATAATCAAGTGACAACTAAGGTGAACATTAACTGGAGGTATCAAACATTGTTTGTTTCTTCCCAAGGGACGGAACAATTTTGTTTTTGCTCGCTGACTGAAAGTATTTGTTCGCAACATTGGACTAAAATTAGTTTGTGGCGACTGGCTGTAGAGACACTGAAACTTAAGGTTTCAATGCTGGTATCATAAAAAAAAATTTTTAGCTTTATTGAATTGTTTTTTTCTTTTTTCAGGTGAGGTTGAAGTGTGTTCAAACACTAAAAACAATATTCTTGCATCCGGATAGAAGTATTAGCACTCCTTATATCCATGCTCTTGCACCTCGAATAGTAGAATATTTATACAGTGATCAAAGTAAACAAGTTGAAAATGATTTGGAATTGTCGTTTACTTTAGAATGTATTAGTACTATTGAAGCTCTCATTGCACTTACTGAATCTAAGAATCGTAAGTTTTTTTCTTTCATCAACATGACTATCACAAGTTTATTGTACTTACTATACTTTATTTTAATAAAATTTTCTTTTTATTGTCTTTGAAAAATTGCATACGGATCAGGAGATCTAATGCAAGGTATAAAAATATAACATAACTTTTCTATGACTAATTAAGCAATAAATGTTATCTTGTAAATTAAAGGTTTGTAAAATCAAAAAGTACACGCCTCATACGCGTTTGCCCTTATTTTTACAATAGTTGATTTAATTAATTTATTATTGAAAGTCTATTGATATTATTTTTTCTACATCGAAAGGGATATTTTTGAGCTCAAAAAAAATATAAAGCTTGCAATAATTACACAAAATCATATTTTGGATTTTGCGCTCCTGGCGCGACTGCTAGAGTAACTGCACTGCACGTAGTACATCAAATGTACAGTAGATGATACCGACACGTCAGTTAGATAAAGATAGCCAGAGATAATCTATCCTTTAATCAAAAAAAGGATACAAACAAAACAAGGTTTTATGTTGTGGGATTATAGGTTTTGAGTTTTTATTAATTATAATTAAACGACAAAAGTTTAGGCAGTGAATTTCAATAGAGTTCTTGCTACTAACAAAATTAAGCTGTTAAAAAAAGAATCGTATGAATTAATAGTGATTTTCAAAAGTTATCGTGTTTACGAAGTTTCATACAAGATTATTGACATAAAAGGTTTTTTAGACTGAAATATTTATTTTTAAATAAATTTATTGATGAATTGACTGAAAACTGTCAGAATCAAAGTTTAATAAATTGTCTACATGCTGATATATGAATTATCTTATTTCCACGTACTGATGGAGTGTAATAGAGGTTTAAAGTCAGTGAATTGGACGAAAATTTTGTAGTAGTTATAGAGCACACTTAACGCGGCGCGTTATGAGGCATGCAAAAAAATAAACTTTGAATGATATATTTTCCTAACGGTTAATATAATGAGTTGATGTTTATTGTTATTTTAGTTTATATTATTAATATTTTATGGTTCATTATAATTATAATATTAATGGATCTGAATTTTTTTTTTATAGGAATTCAAATGCTTACTCTTCTTGTTCCAATACTAATAAATTTCTTATTAGAAGAAGATAAATTACAACATGGAAGTCGATGGCAAATAAGTCTACATCAACAAAGTTTTCAATGGCTAAATAAAATTGGTCCAAAGTATCCTCAAGTAAGATAATAAATATTGAATAACATTTTTTTATCTACGATTCCAAATGTTAACTAAAAAATTTTTCAAAGGAATTTAAGACTTTGATGTCACAATCTACTGAATTAAAGACCAAATTGGAGAATGCAGTGCATTTGAATCATCAGCAAGCTCGGAGACACTCCAAACAATCAGAAACGATAAAACCATTATTTACTAAAGTAGTTACTCCATCAATTAAATTAAAAACTGATTTTTCAAATTTTAATTGAGCTAAAAAAAGATTTAATTTATAAAAAAACAAAAGTCATAGTTATCAAACGCTTTTATAGTGATATTACAATTAATTTTATTATACATAATTAATTTAAATTTTAAAGTTTACTACCGATAAAATAAGTTTTTTTAAATGCCAACTATAAATCATGTGAAATATTATAGGCATATGAGAATTCAAAGTATAAATGATAATAGATATGCGTTCGATATTTTTAAAAATGTATTTTTTTAATTATAATTGCACAAATTTTATGATTTTTACGAAAATTAAATGAATTATCTAAAAAAAATGTAGTTTTTAGAGCACGATTAAATATAAAAAAAAATTTATTATCATTTAATCAAAGCATTATGTATAGAATATTAAATAAAAAAAAGTAGAAAATTATGTTAAATTTTCTTTTATGTAAATAGATGTCACTACTTTTTTATATAAGGATTTTTATTTTTGGCAATTGTTTAGAAGAGGGTCTCAACCATGTTTCATTTATCAAAAATTCAATTTTGGACATATCGCTTTGAATCCAAACGCCATTATTTTTAGGCGGATTGAAGCAATAATTTTTTATTCATGTGTTATTTAAGCCTTAGTAAGCCATAAGTGTATACCATAGGTATAAATTATGCTTGATTCAGCGATTTTTGTTTGTTATTTTTCAGTTCCGTGCTACACTGAACTATTTGACATATTTTTCATTTCATTCTATGTATTGCCTCTTAAGTTAACCACCAAAACTTAAGATATATACCTATTTGCCATAATGTTTGTAGTTTCGTCCTAGGTACGTTAACGGACTCGTCAGTAAGGCTATGTTAACGCACTCTTACCTTAGACTTCACCTCTTAATAGTACGCGCCGGCATAAAACAGTGTTGTGGGCTTCAGTCAGATACTATACTAGCAAAAGAAGGCAGATAACATCCAAACTGCTTGCACCAAAATGCGATGTGAGCTGTTGTACACATTTAAAATACTGAAATAACACAAATATACTGATTTTCACTATTACAAGAGTTCAAAAATTATTTGTAACTTTTAGATAGACCTTTCTACCGCCACCGTCCATCTTACGGTATTATATAAAATTACTTATATTTATTAGAAAAATTTATTTTTGAAAATTAGCATAATTCTATGATATTCTTATCAATTTTGTACATTTCAATTGCAAGGTCCAGATAGATATCTAGTGTTGGAGACAAAAACTCATACAGAAAATTTAATCCGCCGTGTAGCTGAACACGTGAAAAAGTTTAATTATAGATTTTTAAGGTGTAAGCACTTGGGACTTTAATAAATGTAGTGAGCCCTGATTCCACACAATTACCTTATTTTTTATTATGCCATCAGCATAATCGTTATGAGAATTTTGCTCACATTCATTTTAAAACGCTGATAAATAGTATAGACACCACGGAAGAAGGTAGAACATCCCAATCCTTTCGTCTCGAGTAGGCAATTACACACGCGTGCTTCGGATGTCCTACTTTCCTTCATTAGTTTGAAAAATACTATTTTTATTGATAGTCATATTCATAAATATTTTTTTTTAATATAAAAAAAAAACTTCATAAAGCACCCTCAACGCTTTCGCGCTTGAGGTGTGCAATACATATATTTTCATGCCTCACAACGTACTGCATTAGGCGTGTTCTATGACCGCTAAGAAATTTTCGTCAAATTAACTCACTCTAAATCTCTGTTTTCTCCCATTAGTACGTAGAAATAAGATAATTCATGAAGTATATGCATATACCATCGTGTAGACAATTTATAAAGCTTTAATTCTGACTTAGTTTTATGTCGATTCATCGATAAATTTATTCAAAAATAAATATTTCGATCCAAAAAATATTTTACGTCAATCATCTTGTATGAAATTTTGTAAACACGATAATTTTCGAAAAACGCCATCGATTAACACGATTCTTCTTTTAATACCTTGATTTTGTTGGTTGGAAGAACCCTATTGAAATTCATTGCCTAAACTTTTTTTGTTTAGTTATAATTAATAAAAACTTAAAACCTACCATTCCGAAGCAGAAAATCATACTTTGATTGAGTCTTTTGTATCATCTACTGTAGGTACATTTTGTACTATATCTATGTGAATAAGTGCCCTTATCTTTTACACCAGGAGCGCGAATTTCAAAATGTATTTTTGTGTAAGTATTGCACACTTCATACTTTTTTTAACTCAAAAATATTCTTTTTTGATGTGGAAACAATAATATCAATGAACCTTCTATAGTAAAATAATTAAATAAACTGTTATAAAAAAGAGATCCAACTCGTATGAAGCCTGCACTTACGGATTTTCCAAGCTTTTTTTTAATAAATTCGTAATTTAAATGCAAGAATCGTAATGTTCTGAAAAATATAGACAGTTATTGAAAATTCATTCATAAATAAATATATACAGTAATGTATTTAACTTGATAATTTAATTATGGATAGCGAATAAGAATAAACTTGATTATCTCTAGATAATACACACACACATTGTGTATTTACATTATATATATATATATATCTGCCATAACCTCTTTAATTTTCATTCCGCTTTATTATAAGTATTTTCTATTTATTATTATCAATAGAAATAAATAAAAAAATAAAATAAACATGGATAAAAAAATAATACTAGTCACCGGAGGTACAGGTCTTGTTGGTAAAGCTATTGAAAAAACTATTGAATTGGACAAAAAAGATGATGAGGAATGGGTATTTGTTGGATCAAAGGATGCAGATTTATGGTAATGTTTTTTTACCTTCAGTTATTAAGTATTAAATACATTTATATAACTTAAATTTATTTTAGTGATAAAGAAAGTACAGAACAACTGTTTGAAAAATATAAACCAACTCATGTAATACATTTGGCTGCTATGGTTGGTGGTTTATTTCACAATATGTCACATAACTTAGATTTTTTAGTGAGTACCAAGATCAAATCAATTCGTGTATTATACAGTAGTATTGTATGTACTGATGATTAATTAAATAATGATTTTATAGCGTAAAAATCTTCACATGAATGATAACGTTTTACAAACTGCGCATGAGAACAATGTCATTAAAGTTGTTTCTTGTCTTTCAACTTGCATATTTCCCGACAAAACAACATATCCAATCAATGAAACTATGGTAAATAAATTTTAATAAAATATATTTAATATATTTAAAAAAAATGCCATCCAGTCATACTCGAAATGGAAGGTATACTTTTTATTTCAATTAATTTAAAAATTAAAATTTTTTTAAAGACTTGATAAAAAAAATCTACATATTGTTTTTTTTCTCTAATACAGAAATTAAATTTCGAATTGGTTTTTCAATATCATTTAAATAATAATTAATGAGTGTTAGTTTTTTTTTTTAATATTTTGAATTTATCAACGCCAAGACGTAAACCGGGAAAATCCTTGTGTAAAATTATATTCTTATCTTTCAAACTTTGTAGAAAAGAACCAAATAGACTTAATTGCGATCTTGCAAAATCGATTATTATACCTTAAAAACGCTGTAAAAAATAAACTAATCAATTAAAAATGAAGTTGCAATAGTGTTAATTAATGTTCAACCTAAGTTTTACGAAATTGATTAACGTCTCATCATTCAGAAGTAATTCGATGATAAAGCTGCGAAAGTAAATTTCTTGGATTTTTTTTTTCAAATTTTCAAGACCATTAAATGGTTAGAAAAAATCATTGAAATAATGATTTATACAGCGGAAAGTATAGCTAATCGCGCGAACTTTAACATTTATTTTACAAAATTTAGTTACAACTTTCAGCTCAAAAGTTATTCAAGTATAAAGCAATAAAAGATTATTTTCATGAAAATCAAAAAAGATTTCAAACATGCACAACTTTCAAATTAACTGACCGATTTTGCTTATCTTTGAACTTGAGCAAGGTAATCCCCAAATATATATTAACTTTTGAAGATATTTTTCGGCATTTTTCGACAAAATAAAACATATTGTAACAAAATTTTTTAAAAATTGTGACATGAGACCCTCTACGATAGTTATCTTCCTAAAAAATATATACTTAAAAATCATTTTTATTGGAGCTGGTAATAATTTTTAATTTATAATATTTAATATTTTTTACAGATTCATAATGGTCCACCTCATCCATCTAATTATGGATATAGTTACGCAAAACGACTATTAGATGTTGCCAATCATGGATACTTCGAGCAACATAACAGACTTTATACTAGTATTATTCCGTGCAATGTGTTTGGACCTCACGATAATTTTAATCCACATTCCAGTCATGTAATTCCTGGATTGATAAGAAAACTATATGACTTGATAAAAAATGGTAATCCATACTAACTTAATGACTTGGTAAACTTTTCTTTATGACATTATTTTAAATATTCGTTGTCTTCGATTACAGAAAATACTGAAGATAAAATATTTACAGTGTTGGGATCAGGGAAACCGTTAAGACAATTTATTTACAGCTTAGATTTAGCCAAACTCATAATATGGGTTCTTCGTGAATATAATTCGGTTGAACCAATCATTTTATCTGGTAGGCTCATTCAGTATTTAATTGTTTTTTACTTATTATTATTAATCGTTTTCATTCTAGTGGATGAAGCAGATGAAGTGTCAATCATCGAAGTGTCTGAAACTATTGCCAAAGCTTTTGATTTTAAAGGAAAAATTGTATTTGATACTACAGCAGCAGATGGTCAATACAAAAAGACTGCTAGTAATGCAAAATTAAGGAGTTATTTATCTGACATACAATTTACTCCATTTGAGAAAGCGATCAAAGAAACTGTTGATTGGTATCGTAATAATTATAATTTAGCAAGAAATTAAGACATATACATTTATATATTAGTATGTGTCATAATAAAAAAATATTTTTTATGTAGGTTTCATGGTCTCAAAAGTTACTTTGAGACCAAAAAAATATCCTCCGAAAAAGTCCGATCAATATCTCACAAATTGAGCTGGCATTTGACAAGTTTATTTTCTCATGTTAAATATTTTTTTTAATTTTATGTGGAAAAATCTACGAAAAAAATCGGTCTATCGGTTGATCCTGCAGGCCAGTCTCAAAACTTCCCGCTGTTTTCGAGCTCTTTGAGCTCAAAAATATTTTTGTATGCCTTTGTTTTCGAAAAATAACGTTTTTTACCATTTTTTTTACAATGGTATCTCTCGAACAAACTGACCGATTAAGATGGTTGAGGTGATAATCGACAGGTTTTATAAAGTTCTAGAGCTGATCTAATTTTTAAATTTATTTATCGTTGTTCTTGAGGAATTGTAAAAAAATAAAAAAAAAAAAATGTTTTTTTTAATTCTTTCGACGACGGTTTTTCTTGAACGAATGAACCGATTTTGATGGTTGAAGTGGGGTTTGACGTGGCTTATAGAGTTTTAGAGCTGATTAGATTTTGGAATTGATCTATTGAGCACATTAAAAGTTAACTAAAAAAAACATTTTTTAAAAAAATTTTATTTTTGGAATATCTTCGAACACATTCTACCGATGAAGCTCAATTTTTTACGGCTTCTAGATGTTAACAAGCCGCATCGAATGACATCGTAACGATCAAAATTAACATGATTTAATTAACATGATCTTGTAAGAAGTTGAATTCCCCAATCTTGTAGGAAAATATCTAAATGACTTTGAACTGTTTAAAATAGTTGCAATATCAAAAAAAAATTTTATTTTTTTAATTCAAATAATTATCACCATACAATATGAGTGATATTTGTAGTAAGGATAAGAGTTTAAACTCAGTTTGGAAAAATGTATTTATTCGACCTATTAATGGACTTCGTTAATAATAAATTATATATTAAATATTTTGTATTTTTTCACACTACAAAGCCGTATAACTTTTCTTCTATTCACTTTATAAATAACAGAAATCGATCCATTTTTGTGGAAAATCGAATTTCCTATAAGACCTCATTAGTTAGAATAAAAAAAAAACTTTCATTAATTTAATAGAGAAGAAATAAAAAGAAATAAAGCTTATAGAAAAAATCATTTTTTTTTTTTTTTTACAAACTTTGGAGGGATGTAACTTCTTTTTAGCTGAAGTTACAAACTTAGTGATTCAAACCTTTTAGTGGGAAATTCAATTTTCCACAAGCCAGCTCAACTTTTGAGATATTGAACTGATTTTTTAGGAGGATTTTTTTTTCTTGGTATCGAAGTAACTTTTGAGACGATAAGACCTAAAAAAAAAAATATTGCTCTATTATGATACATCTAAATATATATATATATATATATAGATTTTCTCCAACTCCTAATGTTTATAAAAATACTATGGACTTATTAATATACTTTCGTTGTTTATTAAATTATGGAATCAGATAAGTTATGAAACTTGGGTGTTTGTGTGGAAATTTTACTTTCGATTTAATTAAGTTATAAATTTCTAACATTAATTATAATTATTAAAATAAAGAACAGCATAACTATTTTTAAATAAAAAAAATTCTTTGTTAATAAAAATGTTATTGAATCACAATAGAATATTATTATTATAATGACGATGCAAATAACTCATAAGTTAGTATAATCAAATTATTGATTTTCTGAAATATAATTTATTATCTTAGTTTTCGTAGATGATATATTTATACTTATTTCCCTTTTATTAAGTATATTCAAGTGAAAACATTATCTTGTATTGACTTTATATTAGTTTATATAAATTATTATTTTTTACACAAAACATAACACGTTGAAACAAACATTTATTAGATACTTTTAATAATTTTATTACATATTTGAATATAACTACACATGCACTGTGCAAGCTGTTGAAACGCGTGCGCTAGAGCGCCGGAACGCCGACGCCGTAGACATCCTTCTCTGTAATTCTTTTCGCAATTTATAAATGAAAACCTCAGTACGCTTGAGAGAATTCTCGTGATCAGTTATTATTTAATTTTTATTTCAATTAGTTATTAATGAAACATTGAAACACGCACGTGGTGCCAATATAGTTTTTAATTCTCCTTAAATTTTAATTAAATGTATGGCTCATTAAAAATAAGTATATTCATCTCAGTGAAAATAAATCAACGATCATTCAAATATATACACACATAAAAAAAAAAGTGTAAATATAACTTAAATAATTAAAGCAGTTTAGTGGTGCATTATTTTTTCCACACATTTTTTATGTCATAATCATAAAGATAAAGGTCTGCCTTAACAGCGCGAGCTTTCGATAATTGTTAAAATTTATTCATGTGTAACATAAACCGTGGGTTTCTTTGAAGAATGAGTCTTAAAGAAGATAAAATTATGGATATACGATTAAATATGAGCAATCAGTGTAAACTGCGAACTTGAAGGAAACGAAACTCAATGTTATGGATAGAAAAAAAATAGGAGAGACTTCTTATTGTATTAATTGTGATGTATTTCTATGTCCTGCATAAATATTTTTTAGTCTTAAAAATTTATTATAGTCCCTGATTTCTGTGGTAAACATTTAATAATTTAAAGAATAGAATATCCATCAATAAATTTAATTGACCCATGAACAGGGATAATAATTACATAAAACTATTTTGTTTACTGTCAGTACTAAAGGAAATGAAATTTAAATTATGTTATCGTTATGGCATAAGCAAAAAAATGAATAAAAATATATAAAAAAAGGCTTATAAATCTATTAATACTCATGAAACTCAATAGGCGAATAAGAAATAGACAAAAGAGAGCAATAACGTGTGTGTGGACAATTGCAGAAAGTTGCCAAACTGCTTTAGAAAAATGGTGGAAAAAAAAACTAGCTGAAAATTTTAATCGAAGATGGAAAAAAATTTATTCACGTACAAATTAAAAATGAAACAATAAATTTTTAAAATGTATGAGAGTTTATACAAATCAACATAACAAATTATATTATGAAATTTAATATTAAAAATACTTTTACCACAATTATATTTGTACTTAAAAAAAGAAAATGATCTATTTACATGATAAATGATAGATAAATTAATTTGATAAATAATGCCGGGTATAGTAGTATTTCGACGACGATGGAGTGTTGGCAGCGATGATCTCGTGGTTCCTGGAGCATTTTTGTGTATTGTTCACATTATATGGTAAGTTAATAATTTAAACCATAAAGCAAAACGTGATAAATCAAAACTTTGAGAACTTTTAAAGTTAATAATTTTTTTTTCCTTTCAACAATTAATTATAAAATATCTAATGAATCATGGGGTACATTCAGAAATGCGCTAGCTCTATCTCTAGCCAAGCGTTGCCATATAGCGAGAGCTAGAGTTAAAGAATCTCCGAATGCACCCATAACATTACTTCTTTCATTTAAAATTATTTCAAACATAATTTAATATGAGTAAATAATAAATTCCTTTCTGCACAATAAAAAATATTATGTTAAAATCAGCATAATTTGTGTGTTAGAAACGGTCCACAAAATATTTGTGTTAAAATTTAAACGAAAAATTCGGGTAATATGATGCATATATTCAACACTTTTTAAATGTCAGTGGCAATACAAAAATAACATGTTAACTTTTACATTTTATTTTTGTACCATGGATATTCATTAAATATTATTTATACATTTATATATTATTTTGAGGTTATTAAAAGTGACAATAATCATTATTTAACATTCAACTATTTTTTGAAAGTAAACAATGTATTTGTTAGGAAAATTAAAAAAAAAAATCACGCAATATTTCATACCCGACGTAAATGATCAATCAATTAATTTCATATAAAAAAATACAAAAACACATTATTGTTTAGCGAGAAAACAATTTTGACATTGGACAAAATAATTAAAAATTATAACTAAATCTTTTTAATTTGTATGATAAGCATTCCAGCATTTCGTAAAGGGTAAATTTAATATATTAATAATTAAAATTGTTAACCTAAAGTGACATTTATAAATGTCAATTTGACTTTCATCATTGTTATAATTTTTTCTGTGACTATCGATTGAGTTTTTAACATAAATTTACTGTTAATTTTAAAGTATCACTTAATAAATGTTGATAATTTGGATTTTTGTACTAGATCACACTTGTTGTTTTAAACAGTAGATCGATTTTAAATTTTAAGACAACACAACTATAGTAAGCATTTAAACATTGCTCAAAATTAATTTCAATTAAGAACATAAATAAAATTGTTCACACTTGACGTATGTAATAATTATAAAAGATAGATTTTAATCACTTATTTAATAATTTTTAATTCTCAACAACAGTTAAAAAAATAAATATTCCAAGCATTATCGTTATTTTATCACAAAATTGATTTCGAATTTAAATTTGAAATTCAAATTTTCGTCGTATTAAAACGGAATGAATTACTGCCGTATTGCAGTGAGCTTTTAGTATAATTTTGAATTTACGTTACGTATGAGCGAAAAAACTCTGAGGTGGGACAAAACCTATATAGTTTAATACAGTTTGATTACTTATCGCGATGTCGAAAAAGACAGGTTAACTATTGGCGAATTTAAGAGATGATTCTCGAACCAAAGTGCTTAAATATTTTAATGGCTATTATAATTTATTAAAAAATAAATATCAATGTGAATCTATTTTAATAATTATATTTGTTTGTAATATTACCGTGAAGTAATGCCAAGTCTCGTGGCGTTTGATAGACGATGGCATATCGGCAGTGATGATCTTGTTATGCCAGGTTTTTTTTTAAGCTCTGTCCATTTTATTCAGTAAGTTCTATCGAATTATAAATACCTATATTCTTTATCAAAAAGAATGTTGTTTATTATACCGTTTATAGGATAAATATATTTTTTCCTATACAGTTGTAAAATTCATTTTCGAAATTGTCGAGTGTAATTATTAAAATTTTGCTGGTGGTCTATGAATACTTTTTTTTTTTCTTTTAACCCATTAAGGATGTAGGAGATTTAGTGGGGATGAAGAACTTTCAAATTTTCGAGATATTTTTAAAATAAAAAAAAAAAAAATATTGCAATATAAAACACAAAAAAAAAAAAAAAACAATTTATAAACTCTTTTTTTTTTTTATATTCGTTCGGTTCTATCTAAACAATTAACTAAAAACATCAGATTTTACCTGCGAAGTATAAGTCAAATACGTATTTGTATTTAATATTATTTAAAATAAAAATAATCATGAAGTTAATTCTTGTAATACACATAATAAAATTTAAATAATATAATTACCTCCAATTACCACGATCAGACTTGGCGCGTCAGTGATGACTTAAGCTAACCATAATTTAATTTTAAATCACTATAGACGCGCTAAGTACATTCTTGTTATCAGCACACTATTATGTTTTTAACGTTTTATCTTTTATATCAAAAATTAATAATGATAGTTTTTACAAAGGTAATCCATACTTGGGCGCACTATTTTCAGGTGAAACTTGTTTTTGGCTGATTTTACTAGATCGACTAATTTATGATAATTTGTAAAAATATATTAACAATAAATCAAAGTTATTTAATCAAAAAAACAACATAATTTACATTTATGTATACAACGCTGCTATAAAAAGTTTTTTCTCCCCTCCGGGCGAAAAGCGTCAACTTTTTTCCCGCTGTGCGAAACGAAGTTGATGCTTTCCGCCTCCGTCGAGGAGAAAAATAGTATTGACACCTTGGGCAGTAAATAAGAAAGCCTCAGATCACATGTTTGTTGACCTCGGCTTCGCCTCGGCCAACAATTACATGAGATCTGAGACATTTCTTACTTTCCTGCCCGAGGTGTAAAATATACTATTATTCAACGCATGCACGGTTATCTTTTTTTATCATACTGATAAAGCGAGTCCTAAATCGCTGCTTATCGACGATGTACTATAAAAATTAAAAGGCAATGCAGATTTCTAGGTTTTCCACCAGTGTGACATAATGAGCTCATAATGACACTCTTTCGAAGCTATTGTTGAATACCTTTCTTACACAAACTTTATAAGTATATTTCGTTATTCGGAAAAAACTTTTAATAGAATTTTATTTTTTAAATATCTTCAACGTACTGTACCGATTTTGCGCAATTTCTCAAAAATTGTTGGAATTAATAAGCCGCTTTAAACTCCACCTTAAGAGGCCAAATCGGTTAATCCTTTCAAAAATGACAGAATATTCACATACATACGTACATACATGCACAGATATTCGGGCATCATCTTGAAATTACTCACAGTAGCTTCCTAGAACCTCAAAACGTCAAGATCTGTTAGAAATTCGATTTTTGAACATCGGACCGAAACCAATAATTTTCCTTTTTTTTGAAAATTTCCAATTTTCTCAGCGGAAAGTTAAAGCTTTGCGATGTGTTGTACTTGAAGAATTGTGTAGGAATATTAAAGATATCTTGCTCAAAGTGCATTGGCACAGTGACTTGTTGCACCATGGTTTTGTAGAAATTATTTGCAAATACTAGCTCATATCTTGCACCAGATGTGCTCAAGAAGTTTCATAATATACTATCTATCTCAATTCTGTTACTGTCATTATATCCCCTCCATTGTCATACGATACAGGATCCTGCACAGAAAAAAAATATTTCTTGGCGCAAAAAAATTTTACTTACCCCAAAAAAATTTTTACTTACCCCAAGAAATTTTGTGCATTATAAATTGAGAAGAAAAACTTTCTTGGAGCAAGAAAATATTTTTTGGAGCGAAAAAAACATTCTTGCGCCAAGGAATTTTTACTAGTTTTTAGAAATTTTTTGTCTTCATCCTGTTTAGAAAATCTCATACACTGTAAAAAATTTGGTGGACCCGGTGTAGCGTAAATGCCCACATTTTTTAATTGTTCATTTTAATGGACAAAAAAAAATTACGGTCGAAAACGTGGCTAGAGAGTAAAAAAAAGTACAACAAGTAAAGAAAACTGAGGATTCGAAAATTTTGTTCTTAAGGGGCCCATTTTGCCTCAGTGACCCATTTAACCCCTCCCAACACTTTTCATGTTAAGAATTTTTACGGGACCATTTTTCCTCTATGGCCCGTTTTACCCCTCCCCCTTTCAACACTTTTCATGTTTAGAATTTTGGGGGCATCATTTTTCCTCAGTGGCCCATTTTGCCTCGGTGACCCATTTTACTCCTCCCCGTCCCAACACTTTTCATGTCAAGAATTTTGGTGGACCCAATTTGCCCCCAAATATTTCAAGGCATCAGAAATTTTAGGGGGACCATTTTGCCCCCAAATATTTTCAGGCATCAACAATTTTGGGGGTCCATTTTGCCGCACCCTTCTCTTACATTTACACATTTACACGTTTGGTGGTGTAAAAAATAAAAATTCACATTGTACAAATTTCACACGGGATTCGGTGTAATTTTCACACCAAAATTTTTACACCGATGCATTTACACCACACCGGGTCCATCAAATTTTTTACAGTGTAGAATCCAATAGATTCTCATAAATTCCCATAAAGATTTTATAAGAATGAATGAGTTTTATGAGAAGTGCTATAGTTAAATATAGGGCCTTACACATATAGCTATAAGAATCTATCGAATTTTTTAAGCAGGGCAATTCGTATTCGGAAAGAACAAGATGATACTGGCTATCATTTCAGATTATACTCAGTTACATCTGGAGTAAAAATAAAATCTCAGATAGTATCCAGTATAATCTAGATTATACTGAGTTGCATCTAGATTATACTGGTTTTCATCCTAGATAATAACCACATATATCTGGATTATACTCAGTACCATCTCAGATTATACTCAGTACTATCTGAGATTTAACTCAGTTACAACTCAGCGATTTTTTTTCTAGCGCATGTGTATCTAGTATACAAAACACCCATGCACTAGAAAAAAAAATGGCTGAGTTGTAATTGAGTTGAATCTCAGATAGTACTGAGTATAATCTGAGATTGAACTGAGTATAATCTAGATGCAACTCAGTATAATCTAGATTATACTGGGTACTATCTGAATTTTTTTTTTATCTTAGATGTAACTGAGTATAATCTGAGATGATAGCCAGTATCATCTTGTTCTTTCCATGTAGTGTAAAATGTTTCTTGTGTCAAGAAATACTTTTTTTCTGTGTGGGGTAAAGTGACAGAGAAAGAAGTGAGATATATAGATAGTGTAATATGAAACTTCTTGAGCAGATCTGGCGCAAGAAATGCGTTAGTTGACTGCCCAATCTCAAAACACAGTAACTGACAATAATGCAATTTTTTAAATATGTATTAAATCATGTTCGCAAAACTCTATTGGAACTAAAACTATTAAAAAATCGATTTTGAAAAATTTGTCTCTTACTGTATTTTGGAATAGCGTAGTGCTCGCAAGTAATTTCTGGTGCAAGACTCGCTTAAGACGCGTTTTCATTTGTTTCTCTATTCGCACTCAACTGGATAAACGGTACTATCTCTGTTGCACTTGTACATTAAATAGGAACTTTGTCCAAGCTTTTCTCGTAAACAAATGGAAGATCAAAAAATTCAAGTGCACTTCGCTAGTTCATAGAGTAAAGCATCGGGTCTGTGTCTTTATTTTGCGTTTAGAGCTTTTATTTCAGAGAAAAGCTGGGACAAAATTATCTGAAAACCGTTCTTAAGATGTGCGTAAGTAATTTTACCAACACATCTTGAGTAAGACATCTTCAATGTTTTTTTGTACAATTTGACGTAGACACCTAGCGATCTTCCGCAAGATACTTTTATAAAAATCGTATTCATGACTACTACAAGATTGTATTGTGTATGCCATCTTGGGCAAGTCCATGTAGAAGTCGTCAAAAGATTATTTTGATCAATGCCGCGAGTAGCAGCTTGTGATGGAAATTGTTTCATGGGTAGTGCAGGTTTTTAGTTAATTTTAATATTTTTACAGAATAAAAATCGTTTAATGAAATGTATTACTTAACGTTTAGTAATAATTTAATATACTCTTTATAAAAATTGCTGTTTTATTAATAAAGAATACGAATGAATTAGTAATGAAAGTAATGATATAGCAATTTTTCAGATAAACATAAAGTAATGATTAGCATTTTGTGATTTTTACTATACATTTAGTAACAAATAGTATAAGTAATGCATTTGTTAATGTGCAATAGTATTTCTTATTACGAAAATATATTGAATATTATAATATTTTCGAGACTCGTTTTCTCCGTGTACTATCATATGCTCTCTGAAAGTGAACTATCGAAATTTACAAGCAAATAGTACATATTCATTAATTTTTACTAATTCAGTTTTAGAGACTGGAATCCATTGCATCATATATTCATGTATAACAAAACTACGATTCATTGATGACTTATAATTTGTTTTCGACATTTTTTTTTTATAGATTTCATAAAAAACTATCTTTTGCATTTGTCCTCATAGTAGAATTTTCAAATAATTTTGCCATAATCTATCATAATTCATCGAGTAGGTTCCAAAAATACTATTGGTTCAAAAGTTTATACATATATTTATATATATGTAATATGACGCGCCATATTGCGACGATAGCGGCGACAATTTTTAACGGATATTAATGAAACTTGACACGCTTATTCTATGAACGATTATCACGATTAAGTTCAAAGATGAGCAAAATCGGTCAACTAGTTTAGAAATGGTGGACATTTGAAATTCCGAAAATAACGAAAAGTCACACTTTTTCGGCTTTTTTCGTAAATAACTTTTTACCGAGTATATCTATCCTTATTATGTGAATAAGACTTGACAGCCGATAGAAAAAGCTATATTTTCCTATTTTTCTTTTTTCTTTTACGATAATTGTTCCACTTTTAATAAGGGTTGAGTCACATAATTGATTCATGTGTTATGGTGATAATGCTATTGTTTATATCTTTGAAAGTTTTTGATGTATGATTATAAAATTATATATACTTCTTAAAAGTAGAATAATTATCATAAGAAATCTACTTCCATTTCGGATGCCGAATGGCCTCCCGGGAAAAACGAATTATATATGGCCACATATGGAAATTGGCAATATATTGTAAATTGGCATATATAGTTTGATATGAATATATATAGCTTGATATGGCCATATATGACTTGATATGACTATGTATGGAAATTTTAACTAAAATTAAAATTTTTTTTTTAATTATTTTGGCAATGCAGAGATTATCAGATCTGTGAATCATTGAATTCCTAATCGAATTGAAATTTTTTAATTCAGAGAAAAAACGCTAGGCTTATTAATGACCGCACCCGCTTCAGTAGGATTCGAACCCGGGACCTTCTGTACGAGAGATTGACGCTTTGACGACTAGGCTATGCGACCGACAGTTACAACGAAGTTTAGTTGTGCTACGTAAGATAGAAAGAGTATAATCACTTTCGAAAAAGCAAAATATAATGATATTAGTTGATTGATTATTGTTATTATAGTAAAAATTGGTTGATTGGTATTCGATGTGTATGATATCGAGATGTATGAAATTTTTATGTTCACTTTTATGTATGACCTTATATTATTATATATACCCATATATAGTTATATATGGTCATATATAGAATTTGAGATGCATAAAATTTTTATGTTCACTTTTATGTATGACCATATATTATTATACATACCCATATATAGTTATATATATCCATATATAGAAACAATCGAAAATTATATATTCCTTTGCATTGTTATATATGTCCCATATATGGACATATATGATCTATATATAACCATATATAATCCATTTTTTCGGGTTTTTTTTATTTGTATCTAATCACTCGTCACTACTTTTTATTACAGGATAACAGTTCTTGGAGTTCTGTTGGGAATAATCTCTTGGAATCGAAGTATTATTTGTGTTCTATTACTATGGAATTATATTCTTGGCTACCTCATCATATTTATTATAAGTTTAGCTGTGGAATTAGCAATATGTATTTTATCAAGTCGAGGGAGTATTCTCGATACTGTAGCACGTGCTCCTATTCAGCATTTTATATATATTAAACTTTGTAAGTATTAGTTGAGAACCAAATTTTCGGTAAAATATCGAACCTTATAAATATTTTTTAGTTTTCTGTTGTCAACTTGTTAATGTATTTTGAATAAAAATTCAAATATAAAATGTTAAATCAGTAAGTTCATATTCCAAAGTGGGTCATCATTTAAAGCAAATTTAGGTAGAATGACAATAGCTACAACTAGTAGATAATAGTACATAACAGTTTCCATTTTGAGGGAACTACACACCTTAAATTAATTACAGAAGAAAAATATTCCAAAGTCATGGTAGAGTAATAGGGTCAAATATTGACCGAGCTCCACATACCCTAGTAGCATTCTTAAGGAAGTTTTACGTAAATCTGTACCTTTATTCCTCAGTAAGTCTGTATTTCAGTCTTAAACAAGTCTGAGGCACGATACTTCCGTAAGATACCTTAAGTAAATCTGTAGTAATATTTACTTAAGACAAGATACTTGCTCAAGATGAGTTAGAACAGACTTGCTTAAGGTACCTGGACATGTCTACTCTCTTCGTTACTTCGCGGGTCGTCTATACAGCATTAGTATAATAAATTCAGTAGTGTTCACTTAATGTTCGATAATTTTATCGAGTGATAATATTATCAATTTGCAGCACTTTAAATTTAAATGAGAACCACCAAGTTTGCTATAAGTATATATAACTATATAAGTCTAGAATACTGCGTTCGAGCTTGGAGTGACTCGGAAATAAAGACACCCGATATCTTAAGCAATTCTGCAGCATTTCTGACCACACAATGTTAAATATTGCTTAAGAATTACTGCAAACTGTTTCTACAGATTTTCGTGAGTCTTTAAAAAGAATCTTAAACAAAACTTAATGAAGTCTGTGTCAAGTATCCTAATGAAATTCATCTTGCTCTTATTTTAATCTTCCGTAAGAAACTTGCTGGAAAAAGTCCTCAAATAAATTGCTAAAGAAAAAGCTACTAGGGATAATCACCGGGTACCTAATTACCTTAAAAAATTATAAAATTGGTGAATTGAATTCATAAAAAATATATAATAATAAATTATAAACATCTCATCAATGAAAGTCACCAATTTTTTAATACACTTCATATGTTTCCAATCACAAGAATTTTTGTTCCATGGTTGATTCCAAATTTTGAAATACATGTAAAGCTTACATATAATATAGTTAATTTTAACGGTAATATGGTCATGAATTATATAAGATATGGTAGCACAAAATTGAATTCCATTTCAAATAGAGTGACAAAAGTCTTAAAAAATTTAATGAACTATTAAAGTCTGCAATATTCTCAAAGCACCCACTGTTATGTATTATTCGTAACTTCATTATGTACTAGTTTTAGCAATTACATTCTTTACGAACTCGCTTTAGAAGATGACTTTTTTTTTGGTACTAATTCACTAGTGTATTGAAATATTTCTTTGGCCATATTGAATTTCGATTAACTTATTGGACTATTTATACTTTTTGACCCAGTTTACAGTTTATTATTCTATCCAACGCCTTCATCAAATCGAGACTTTTCTTAGTTGTAAAACAATGTTGATCAATTTAAGTCTATTTCACCCAGTCTTATCTATTCAAAACATTTTAGAGCTTTTGTGTATTTCAAATACGCATTTAAGTGCTTTTTTATTATATATCTCATACTTCTTAAAATTTTATTTTCAGCTCTTCTGCTAATAGAAACAGGGTGGCTCTGTGCCGGTGTTACATGGTTAATTTATTATTATAAAAGTTGTTCTGCTGTCAATGAAGCAAAAGATATTATGCTGGGTAAGCCGAAGTAAATTTATTGATTTTCATTTCATAACTGTAAGTGATTGTTTTCATATATATGGGGCATTCCACGTCAAATCGACCACTTTGAAACCTAACCCCTTTAGATTTGGCTGAAAATTTTTTTCTCTTTTTCTACCCCAACCAAAACGCTTCTCATAATTTTTCAAATTTTTTCACCCTATCAAAAAAAAATTATGATTTTTTGAAAAAAATAGCTTTCTTTTTTTTTAAATAGCTATAACTTGTTCAAAATTCGACTGATGGGGGCATTTTTTTTTTTTTCAAAATTATTATTTTTAAATGTACTTTTCGAAAAAAATTACAAAATAGTTATTTTCGATACATAGGATTAAAGAGCAGGTTTGCGGTATGCTTGTATTGGCGACACAAGTCTTGGGTTATGACGCTGCGCTCGTGCGACAAAGATGTAGGTATGAGTTCTCGGTGAGAATGTAACATAACCTAAGACGAGTGTTGACATAACAAGTATACCGGATTTCTGGTTTGAATCATACGTGTCGAACAATAATTTTTATAATGACTGTGTTTAAAGTTCAATTAAGAGAAATTTAAATAATTAAAAAAAAAAAATTATTTATTATTTTACTAAAAACTGTAAAATTTTATAATGGTATATATGAATTTTTGTAACAACTTATTCACATGATTTTTTTTTTGATTTCGTGTCACATTTTTTTATTTATTTATGAATCTCAATCAAAAATTTAGTAACATCCGTTTTTTAAAATATTAAACAATACAATTAAAGCAATATTTTTATTTTAGTTTATTTTTGAGTTACACGTGCGCGGGTAAATAAACAAGACGTACGATACGAGTATACAGAGCGACGATTTTCTCCTTCTCTTTCTGTCTAGAGTGAACGCCGATCACTCCCTCATTTGTATATAATTCCTACAGCAAATTACTTTTCAGCACAGTAAAATCATGCTGAAAAGTAAAACAGCATCGTTCTATAGTTTCGTTGAGTTATCGAAAAAAAGACCTATTTTACTCGCGTCACGAGTCGCTCGAATATTGAACTTTAAACGCAGGAGTTATAAAAAAATTATTGCAACCTATATTCATTGTTTTTTGAAGTTATACTTCTTTAGGCGCGTTATGAAAAAATGATGAGAGTGAAATTTTAAGATGCGCACGTATCTGTAACACGAAAGTTACAGGTTGAAGCTGCACGCTAAATTAACCGCTTATTAAGTCTCGAAAAAAAAGCTACCAACAAAATAGAAATAGAATCTCTATTAGTCGCGCATGTTGGCACGCTCGTCGCTTTTGATCATTATTTTCATATTTATCCACATGTTTCTAGTTTCTACATTCACAACACGTGTTTTAGTTTCATACAAATTCGAATTATATATGTGCTAATAAATTATATCTCGAAAAAATAGTGTTCTAATCTATTTTAAGAGCTTGATTTAAAAATGGATATAACTAGAAAGTTAAGCGGAATTTGAAAAAAAATTATTCAAAATAATTTGTAGAGCATAAGATTCTCTACAAAAATGATCCCATGATATTTTGTGATAAGTCTAATAGTTTCGCTGAAAAAGTGAAAAAATCTAAATATTTACTATGAATTTGACTTCAGGCTCCAATAACTTTTGAACAGACGGATTTATCAAAAAATGATAAGAGACTTTTTCTGTAGAGCGTTTCATTTCCGACGAAATTATATCTTGAGCTCGTCTGTGCAATGAGCCATTGCCGAGGAATAAAATTCCAAGCTTAAAATTTTTTTTGTCATATCAACCGCGGAAGTTGAATCTTCGAGTAACATGCGAAGGTCGCAAACTATACGATTTCTGGCAATCTATAGTTTAGTTAACTTTCCTCGAACTAGTATCGAAAAATAACTTCTCTCTCTAGCGGCTGAGGCAGCCGTTCGGCACGCGCGTGGCTCGGGCGATCACCGAAGTTAAGTAGCATCGAGCATGATCACTACTTGGCTGGGTGACCGTTTAGCCACACGTCGGGTTCAAACGAAAGTCTCTGATCGCTAGGCGCGGGATGAAGATCCAGTGATCGGTAAAATGGGAATTTTATCGATCACTGGAGCTTCACCCAAACCGAACTGTACTGGCTAGGTTTTCTCTGTGGTTTCCCTAGCCACTGCACCTCCATTGCACAAGGGAGGTTGCAGGGTATCACCGTAATGATGCAGTACAGTATAAGCACAAGTCGGGCCACAGCCGCACAACGAAAGGCAGAGGAGGAGAAGTAAAGCAGTTTGCGATATAAAGGCAAAAAGTGTAAAAGGCCGTAATTGCGGCTATACACTAGAAAACAATTAAAAAAAAAAAAATAACTTCTCTCTCTCTATTTGTCTCTACATTCCTACACTACTACAATACGCTATAGATGAGTCGAATTATTTTTTAATTCGACAAACGTCCGCTAGGTAGAACTTTCAAATTAACTAAACAGTAATTAAACATTTTTGACTGTTTCTCTCGCAAATTCAACTTCCGCTGTCGATATGACAAAAAATTTTGTTCGATATATTATGCTCAAAGGGAGGAACCCTGACAAACTTGAAGTGCAGGCACGCGTTTGAGGCTATGGATACATTCTCATCAAGACCTCATACTATATCTGGTCTTGCTAAGGATGCGCCCATAGCCTCAAACTCGTGACCTCACTTCAAGCCGTCAGAATCTCTACCGTTCCGCATGCGTATCGAAAATAACTATTTTTCCCATGTTATTTAAATGGAAAATAGAAAATTATGATTTGCGACCTCTAAATATTAATATTAAGAGCTCATATTTTCACAGAAACAATATTTTGAAGTTCTCTGACAGAATTCTACGACCATTCGGAAAAATAACATCTGTCAATTTTTTTGACACACCCTAATATATATATATATATATATATATATATATATATATATATATATATATATATATATTATTAATTTTCAATTTTTTAAATTTATTATGAATTATTAAATATTAAATTTAGAAAATTATAAACATTTCTATAATAAATAAACAAATTTAATAAAAATTCTTTGACTAAAATAAAAAGTTAATATTTCATAGAGAAAATAAGAAATATGTTAAAAGTGAAAAAATTTGAATTCAATTATCTAATTTATTTTTAAAATATTGAATAATCAATAATAAATATTTTAAATTAAGAATTTTATAATATTTAGTACAAATTATATCATATATATTTATTATTCTTTAAATTTTATTTTTAATGATTATATAGGGGAGGGGGGGGGGCAAAAGGGGGTGCCTAAGGAAATACTAAGTTTTTGAGGGCTAAAATACGCTAAATCTTTTTTTTTTAATCATATTCAACGTAAATAGACAAAATTTTTAGCTGCCGTTAAGTAATAAAATTTTTACTTTTGGCGGGCAAAATAGGGTGCCCTGAAAAAAAGCTGAAAAAAAAAATTTCTGAAAGTTGATCAAATTTCATTAAGAACGATTTTCAGATAATTTTGTCCCAGCTTTTCTCTGAAATAAAAGCTCTAAACGTAAAATAAAGACACAGACCCGATGCTTTACTCTATGAACTAACGAAGTGCACTTGAATTTTTTGATAACTTCCATTTGTTTACGAGAAAAGCTTGGACAAAGTTCCTATTTAATGTACAAGTGCAACAGAGATAGTATCGTTTATCCAGTTGAGTGCGAATAGAGAAACAAATGAAAACGCGTCTTAAATTAAATTTTTTTGATGTAATATACCTCAAGAAAAGGATATTTTTAGGCTAAAAAACATATAAAGCATGCAATAATTACATAAAAACACATTTTTACCCCTAGAGTGAATACACCACTAGAGTGACTGCACTGCACGTCGTATATTAAATGAACAGTAGATGATACCGTCACGTCAGTTAGATAAAGATAGCTATAATAATATATCTCGTGAGAAAAAAGAACACAAACAAAACAGGGTTGATGTTGTGGGTGTGTAGGTTTTGAGTTTTTATTAATTATTAATAAACACTAAAAGTTTAGACAGTGAATATCAACAGTATTTCTCCTATTGAAAAAACCAAATTACTAAAGAAAAAAAGAGCCATCCGGCCTTACCCGGAATGGAAAGGTAGATTTGTTATGTAAATACAATAAAGCTACAATAATGTAATTAATACTTATTTTAAAAGCTTCAATATGAATTTCCAGGAAATGAGTTATGCCCTATCAATTAAAAGTTATTAGAATACTAAGCTGCAAAAATAAGCTTTTTTTATTTTTTGTGAAATTTCCAATGTCATCAAATTTTTAGAAAAGTTTTTTCATAAAATTAAGTATTACAGTGAAAAGAAAAGCTAATCGTTTGAATTTCGAGATACTTTTTACAAAATTGAATTATCATTTTCGGTTCAAAAGTTATTTTAGGATAAAGCCAGACAATTTATTTTTATGAAAATTCAAAAAAATTTCAAACACCCATAACTTCCAAACTAATCGACCGATTGGGCTCATCTTCGAACTTGATCAAGATAATCGTCCAATAAATAAGTGTGTAAAATTTCAATAAGATCCGTTAAGAATTGCGGGCGCTATCGTGATGACAAGGCGCGTTATATATATATATATAAACTTTTGAGTGGATGGTATTTTTTGACCCTACTAGGTAAAATAAGATATATGGTGCCAAAATTCTTTGATAATTCGATTATGAGACCCATTTCAATAGGCCGATTTCTAAAGAAATCTACCTAAAAATCGTGTTGATTAGCGAGGTTTTCAAAAGTCCTCATGATTACGAAGTTTCATTCAAAATTATTGACGTAAAATGTTTTTCGGATTGAAATATTTATTTATAGATAAATTTATCGGTCAGTTGACTTAAACTAACTCAGAATGAAAGTTTAATAAATTGTCTACATGCTGATGTATGAATTATATCATTTCCACGTACTGATGAAGTGTAAAAGAGATTTAAAGTTAGTGAATTGGACGAAAATTTTGTAGCGATTATAGAGCACGCTTATAGAGTGACGCGTTATAAGGCGTTCAGTATTTTTCAGGTAAAAGTTTTTTTTTCAATTCAAACCCGTCTGATATCTGATAAAATTACAAAAATGATCGTTAATGTAAAATAATAATCTATATCTTAAGGAATAAAACGAGTAAATAAAACTTTGATAATTTATTTTGATTCATGTTGAACGTTTCATCGTTTAATTACGATTTCCTAAGTAACTATTTTGATATACAAATCAATAGTTTATGAATATAACATAGATATTTATCATGTATACCTTGGTAAAATAAATTCTATTGTTTGTGGATCGAAACAAGGTTTAATTTGAAAATTTTAATGTGATATGACAAATTATGATGCATTATTTGAAATCGAATTCCGCTAAAAATTTTTTCTCTTAAGTAATAATAGCTCCTCTACCTTTTGAAAGGTCAGACAAGTAATGAAAATTATACACGACTTTAAAATAACTATTGTATTTTTAATTCAATATAATTTACTTCTGTAAATATATTTTAATATTGATTTATTAATTAAGCTTAAAAAAATCAATAGTAAATGCATACTTTATACATGCAGAGAATTTTATAGTCAAAATTACCGAAAAATTATAGTTTATGGCGGGACAGCTCGATATTCTTGAGAATTATACTATTTGTTTCAGTAATTATTCACGGAAAATAAATTGTCGTAATGGCAACAACAACTGGAGTTCCATTTACCACAGGCTGTAGTATGACATGAGACAACTCCAAATTGTGGTTAGATTTACTACAATATTGTAGTTAAGCGTCAACTATCGAAAAAAGTAAGATATGCCACAGCATGCGGTATTTGTAACTCCAATTGTAGTTCAATTTACTCGATATGCGGTTACGTAAAAATAAACGGTATATAACCTAAAATTTTTATAAATTATTTTTAAAAATCACTTATTGAATTATTTGTATATAGTAAACATGGTAATTATTTACTAATAGGGTCCACCCATGCTGGGCCATGTTAAATTTTTTTTGATCAAATTGATCAATTTTTTTTTTAATTGTTCATTGTTTTATGTACTTTAAAAAAAGAAATACATCAATATTATCAAAAAAGATAAAATAGAAATTTTATCCAAAAACATAAAAGCCAATTTTTTTTCCAACTTTTAAAGACAAAAAAGCTATCAAAATCTTTATTTTTTTCTCACGACATTTTTTATCATAAATGCGCCGTAAGAACAAGCAGAATGAAAAAAAATTAAAAATTGTTCATTTTTGGGTTTTAAAAAAGTCAGATGATTATTTATGAGACGCTTTAATAATTTAATATACACAACAGATTAACTTCAAAATGGCGAAATAGCAGGAAGTGCTCCTTCTGTAGTACTCTCAACTCCCGCCTGGAGTATTTGTTATTGCAGTATGTAGTAAAATTTACCGCAAGATAGGAGTAAATTCAATTTATTAACTTAGTAAAATTTGTCGCATATTTAGTAACTTTTATCATTTATGTGGTATTTTTAACTACAAACACATTTACTGCAATCTTGTAGTAAATGATACTACATATTATTTTCCGTGTTAATAAAATTTTATTAAACTATACTCGCCCTGATAAAGAGAAACGATTTTCAATATTAAATGCCCATAAGAAGGGCGATTCAAAAGCATTAAAAAATATTAAAATTTTTTTCTTTTTCTAATCGTTTTGAATCGTTTCTTAATAAGGGCGAAAAGATAACGGTTTTTAATACACTACATAGTAATATTATGACTTATCAAAAAATTAATTTTAATATTTACAATAAGAAATAACTAAAAAAAAAAATAAAGTGCAATCGAAAATTGATCAATTTAAATTAAAAAATTCCAACATTTATGGTATTGTGTACTTAAGGAGTCATAATTTGTAATTAATCATTCATTTTTTTAAAGTCTTTGTAATGTTTTCTCTAGAATAATTATATACACGCTGAAAAAAAAATGCTAACTATTACCATCTTGCGATAGATAATGATTACCATCGTGTATGTGATAATCATTATCATGCGTTTATGTTAACTATTCTTTTCTCGAATATCAATAATTGCTATTGCCGATAGTAATAGTTACCATCTAGATCGTAATATTTCTTATATCTAAAAAATTTTTAATTTTACCTTCTAAGATAGTAATGATTATCATCAAGGATAGGAATGGTTACTATCTAGATACGAACGCTTACCATCTTCGATAGTAATAGTTAACATAAAAGAATGAGAATCATTAAAATGTAAGGATAGGAAAAGTTACTTCGTTAAGATAGCAAGTATTACCACTTTTTTTTCAGCGTGTAGAAGTTATAAAAATTCAAATTGAAATTTAGAGACTTCCAAAATTACTATGCTAGCATTACAATTATTATATATTCGTTTGTTATTGTCTGATATGCTATCATAAAAACATGTTCAACTATTTTATTTTTTCAAATATTCTTCGGACCGTTTTTTTCCATCTACAACAAATATTAATTTTGAATACTTTTCGCAATATTGAATATTGATAATAGGGAACAATCAGTAACAAAGCGTAATAAATGAGAATAACAACTACTTCAGGATATAAATACAAATATATACATATGTATTGCTGAACAATAAATTAATGATGAGATACGGTGTTCTTGTAATAAATTTTATTTATTTTATATTATTCATCTACCGTACAGCGCGAAAAACATGCCGATATGACCTTTAAAATATTTGACCTTGTAGAGACCGGGAAGTTCCGGTACTGACCCACAGAATTACATGATAATGTCATTTTTTTATTATAAAAAAAAAATAAATAAATGAAATGAAGAAATTAAAAGTAACAGCGTAATTATTGTAATTATATAGGTCTTGTTATATGCAACTGGTGTATTTTGGCATCAGTAACCATTACTGTTTGGTGTACATATGACGCAGCTGGAAGATCTTGGGTAAAGATGAAAAAATATCAGCGTAGTATGAGAGAAGCTGAAACACGAAGTGGTAGAATGCATTACAAACGCAGTGGCAGTCGTAATAGAAACTGGCGACAACGGTAGTTTTTTTTACAATATTCAATACTAAATATTTTTTATTTCATATTAATTAATATTTTTATTAATTTTTAATTTACAGAAAAGTTATTCGCGCTTATCAAGACAGTTGGGATAATAGATGTAGATTGCTTTTTTGCTGTATGGGCAATTCAGACAGAAATCAGGTAATAATCAATTTAAATGATAATTTTTAGTAAACTTCATAGAAATCTAACTATTACATTTGTCTTCATGACGTAACTTTCAAAAAATTTTACCATTTTTGGTTTCAAATAGTCAAGTAGATTCCGAAAATACCATTGATTCAAAAGTTTATATATATGTATAGTTATTCTTTCGTTAAAGAGCTCGGTTCAGTTTGAAAATGAGTTAAATCAATCAGAAAGTTTATAAGCTATAGTTGTTTGAGATTTTTTTATTTTTCGAAAAAATTGATTTTCGCTGATTTATGGTCGAGTAAGTTCTGAACCGAATAAGTTAATCTATTTCGGGTGATTGCATCCTTTGGTTTATTCAATTAGATTTAATTGGTGCTATATTACTTATTCTTTTGACAATTTTTTGCACGCCTCAACGCGAAGAGTTTGAGGTAGTGCATTACTCTCAACATGTCTAACTCAAGCAATTTTAATATTTTTATGAATTTTGAAATAATTAAAAGAATAGAAAAAAAATTTTTTTACTTTAGCGTTTAATAACTTTCAAGTAATACATTAGAGTTGAATCTCGTTTATTGTATATTATAGCTGATCAAACGAGCTCTAATTTTCACTACCATACTTTTATAATCGCCTTTTCTTAAACTAAAATCACATATTTATTTATTGAATTCAATTCGAAACGTTATCACTAATTTCGTTGCAATTATTATACCTTCGAATGTCTTCAACCTCTAAATATATAAAAAATGACAAAAAATTTTTTAAAAATTCAATCTTATCTTAAAACTTGATAATGTTTAAATACTTTCATTTTGGATCCCGAGTGGCCTTTTTTTAGTTATAATAATAAGAATAATACAATATATATTTTATATAAACTTCATATGGTTAAAATAAAACTCATTTTTCCAGAATTCTTTTACAGATATTGCAAGGCTTTTGAGTGATTTTTTTCGTGATCTAGATGTTGTTCCTTCAGACGTTGTAGCTGGACTTGTATTGCTACGGAAATTCCAAAAGGTTGAAAGAGAATTAATTGTAAAACAACGTAAAAATGACACATATGAATTTCTTTCTGGTGTTCCAATAACACCAAGAACAAAGTTTTTATCATTAACTGAAGATGGAGATTTAGTACATTTCCAAGCTGCAATTCATTATATGCATTTTGCCTTAGCAGCCTACGGTTGGCCATTATTTTTAATAAATCATAAAACAGGCCTTTGCCAATTATGTACAAGGTAAATACGCATATCGAATAAATTTATAGTATATAACACAGCTAGGCTAGTCAAATAAGAAAAGTCTCAGATCATATGTGATTGTTGGCCGAAGCGAAGCCAAGGCTGATAAACATGTGATCTGAGGCTTTTTTTTTTACTGGCCAAGGTGTGTATACAATTTTTCTACTCGACGAAGCCGGAAAGTGACAACCGTTTAGCGCAGCAGCCAGAAAGTTGCTATTTTTCGGCTGGTGGGCAAAAAATACCTTTACGAACCATAAAATAGTAATTATTATAGCTTATTATGTGATTCTTTGTTAATAGATTAAGATGTGAATGTTTTCCATGTGTAAAATTTAATGATGACGCCATTGTAATTGATGACAATTGCTGCCAATGTAATTATGCGGCGCTTCGGCGTATGGTTGATGTAGGTGAAGTTGAAGTTATTTATGCAACTTTCCATGTAGATATTGGAGAAACTCCATTTTTTGTTGCATTAGATTATACAAGACAAAAGGTTCGTTTCCAAGTAGAAACCCATATAACAATCATAGCAATTTTGCCCAAGCCTGGTCACCAGTATACTAGTTGTCTACGTCTTTATATAACTATAGATTTTGCTACAGACACTGTTACAAAGTTTTAAATTGCACATCTTGGGGTAAAGACACAGAGATAGAAATGAGATTTATTCATAGCGTAATATGAGAGTTTTTGAGCGGATCTGGCGCAAGACATGCGTTAGTGTCCGCAAGTAATTTCTGGCGCAAGACTCGCTCAAGATTCGTGTAAGTAATTTTACTAATACATCTTGAGCAAAACATATTTAATGTTCTTTTGTACAATATCATGTGCAAGTCCTACAACAATCTTGCATTAATATCTTGTGCTAGATTGATAAGTATTTAAAGACGTAAACACCTAGGGATCTTCCGCAAAATACTTTCATGAAAACAGTACGACTACTATAAGATTGTCTTGTGTACGTAATTTTGAGAAGGTCCATGTACACGTAAAGATTAGAACCCGACTGGTTACTGCTCTGCACCGTACTGAGTCGGATGCAGAGCAGTAACCAGTCGGGTTCTAATCCTTCCGTGTACTATCTGTCAAAAATTCTTGTGACCAGTACCTTGATCAGCATCTTCTTGAAAATTGTTACATGGGAAGATAATATAAACTTCTATTTCCATATTAACGGCATCATTACAGGTTGTTATTAGTATTCGTGGTACACTTAGTATGAAGGATGTTTTGACGGATTTAAATGCTGAAGCAGAAGTATTACCATTAACACCACCACAGGAGGACTGGCTTGGACATAAAGGCATGGTTCAAGCTGCTGAATACATACGAAAAAAAATATCCAACGAAGGCATTATTACAAAAGCTTTAACCAAAGTAAATCCGTAAATATGTTTTTATTTATTTAAAATTACTAATTAAATAAAAAAAAAATAATTTTAGAATCCAGAGAGAGGTACTGATCAGTTTGGATTGGCACTGGTAGGTCATTCATTGGGTGCTGGGACTGCATCAATTCTTGCAATACTTCTTAGACAGGAATACCCAGATTTGATATGTTTTTCGTATGCTCCACCGGGTGGTCTTTTGAGTATGCCAGCGCAACAATATACCCAAACGTTTATTACATCAGTTGTTGTTGGAAAAGATGTAGTCCCGAGGATAGGTTTACGTCAAATGGAAAGCCTACGCGCGGATTTAATAAATGCTATCAAAAGAAGTGTTGATCCTAAGGTACTAAAAACAAAAAAATAATAAATAATTATTTTTTATTTTACCGTTCGGCTTATTTATTTAGTGGAAGACTATTGCGTGTTCTGTGATGTGCTGTGGGTGTGGTTCAGTGCCAACGTCCGCAGCAAATTTAGAGGCAGGGGGATGTATTGCTGATTATCAAAGAGACAAAGATCAAGCAAGGGCGCAGACAATTGTTCCAAGTGATTCTAGTATTGCTCTTACGCTTCATACTCCACTTTATCCGCCTGGTAAAATCATTCATGTGGTTCGACATCATCCAAACAAGGGAGAGTAAGTATTTTATTTTGTTATATTTATCGTAAAAATATGAAAGTTAAAATACTTAAGATAGAAATATTAATTGATCACCAAATAAATATTTATTTATTTTTTTATTATAGGCAAAAATATGAATCGCGATGGAGGTATGTTTACATGTTTAATATTCATATTTAGAAATTTATCAGTAATTACAATATTATTTTGGTATAAATGCACGCGTCATTGACATTAAATAGATTTTATTAAGCTTATAGAAATAGTATTAGAACAAAATATTATTCAAATAGAATTTTAAATTATTTGCCTTGAAATTTTAAATATTTAACTCTCAAAGTCCAGGCTATTTTTTCATAAAACAACGCGCGCATTGATAATCATAATCAATTATAGTAGTCCCGGCGAAAAAGTCCTCTTAAAATGGATAGTGGGGGTATAGGAAATACGTGCTAACTAATGGTAGTCGGAGGACGACTTTATCGCCGGGACTACTATACATTAATTTTTCTACGCCATCAATTTTTTTTTATTTTATATAGATGCTGAAAGTTTATAAAAATGTAAATTTAATGATTTTGGTGTTGTTAATTTTTTTTTACTTCTTCATACAATTATTTTCCATTTAAGAAACTAGAAAACAAGAGTTTGATAAAATAATGCATATTAAATTTTTTTTTTAATTAAATTTCAAATTTCAAGTTGGAGAAAAAAATTAGATTTTTTTTTTTTTAATTATTAAAGAATAAGATTCTTCAATATCTTAAAAGGAACATTATTGACTCGTCAGCACTCCCGTTATAGGCATTTTGCTCATACAGGACACTATTCAATTTATAGGATGTCGCTGTAATGCAAGCGAGATACTGAAAAACACAGGAGTGCTGGTTGCTGGAGGGTTAAATTTTAATTAACCCTAAATATTGTACAAATGTCATAATGGAAGAATGAACACAAAATGCTTAGTGAGAATATAAAGAATAAATAATGAATTTTAATAGTAGGTCGCTCAATCGTGTTGGTGGATTTAAAAGAGATATTATATTATCGTAAATCTAGTACCATATTTTTGGGGTTGAGGTATAGGTCCACAATGGCTAAGTGGTTAAGACGTCAAGACTGAAGGTCCGGGTTCTTATAGAAATATTTATGATTTTAGTTGTTCAGTACATGGGTTTGATCCCGGCACTGAACAATTAAAACCAGTGATTGATTCCGTGTAAGATTTCAAAATCTCTAATTCAATATTGTTTATTTATTGCACGACTCTTGATGCGACGCATCAGAGAGTGCTTTACGATTGAAAAATTTTTTTCGCCTTGAATAAAAAGCTTGTATTTATAGATTCATTGTAATTAACTTCTAATTTTTTACTGAATACAAAAAAATAAACATTTATATTCGTTAGATTTTGAAAAATATATGAATTTTGTTTTTATTTCAGGCAATTATTACGAAAAAGAGAACCTGTTTATCAAGCTTTATGGGCAGAGCCAGGTGATTTTGATGAAGTTCTCATTAGTCCTGTAATGATACAGGATCACATGCCAGATAATATGCTCAAGGCGCTTAATAAGGTAAGTTTTCAATTGAGAAATAAATCTGAAAAAGAATTTAAAAATAGGCGAATACTAGAAAGTCGTGGCTCTTCTTTAAAACACGGTGATTATGAGCCTCTTGAAGAAACGACGGATAATCAAGAAATAACTATCGATACCGATCATACTTTTCAACAAAATTTTACAAATCCAAATATTCATTCAATCAATGACGCAATAAATTCAAATGAGTTTAACAATAATCCAATTACTGTTGATGTTGAAGTTTATGGAAAACATTAAATAGTTTTTAATTAGAAAAATCACGTAAATTTTCAATTTAGCTATTCCCATTTTATCATATACAATATAAATAATTGGATTAATAACATTCAAATCATTCATATCAAACTATTACCGATCTGCTAATATGTTATACTTCATTAATTGTCATGAATATACATGGATCTTATGTATATTCATAAGAATAAATAACGATATATAAACCGTAAAATTTTTCATCAATGATGCCGCATGTGTTCTTATCATCAGCACCGCATGGCGTATAGTGTAATTAAAAATTTTAAATTATGTTAATTGTAATATTATTTATGATATTATCGTCTACATTATTATTGAACAAAATGTGATTGCAATATTATTTTATATTATTGACATTATTATTTGATTATTTTATTTGCTAGTCCAAGTATATATACATGGAGAAAAATGAGACTCAAAAATACATAAAATAACAATAAACAATACATCAAATTTAACTATGCTAGTCTACCAAACTTGAAACAGACCACTTTTTTTTTTTTAATTAGTGTAATCTTTATTTATTTACTTTTAACATTTGCTTTCAACCTCTTTTTATTTTTTATAATGCCAGCATAATAAAAAGTAGTAAGCTATAATCCTCAAGAAAAAAGAAAGAGAGATTGTGAGCTTTGACTCCCAACAGAGAACCACTGGGTTAGTGACATGGTGCAGGATTAAAGAGTCAGGTTTTAAAGTTCATTTTTTCTTCTAAGTGTCGGGCGCGATCACTGGTCCTCGTAAATTGTTGGCAAATCCTTTTTTCACATAAGTGGTAGATCTTAAGTGAAATTACATTTTAGTTACACGTGTTTATCGATTTACCGATTGTTTTATTCAAATATTAAAAACTATAGTACATGTGGTAACAATTGTTATTCCTTTATAATATTTCATGGACAAAAAATGAAAATCATGATGTTCATTTGTATAATTCGTTGCAGCAATACAGTTACTATAGAGCACTCAACAAATTTTATTATGCCGGTACTATAATTTTTGTATATATACGTATAATATAAATAGCTGCGGTTAAATTAATTACAAATGTTATTACTGATTTATCAAAAAATAAATGATGGATGCATTAAATATTACTTAAACTTTACATTTATTATCGAATTGTTAATAATTTTTACTTAAATTAAATAAATATAATAAAATGTACTACAAAGATTATTATTTTTAAAATGTTATGATCATAAAATTATGAATAATAAAAATAAGTGGATCATAATTTGTAATTTATTATTCATTTTTTTAAATCTTTGTAATATTTTCTCTAGAATAATTATAAAAGTTATAAAAATTTATATTGAAAATTAAAGACTTCAAAAATTACTATGCTAGCACTATAATTATTATATTTTCGTTTATTATTATCTGATATGCTATCATAAAAATTTGTTCAAGTATTTTATTATTTTCTGAAATATTCTTTGAGCCGTTTTTCTCCGTTTATATATATTATTTTTATTGAGTTATTATTATTTAAATGCTACATTATTCTTAATATTAATAGTTAATAGAATATTTATAATTTTGTATAATTATGTATGATTTTGCAGATGAATAGAATTAACGTTGAAGTAAAATTCGAGTTGTTAAATTGTTGAGTGTCTAGTTAATTTTTAATTCCTTAGTCCAATATTCCTGTTATCGCTCGGTTATCATGCTACAGTATTTTATTGCATATTTAGTTGCTTCTTTTTATTTGTGGATCTTTAGATACCTTTGAATAAATCTTTCTTTGTAAAATTATCGTAAAATATAAATTTTATTTTATATATAAACACAGTTTCTGATTAATAAATTTTTCGATTAACTTATAATACAAATTTAAAATCATTTGCATCGATTAGTACTTATTATGAAAAATATGTTCATTTTTTATTAATATTCACGGGAACTACAAAATACGTAAAATAAAATCTAAAGAATGATAATGAATTATTACTATCGTACATTTATTTCATCGGTACTAGGGGTTTTGTACGACTCTTAATGCGAAGCATTAGAGTGTGCTTTACGATCGAAAAATTCTGTTTGCCTCTTTTTCGCTACTGCTTTTACTGTTCCACTCTTGTTAGCCCACGGATCTTTATCAACTTACACATCATCGGATAGAGAATTTAATAAGGATTAATTCTATGACTTATAAAGACCAATTTGATGAATTAAATAACTAACAAAACATCAAAATGTAAAAAAAAATTTTCCCGTCAAGCAGTAAAAAAAGTGTCCGTAACCCGTAAACACAAAAACTCGGGAAAAAAGTCATTATTTGGATCACTTTTTTTTTTAAAAGATCATTTTAGGACCAAAGAAGAAGTGTGTCATAAATGGCCATCCAATTCGGGCCCGTTTAATTATAATTAATAAAAAGAACTTAACTAATTTTGTATATCTATATATGTTTTCACATATACTTTCGTCACACTAGTCGCGCATGCGCGAAAAAACATCTGATTATTTTTCGAAGCGAAATTTAAATTTCTAGTGTAATAGAAAGAAAAAAAAATTGTCCTTGAAACTTTTATCGTGTATTTTTTTTTTTCGCACGACTTTTTTTTTTTTGTTTTTATATATATTTTCCACGATCAAATGAGCATTAAGAGTCATGCTCTTTTTTTGATTTACCAAATTTTTTTTTATCTCTAATTGGAATATTATAATTATAATGCATTAGAAAGAATAATCGATTAATTTACAACTTTGTATAAAACGTACCATTCAATACGAAATCGATAAAAAATTATTTCCGGTTACTTTTTATATTAATTCTAATGAAGCGAAACGTTTTTTCATTTTGATATATAATTATTTTACGCCATTCGTTTAAATCTGGTCCCGGAATAAATAGACTTCAAGAAAATAAATCAGCAAAAATAGACCAAAAAAAACGGATGCAAACATCTAAAGTTTTTCATTAGGCAACTAATTTTATTCTATTTTGTATAAGACTTTGCCCCTGGACCCTACCGGGACTTTGCACCTCGATCCCTCAGAGGTGTCCTTTTTTCACGAAAGAAATTAACAAGTGAATTGATGGCTACGTAACTTTTGACCCGAAGACAAATTAGTCCCAAGCCAAAATATCTATAATTAATATACTATCAGATAATACACTAACAAAAATTATTGTTATTAAATCAAAATTTTGTGTGTGTAATTAAAAAAATGTACCCACACATAAAAAGGTGTAAAAAATAGCGTCTTTTTTTTACGAATTTTGTGTGTGTGCAATTAAATCAATGTACACACACAGAAAAGGGTGTGAAACATAGCGCCCTTTTTTCACGAAGTTTGTGTGTGTGCAATTACAAAAATATACCCACACAGAAAAAAAGTATGGAAAATAGCGCCCTTTTTTCATGAATTTTGTGTGTGTGCAATTAAAATAATATACCCACACATAAAAAAATGTCAAAAGTGGCACTAGCGAGTATTTTGTCGTGAATGATTTGTCTTCGGGTCAATGGTCGTGTCACCAAGTTCCAAATTGATAGACATTGAAAGACATGATACTATCAAATTGTAAGGCCAAGTGCGTTCCTCATGAAATCGGTAGTCAGCTGATAAGTTGATTTACCTTCAGTCAAGAATTTTTTTTTCTGTGTACTCTCTAAATCTGAAACAATGACTATTCGATCACTGTTTCACAGTTATAAGTATACCAAGTGGTATACTTATAGCTGTAAAATAGTGCATATACACTGTTTTTCAGTGGTTTTCACTCATTCAGGTTTAAAGAGTAGGACCACAAAACGTCGAATCTGATGAAATCTCGATTTTTGAAAATCGGCGTGAAAACAATAAGTTTCCGAATTGTAAAAAATTTTCTATTTTCTAAGCGGGAAGATAAAAACTGTTACCCGAAAAAAAACCTGTGCGATTATTTTTTATAAACGAAGAACGATTTTTTCGCCGCAAGCGCATAAGCAAACAGCTCTAGAATGAAAACTATTAATCAGGTCAAAACGTCCAAACTCTCATTTCAACGTTAATTTCCCATGAACTAGGGATTTTTCCAACATCATCAAGTTTGAAACTGAGTATGTGTTGGTATCCTGATATCCTAATTAAAATTCTTTTGTTATCTACTGATATTTGTTGACCGATAATAGAGTCAGCTAAAGCTTTTGTTACTAGGTAAATACATACACGATTAATTTCGATTCTTGAGATATATCTAATGTTTTGTGGTCCAATTTTGTTTCCAAGTGCAGTTGTATAATTTTGTATTGGTTTTCTTTCAACTGCGTCAGTAATAATTGCTTGTTTACGAGTCAGGGATTGCCCTCAGTCTGGAGAGCTCTTGTAAAGTTCATTGTGTGTGTCATGGTACCAATTAGCACCAATTAGCTCTATATCACTAAACGACGACGGTAACTTAGATTCATAAATGTAATAAATCAGAATAACCAACCATGTGTTGAATAAAGTATATTGTGTTGATACGTGCCCGGAAAAAATTAAATAATTGTGTTTATTATGCTAAATTTTTAATTCCAATCATCTAGAATGATTAGAACGATTTTCAGTGCAAAAATAGTTGGTGTTATAATTTCTTCTAATAGAATTAATAATTATTTGATGATAACTTCTGCAATAAATTTCGTAACAGTTACCATTAGGATGATAACAGTTACTATCAGGTTGCTAATATTTACTATCAGGATGATAATACACTATAAAAAATAACTGGGATGTCCAAGCGGTGTAGGTGTTAAAATTTGCAGTGCTAAATTTCATCACCGAAAGCGGTGTGAAAATAACGCCACCGCCGGTGCAAATATTCTTTACCGGTGTTAAATAACATTTCTTGGTGTTAAAATATTTTACTTTGGGCATATTTTTACTTACTCGATCCCTACAGTTGAACAGCGTGCGTGTTTGTGTGTGTTTCGTGTGTTTGAGTGTGTGCATATGTATGAGTGTGTGTGAGCACGTGTGTGTGCATATGTGTGTGCGCGTGTGCCTGAACGTGTGTGTGTGTGCTCGTGAGTTTGAGTGTGTGTGTGCGCATGTGCGTGTGTGAAGAAATTTTTGCGTTTTGTAAGCTTTAGAAAGTTGATACTCCAAGCAAATGCAGTTTACCCCGCTTTTACACTGGTATTACTCCGCTTTTCCCTCGATTACTCCGCATTTACACCGGTATTTCAACACCACCGAATTACGCTTCCTACACCGGTGTAATTTCACTTTAACACCGCGCGGAGTTGAAACGAGTCCATTTTTAACACCGGTCTTTTTACAGTGTATTTTTTCAATTTTGTAACTATTATAATTTTGGATGTTAACTGTTACCATCTAGATTATAAATATAACTATTTAGAATAATAATATACACCGTTTTTTATCCCGAAGGGAGGAAAACGATTATTTCGGGTCTTGCCAAAGGCTTGACCTTTCGGAGATTACCTACCGTCCATTTCCCCGCCTTTTAGCCCTTGATAGTTATTTGTCGGCTAGCGCGATTTGTTTTACGGATCAATTCGCGATCTGAACCTCAGTACCACTCCGAAGAAAGCCGGCAAGGCCTTGCTCAGGTCAAGCCTTTGGCAAGACCCGAAATAATCGTTTTTCTCCCTTCGGGGTAGGAAACGGTGTATATTTCAGGTCTATGCCTTTGGCCTGACCTTTCGGAGAGGTGTTTGGATTCTGCCAGCACTAGAGCGTACTGTGATCTGAAAATGAAACTCTGTTTTTATTTATATACTAATAACAGTTAAAAGAACCTATAATGGAAAACAATTGGTTTCCTAAAGAAAATACATTTCATTAATTAAATAAATTTAAATTTATTAATTGAAAGAACCGGAACAATAATAATTATTATATCATTAACTTATTTTAATTGAATATAAACTTACATTGGATTAAACGCAGTAAATAACGCATTCTTATTTGATTTGGGTTTTTTAACAAACTTACAGTAAAATTTGAAAAAATTTTTCGGTCCACTTCAATTACCCCGTTTTAAAATATTTTCCACACTTTCATTTTTATCAAAATTGTAAGAAGCTACCGCTGAACGCACCAAACCTGGGGTTGCTTTAATATTTGAAGCCGAGAAAATCATTTTAATCCAACCCGCTATAATCGTTCTTGATGCTGCCTTAACTTTTCCTCTAGTTGAAACGAAAAGATTCATCAAACCTGGAACCGCCTTTCTACGACTTGCTGACAAGATTTTTTATCCAATAAACCAAGTTGAATTATTTTTCTTTCGCTTTTTTTAATTCCCAGCCTGATTGACGATGATTCGCTGAATCAGTTTTTGACCTAAGCATTGGCCAAAAAACAATCGAATTTTTTTCGAGTATCATACCCTCCGGAGCAATAGATAATAAGGTAAGGTCATGAATCTTCCTGCCTGAAGCTAACAATAATAAAATAGCAGCGTATCTTGAAACCTCGAAAAAAACTCTGCTCATCTGGTGGATTTTTCTTTAGCCAATCAATAATAGTTTCTACATTCCAAATTCTCTTTTGGGAAATCACTTTCTTCGCCTCTTGAATACTCATAACTTTTAAAATGGATTTTACTACTGGATGTGAACACAGCTTTGCCTCTCCTTCTGGATCAACTAGAGTACCAACCGCCGATTTTGTAACTAAAACTGTTTTTTAAGATAAATTCTTAACCCTAAACAGGTAAGAAAGATAAGAAGCAAACTGCTGTGGATCTGGTCTACTCGGTACCACTTTATTATCTTTACACCATAGCTTCCACTGCTTCCAAGATGAAGCATAAGTTTTCCACGTCGAATCTCTTCATGCAGATGAAACCAGATCCACATACTGTATACTCAAGCCAGAAGTCGATTCATTCCACCCCGTACCTTCCAAACCTCTAAACAAAGATTTTTGACCTCCGGGGTTGGCAACCCTGTCAACACATCGACTAAGTGAACCTCCAGGTTCCACAGGAGAAACGGAGCCGCAACGCTCCTGCTCTTCAGATCTGCTCTCCAAAATGTTTTCTCCCACCGAGGAGCCACTATAAAAAAAAGCCTTTCGCTTCGTTCAGGTGTTGGAGAACTCTAGGGATAAATGGCGGTGGAGGAAACACCCATGCTAGGTCCATCTTTCAAGGTCGGCTGAAGGCATTTATGAAACAAGCTTTGCTGTCGTTGGCATCCAGTGATACATACTTCGGAACTACTTTGGACTCGCTCGATGCAAAGAGATCTATTTGGGGCGTGCCGAATTTCCTGAAGATCATCTTGGTTGCACTGTTCCTTAGATGCCAATCCGGATGCGGAAGACCGCGAGAAAGCTTGCCAGCTTCTTTACTCCTGCGTCCAACAGCCCGACTCCATCACTTCGTCCAAGTGGAAACCCCATCCCAGATCCGACGCATCTGTTATCATAAGAATTTCGGGTTTTTTTTCGAAGATGAGGCTGGCCTGGTGTAAATTTTCCTGCCACCACACACAGTCCTCTAATGCCGTTGGAGCGATCGTCTAGAACTTTTTCGGATTAGCCTCTGATAGCTTCTTGAATGCTCTCTGAAGATTGCGGGAAAACAGACGACCCAGTGGAATCACCAGCGCCGCAAAGTTCAATTGTCCCAACAGCGATGCTCCGATCGTCCAGTTCCACTTCCTCGACGTTCTGATTTGCTGAATTACCCTGAGAATGCGGTTTTTTTTGTCCTCGGGTAGCCACATTCTATTCGATTATGTGTTCCATTTGATTCCCAGAAAGACGATTTCCTTGGTTGATTCTAACTCCGATTTCTTTAAATTCACTACCCAACCTACAATTTGGAGGAACTCTATCACCTTCTGAATCTGATTTTTCAGTACCGCTACTTCCTGGTGTGCAAATAAGAAATCGTCCAAGTACACTAGCACTCTCATTCCTAACTGACGAAACAGACTCGCTAGCCAGTTGCTTATCCTGGAGAAGGCTAGGGGAGCTGTTGCCAGACCAAACGGAAGACAAGTAAAATTGTAAATTTGACCCTTGTACGCCACACAGAGAAAACCACGATGACTTTTCTTTATTGGGATGTGGAAATAAGCCTGAGAAATATCCACCTTTACTAGAAAATAGTTTCTTTGAAGAAACTTCGGGGCTTTTTGCTGGTTTACTAAACGAAGCTTCTTTGGTTTTAAATGCTGATTTAGCTGGAACAGATTGAAAATTTGTCGAACTGAGCCATCTGGTTTTGGTATAAGGAACATTAGAGAAATAAAACCGGTCGAGCACTCCGAATCTTCCAATACTCCCAACTTGATCAATTCCTTTATTTCCCCTGATATTCGAAAAGAAACTTTTGTCCTGAACCTTTTCTTGTTTTCCTTGGGAAATGACATCGAGACTAGTTTTTTGACGAACGGGATCAAGTAACCTTTTATTATCTTAAAATGTAATCCGGAGCTCATTGGGGAATGAAATGCTTCAGTTGACCACCTTGGAACGAGTAGTCATGCTTTTTGGGATCGAATATTCCTTTTACTGGAGTTACTCCTCTTTGAATCCTTTCGAAAGTCTCTTGACGTATGTTTACGAAAGGAAGAACTAGATGACGATTGGGGTCTTGATTTTTTGGAGGAAGCACCACCAGAAATATCTGATTTCGGAGAATATTTATTTCTATTTCCGTAAAAGGGTTTGTCCTTCAAGGGTTGGCGAAAAGTTAGAAAAACCTTAGTCAAATCCCCTCGCTGATCCAAAAACTTTGACAAGAGATCTTCATCAAATAAATGGGACTCTGACGAAGGAATCTCTGACAATTTTGTTGCAGCTCCTTGAATGCCGAATCCCCTACAAAAACTTCCTTGATGCTCTCATAAGCCTTCGCATGTTTTGATGCCAGCAGTTTCAGCCCTTCCTTCAGCTTCTGCCGTTGCTTCAACAACCCATGCGTCACCGTTCCAGCCATCTCATCCATGCGCTTCAATAACGTATGGTAATATGCCTTCTGGATTACACCTACCAGCTGAGAGTTAACCTTCAGGGTATCGAATACTGGAGAAGCATGAAGTTTTTTCTGCACTTCTATGTATCGAATTCTATTCCAACTCGCTGAGCCCAGTTTTTGGCAAGAAATTCCTTGCTCCTTAATATCAGCCGAAGGTGGAGGAATTGTCGGTTCCTTCTCCTTTACCTGCGGCACTAATGACAAGACCTCCAAGTCGTTAAACGGCTCCACAGGGAAATCCTCTAACCTTGGAGGAGCCCAAACTGACCCCATCGACTGATTTTTCTCCGTTGTTGACTCGTGATCACTCGTTGAAGATTCCTCCTCCTCGCTCGAACCTTCTTCTTCTTCTCCAACGCCACGATTTTCTTTTAACCCGTAAATTTTTTCTAACAATATGTTAAACATATTGTTCATTTGATCCTCTATAACATCTAACCTAGATTTCTGTTCAACTGGTCCTCTACAGCACGAATCATCTGAAGGTCTTTTCGTTCCGGTTGGCCGACCTTTCTCATCCTCTTCTTCACACGGTCTTAATTCTTCCGCTGCCAATTTACGCGATACACACAAATGTTTTATCGGAGCCACCGCGTGTAGAAAAATCTCTGCTTGAGCAGCTGATCCGTTTAACTTGTTTAACAAGCTTGGAGGACTGATTATAAGACCACGACAAAAAGACCAACGGAGCATATTTACTTTATAATCCCTGTATTGCTTGTCTGGTAGATCTGTCGCTGAAGGATTGAAAGCCTTTGCTATTCCCACCGTTGGAAGAGCAAAGCGCAGCTTGTTTAGAATTTGAGGATCAACTTGTAACTCCGAACCAAATAAATTTTCCATTGACAGGTCCAATTCTTCCAACCTTCCAGTAATGACTCCTGAGCTAACAGCTTCAAACGATCCAGAATTCGATCTTCTTCCTCCATGGGAGCAGACGCCTCCACTAACTCCTCCATTGTGGACCAACTCATCTGAAAGTAACCATGTGGATTAAACAGTGGATCCACCGATGAAAGATTGGGCTCGAGAGAAAATGTCTGCGAGCCACGATAGATCGTATCAATACACTCATATACATGCATTTATCGTGTGGCTGAATTAATCGAGCCGCCACGGCTGCAATAAGGCTAAAATACAAGCCATATTTGAAAACAAAAATAAGCCTCAACTACGTGCGACCCGCAGCGGCTGCGGTTGCGACTACATTAAGCCGAGCCAAGACGTAACATCCACACGTCTCCCTGAGACGTATTGGCTACAACCTTTGAGCCGTCACCGCTGCGGCTGGCGAGCCAAATCGCTCACTAAATGGGTTCCTGAAAAACTTAAAAATCAATAGTAATTAACTTACCTTAATAATAATACTCTTTTGTCACAATACAAGAAGTTTTAACGAACGTTACACAACGTTTGTTTTAAACATGTACACACATCAGAAAACAATAACGTACTGAGGTTCAGATCGTGAATTGATCCGTAAAACAAATCGCGCTAGCCGACAAATAACTATCAAGGGCTGAAAGGTGGGAAAATTGTTACCCCTCAAGCCCCTAAGATGGTCAAATTTAACAAAATTTGGATGTGTATGCATGTTGGAAACGGTAGGTAATCTCCGAAAGGTCAAGCCAAAGGCATAGACCTGAACTGAAATAATAATTAACTCTAGTTAATATACATGATTGTAACAATTATTATAAATATGGTAAATGTTACAATCTAGTTGATTTAAACAATCATCTAGATAGTATTCACTACTATCGGATTGATGGTAAAAAATTTTACCATAATTAGATAGTAATTGCTATTATTTAATTTTCTCCGTACGGACTAAATCATGAAAAAAAAACGCTTTTTTTATGATTTTTTTTTTAGTCGTATGGATTGAGCTAATTTATTAAAACCTTTTGAACATTATTAAGTATATATTTAACAACATTAGGTAATTTTTTTATGTAAAAGTATCCGTAAACAAGCTAATGATGGAGCTTTTCCCAGAACGTCTTTAAAAAAATATGATTTGCGGTGAGCAGTGTATCTCAGCTGGAAATTATCTAAAATAAAAAAACCATTGGAATTTAGTCAAAGCATTATTAAAACCTCTCCCCAACGTTCCCTGATTATTTTTTTTTTCATTTTTTAATGGTCATTTAAAGTAAAAACTGCTATTTTTTACGAAAATTTGCGGTGTTTTGAAGGTGAAAAACCCCCTTGATGTAAAAAAAAATTCTAAAACTCAACGTTAGGGGGAGGTATATTATACGTAGAAAGTGTGTACCAAGTTTGAAATAAATCGGCAATGTTGTTTTTAAATAGCAGTGAGCACAGTCCGCGAGCCTTGCTATTTAAAAACAACATTGCCGATTTATTTCAAACTTGGTACACACTTTCTACGTATAATATACCTCCCCCTAACGTTGAGTTTTAGAATTTTTTTTTACATCAAGGGGGTTTTTCACCTTCAAAACACCGCAAATTTTCGTAAAAAATAGCAGTTTTTACTTTGAATGACCATTAAAAATGAAAAAAAAAATAATCAGGGAACGTTGGGGAGAGGCTTTAATAATGCTTTGACTAAATTCCAATGGTTTTTTTATTTTAGATAATTTCCAGCTGAGATACACTGCTCACCGCAAATCATCTTTTTTTAAAGACGTTCTGGGAAAAGCTCCATCCTTAGCTTGTTTACGGATACTTTTACATAAAAAAATTACCTAATGTTGTTAAATATATACTTAATAATGTTCAAAAGGTTTTAATAAACTAGCCCGTACCCCCCCCCCCCCTCCCCTTAATCTACTCGTTACACAATAATGAACAATTCTTTTTTATTTTGCTGTTTATCGCAAATCACGATGCATACTGATAGTCTTAAATTGACTTATTTTATCTAGTTGCCGGCACTGAAGCGAATCTTCAATGCAGATGTTATAAAGAATATAATATGTGGCTTCGAATAATACACGAATTCAGACAGAGACTTTGTCAGTTGTCACATTCGGGCCGGATAGTCAACTTTAGCCAATTTCGAATGCGGCTTCTTTCATCCCTAGCCATACACCTAATATATATTCTATGTAATTGAAAAATTTTCAAAAACTTTAATTAGAAACGTTATTCTAAAAAACGAATCATATCATAGTAGTTATTTAAAATAAAATACATAGGTGAAAAAAATTTTGTTTGCAAATCAGCATGTAGCATGTGCACGTGTTCGCTTTAGTACACATGAAATTAAATGTATTTCGTAAGGTAATATCAATATTTTAAAAATGATCAGTGTAAGTATCACATTCACTCCCCAGTTTTATACAAACGCTAAAACTCTGATTAATTTAACCATCAATGTTGTGAACGTGTAAAATACATTTAAAAAAGTCCAAATCAAGTGTCATTGATTATACCTATCTCTTTGTTTGGTATGATTTGAAATTTTGAATATTCTAAAATTACCCTGATTAAGAAAAATAATTTGAAATGATTCGAAACAATTTGAAATGATTTAAAACAATTTGAATCGATTAATATATAGATATACACTTAGCATAGATAAAATCATTTTTCTTAATGCGCAAGTTAAATAAATAGTATTCTCGTCCGAGCGAAAGAATTGCTTTGATTTAGATAGTGGGAATAAAAAAGTTATATATTGAAACATAACGACACGGCGAATTTTTGACTGGTTTTATTGTAGACGAGATTAAAAGATTGTTTATGATTTTATTCTAGTTCATTTCTTGAATTGTGAGAAACAGCTCGCGCGAAAAATATATGTTCTGGCAAAATAGGAAATATCCGGCTTATATCTTTAGAATAAAAAGTTGCGCTCGAATTTTTTTTTCAAAATCCGGATTTTTTCGCTAAGCCTTCATGGCTCCCGGTATCTGCCTTAAGAAGCAGAATTTGATTCTTTTTTTCATAAATCGGCGGTTTAAGAAAACAGCGATTTATAAAATAAATGGTGAGAATTGATTGAATCTAGAGCTTCCCGCTAGTTGCCGACTCGAGCGACTTGCTCTGAGAATACTTATTCACTATATGTAACTATGGCTTTTATAAATGTTTATAGCCTCCATATAACATTTGCATCTTTGTTTTTCTGCCTTGAACTTTGCTCGAAAGCATTTTAATGTATGGAGATATATACCTACTCTGAGTAATAAGCCAAATTTGCTATAATTGATTTTCATAATTAGAGGAGAACGAAATTTGATGATCCTTTTCGATTGTATCAAGGTTTATTCGAATCAATCGATTTGTTCGGATAATGCTTTAAAACAAAATTTTAAAAACACGTTAATAACCCAAGTAGCACAAAGTCAACTTTAAGATGTCTTAAAGATGTTTTTTAAAAGGATGACAAATTTTTTTTTATCTCAAAGTCACCTTTTTTTCATAGCAAGAGAACAAAAAAATGAAAAGAAAATGATTTTTAGCAGCTCAAATTGGGTAATGCAATCCCACTTCTAGATGTTTGCAGTTTCCAATTTTCTGAATGAATATAAATTCTATTATTTAGTGAAATTTTCAATTTAGATTGAAAAATAGCACATTGCACACCTAGAGAAGAGAAAGTAGGATACTTTAACCCAAGTATACGTGACTGCCTGTTCGAGCCGAAGACAAGAGTGTCGGACACATGGTCGGAAATCTCTTACCAGACTTCCTGTATATACATACTATCTTTCGCTACATTTGCAACGCAAAGTTCGAATTTTTTAGTTTGAGGAAGGCTTAACGCACGTGAGTATTCTATTTATTATTTCTCTATATCATAAAAGTGCTACTTCCTTCCCATTAAAGAAGGTGAAAATTCGAACTTTCCACACAAGTGAGGTAAAAATAGTATGCAAACCTAGGAAGACTGGTAGGTCGTCGTAACCTACGTGTTGGCTACCCTTGTCTACCCTATATTTTCCCAGACAGCATTCAAGTCGGAATGACTGCTTTACGACGTCTTTTTAAAGACGTCTTACTGAGTTCACTAGGCGGCTGATTCGACATCTTGAGAACTTCTTAAAGACTTTTTTAAGATGTGAATGAGACGTCCAAATCATAAATAGGAACTCATTTAGGACTCATAAAGATGTCATTTTGCTATCGGCTTGGATTAAAATGTCCTCCTTTCTCGGGTCAAATAAATAACTTAATATAAAATTGACTCTTTTTGACTCAATGAAATGAATATCAAGTAGGTCAAGATAGTTAAAAGCAACTCATAAATAAATGAAAAACACTTCATTTTGGCTAACTTGACCTATTTAGTACCTATTTAAGTCAAAAAAAGTCAATTTTAACTTATTTTTTTTTAACAGGGTTTCTCTCTAAGCATAAAATATACTATTTTTTTTTCCGAAAAAAGAACAGAATGACGATATGTCTTTCTAATCACTAGTTGATAGTTATATTGGTATACGTGATCTGATCTTACATTGGCTTGTTTTAACTTGATCTAGTTGTTTAAACACGAAGCTTCAATGCAAGTAGTTATAAATAATATAATGTGTGTTCAGGACAAAACGTTATTTTAGACGAGTAGAATGACAACCCTTGTTACAACTCGTGCAGTGTATAGTCAACTTCCCACTCATCGGAAATGACGTTATTTTATTCCTTGCCACATAATATATTTTTTTTCATTTATGCTTGTGATAAAGTGTAAAATATGTTTCATTCTTTTTATTTGTTTTAAATGGTAAAAGCAAATATATATTACTCATTTGAAGTCATTACCAATTTAGATCGAATTCGGTAGAGATATTTGTTTTAACATAATATACAATACTGACCGAAAATTAAAAAAAAATAAAATAAAAATGTTTTAAGAAGCTATGCAGAGTAAAAACTTAACGTTATAAATTTATTTTTTTAAATATTCCGAAAAAGTTAAAAATACATGATATGATTTCAAATTCATTTGGAAGATGATTCTTGAGTATCATGCTGTTTAAAATATAATGTACTAGTTAAATATAAATGGAAACAGTGGAAACAGAAATTTATTTAATTCTGCAAAACGACATAACTTAAGAAAAAAAAATTTTTCAAAAAAGTTTGAAAATATTAAAAAATCGATGGATATTTTACAATCAATAACTATTCATTCAATTAGGTTAGTTTACTAAAGAGTATTAAATTTTTAATAAAAAAATATTATTAACAATTGTTGAAATTAAAATTAAGATAAGGTAGCGTAAGAAAATAATTTAATAAAAGTGGCTGAGGGTGTGTGGTGTGGATTAGGTGTCTGCGTGCAGAACTAATAGTGATGAGATTACAACGTTGCGAGCAGCTACGGTTCAATTATTGGGGCTTAGGACATCCAACAGTCAACATTCCATGACGCTTCAACTTCAAAGCTCGACCCTGTATGACGCTGACGCCTATGCCACCACACCCTCTTCCTGCCACGATACAAGGTACTTTTACTATCTTCGAGGCCCTTGAAAATAAGATCTCAGAAAATACTAATTATAGTATTAAATTTAATACTCTTGAGCTGTCTGGGGAAAAATTATTTAGATCTGTGTATAACTCATCTATAGATCTAATTTGTTTCATTTTGGAGGTCAACATAGGTCTTTAGTTAGATCTATGAATATTAACTTATCCAAACTATGTTAGATAAAAGCACCAATTACTGACACCCATTTTATTTAATCGTTTATTTAATTAACTTCACGCTATAACAATTATAAATTTTTTTTATGATTCCTTTCTCACTTGTAAAATGTAAAAAAAATTAATAATAGTGAAGATAAAAGAGAAAATATCGACCGAAAAAAATAAAAACTTTACTCAACTCTGCCAACCCGTAAAAAAATTATGTATGGACATAGGCGGAGCCCATGCATAGACATATTAACTTTTCTCATGCGATCGTATATGGCTATACATAATCATAATCACCACCTCAATTAACATCTAACATAATTCCATAAAACCATGCATGACTTTATCTAGCATTACCTCGCCATGTATAAATGTATCTATTTCCATAACAACCCATGTAACAATTTTCATCACAAGTTGCCGATCAAGGTACTGGTCACAAGAATCTTTTGACAGATACTACATGGACCTTCTCAAAATTACGTACACAAGACAATCTTATAGTAGTCATACTGTTTTCATGAAAGTATTTTGCGGAAGATCTTTAGGTTTTTACGTCTTTAAATACCTATCAATCTAGCACAAGATATTAATGCAAGATTGTTGTAGGACTTGCACATGATATTGTACAAAACTACTGACACTAACGCATGTCTTGCGCCAGATCTGCTCAAGAAGTCTCATATTACACTGTCTGTATATCTCACTCCTATATCTCTGTAACTTTAACCCACACAGAAAAAAAGAGTTTCTTAGCATAAAAAATATTTTATATTATGAATTCAAGACAAAAATTTTCTTAGAACTAGAAAAAATTTCTTGGCACAAGAATTTTTATTTCGCCTCAAAAAATGTTTTCTTACTCCATCAAAAATTTTTCATGCCCCAAGAAAATTTTTGTTTTCAATTTATAGTGCACAAAATTTCTTAGGGCAAGTACAAATTTTTTGCACCAAGAAATACTTCTTTTCTGTGCATGCACAGATTCTGCAGAATCCTGTATCGTATGCCAATGGAGGGAATAAAATGACAATAACGGAAGTGAGATAGATAATGTAATATGGCACTTGTTGAGCAGATCTGACGTAAGATATGCGTTAGGATATGCAAATAATTTCTAGTGCAAGATGAGCTCAAGTCCACTATACCAATGCACCTTGAGCAAGTTATCTTTAATACTTTTACAAAATTCCTTAACGATTTCGTTAAAACTGACCACCCTAGTTTTTACAGCTAACTTTCTATTCCTTTCTATATCTAATTATATCAATATTTTTTGTTTAATATCATGATATCAACTCTATGATAAAAGAAATTAAAATCTCAACCATATTTTTCATAGTGTCAATAATTGGTCTTTTTATCTCAGATTTAGTGATCTACATGACGCAACGTAGATCTGATGAACGAAATGTACATATTATGTTTACGTAATTAACTTGAAATCAATATTGATCTCCAAAATATAACGAATAAAGTCTACTATAAATCTAAATAATTTTTTCCCGTACATTTTTCAATATATACTACTATTTAATTATCGATGGTATTTATCAGAATCTTGATTCACTGGTCTCGATTAATACTTTATCTTATATTTAAATATTATTATTGCACTTTGTCGTGATTCATAACACTCAAATACATAAGCATTAGCACTAAACTTGATGTAGAAAATATCAATTCACCATAATATGTCAATATTTTTCATTATTTGAATTATTACATGTAATTAATAATACTCATATCATCTTTATATCATCTATAAATTATTAATTAATTATAATCATAAAAATAATGAATACTTAGTCCATCTTTTTAATTTGTCCATTTTTAAAATTTTCTTTAAAATACAGAAAAAAATTAGCATGTTAATTGAATTCTTGCATGTATATTAAAATGAGTGACTGTACTCACCTAAGAAAAAACTATACTTGATATTTTTGCATCCCTATTGTACGTCAAAATGCATGAACAAATATAAACATAGCGATTTTGAACCACGAAGGTGTATCAGTTGAGTAAAAGCAATAGTTATTAGTCGAGTGACTAGGTGTAGGAATCAGAACTCGAAATAATGAAAATTATGGACGTACGAGCCATTCTCTTGATTAGATGTTTGTTATAATATTGAAACGACGCATGACGATCAGGTTGTAACAACTTTGGGACCAGCAAAACCACAACGTTTGACATCAGGTCACACGTCATCAGCAGAGGTTTCAGAGATTCGTTATCCGAATGAAATTCAAGAAATGGAAGTAGAACAAGAAATGCGGGCCCTGCTGCCAAAAAGTCCATGTAAATCACGTTCATTAACAATCGGCACTCCACCACACAGGTTGTGCCTCGAAACTAGTTTTACATCACTTCAAAGTCCAATGGAATTGCCCCAGGCTGGGCGCGAGTTAAGCGTCGATTCCAGGGGAGTGCCTTGGGAGTACGTCAGCCTAGCAAGCGAGTTGATAACTACACCCAGGCACGACGACCATAAATTGTAAGAAAATAAAAAAAAAAACACTGGAATACATATGCGATGGTTTTAAATCCTTGGTTATCTAATGTACTAATTTTACTTTATTTTTTTTTTATCTCAATATAAATTTTAAAACCGGTTTTATTATGGCAGCTCTTAGAAGTTTAAACATGCTAATTACCTTCTCAAATTATTAATTGGTAGAAAAAAAATTTTCGCTTTTGTGATAATAATTTAAGTAACATCATATTTACTTTGTCACATTTTTTCATTGTTTCGATTTTGTCCACAACCCTTGTAGTATTATTATTTAATATACCCGATAAGTAATTAATGAAGATTATATTTTATAAATATTTTCTATCTTTTCTCAGCTTTAACCATCCACTTAATTGGGAATACACTCAGAGAATTGCGCCTCTAGCCACGCCTGAAACTATGTCCGAGGCGAGCAACTCGCCGTCACCATTACCACCAACTAGACCAATTAGACGTACACCAAAAATATCTGGGAACTTATCAACAGCTGCAGATGATCTTAAAAGTAATATTCATTTTGCAATGCTTGCAGCTAAAAATTATGGATTATGCGATGAGATTGCTGGTAGCAATAGCAGTAGTGGAAATAGTGAAGCTAGTTATGAAACAGCGAAAAGTCAACGTCTAGGAGGACTACCACCACCTCCAGTTCCACGACGACGGGATTCCGTAATCTTGAGAAGGTATATAATTTTATTATATAAATCCGATATAATTTATGAAAAATTTAAACAAATCGAGTAATAGAAAGCATCCGTATCCCGTGTTATTATAACGAAGTTTAAACTCTGAAAACTTTAAGTAATAGCATTAATATAGTCAGAGAATTAAAAATTCTAAAACCACGATAAGCTTTTGTCTCATAAGGCATTTATAAATTTTATGAAATGCCATCAAATGAACCTCATAACGTTGTCCTATTATGCTTCGTCGACATTGAGTAAAATCGTTGATTTTGATCTTTTCAGCAACAGCTTTAGAGATATCAGTTGATAACGCTGATATATTGTCATTGCAGAATTTTCCTGGTCGAAAGCGGAATCGTCGATGACTAGATATTTTAAATTTCGTTTTCTCAAAAAACTCAAATTTTGATTTGTTAGCGTTCGAAAGTTTTTGTCAAGCAAGTATTGTAGGCTGCTACAATACATGCTTGATAAATCCTGATTGATATTTTTTTTACAACATGAGCATTTGGTGTGTGCATTTTTTAATTTCCCAAACTTTATTTTATTATTTATTACTTTTAAGTAAATTATTAACAAAATTGGTATATTTGGTGAGTCCTTCTAAATCAAACAATGGAATAGTATATTACACACCTAGGGCAGTAAAGTAAGAAATGTCTCAGATCACATGTAATTCGGCCAAGGCGAAGTCTAGGTCGACAAATGTGATCTGAGGCTTTCTTATTTACTGCCCTAGTTGTGTAATACACTAGAGCTAGCGTTACTTGATATTGTATATAATATTAAAATGATAATTATAATTTTCCATTTTATTTACAGAGAACATACTGTATGTACCGCTGCTTGTTGTAGAGATGATCTCTCTGACAATTCTACTCCTTCATCAATTCATTCAACTTGTATTATTCGCAATACTTATCCTGTACAAATAGATTTTTCTAATGAAGATAATGGTACAAATGAATCGAGTGTAGATTTATACGAAGTCAGGGTAAATAATGCTAATTAAATTTCTTATATTTCTACATAAAATCGTTTGGAAAATTATAACTAGCCGTTTATTTTCTACGTATATCTTTAGAAAAATAAATTAATTTTGCTGAAACAATAATTTTGCGAAAGTAAAATATACTAGATCCTTAGCAGCAATATCATGCAAGATGCTTGGGCAGATTATTTGATTAAATATTTAAAGCAAAAAATATAAAATCTTGTTCAAGAATATTTGTTCAAAGTTTTTTTATGCAGAATTGTAATAAAATTTGCGCAAGAATTGCTCCAGGAATGGAACAAAGCATAAGTTTATTCCCCTTTTTTCACAGAATTGTGAAAAGTATAACATATAAAGTTAAAAGAGGAGAGCTCCAGAGTGCAATTTTTTTCAGTCAAAATTTGGAGCAATAGTTGTTAAATTCTAGCTCGAGCAATCTGTTTCGAGTCTCTTGTACAAAATTTCAGTCAATATTGTATACCATTATGTTGATAATATTATGAACAACTTTTGCGCAAGCATCGCTCAATATTGCGACTAAGGATGTTTCTGCTTGATGTTAGCGGCGTGAAATATTTTGTTCACATATTTGTGAAATAATGCGATCACACCATAAGGATAAATTGTCGGCAGATCAACTATCGACGGATCAAATGTCGCATGGATCAAATGTCGCGGATGTATTGTCGCGGATTATTTGTCGTCGGATCATCGGTCGCGTCACCGGTCACACCATTTGCGTGAAATTCAAAATGTATAATTATTGCACGCTTTATATTTTTTTTAACTCAATAATATCCTTTTCTATGTGGAAAAGATAATATTAATAAACTTTCTACAGTAAATTAATTAAATAAACTTTTGTAAAAGTGGGGTCAAACACGTATGAAGCGTGCACTTTTGGATTTTCCAAACTTTTTTATACTTTCAAATGAAAATTGTGTCGATTATAAACGGAGAGAAAATTATGGTAACAGTTACAATATATTATGGGAATGGTTCTCATAATGCATGGTAACTGTTCTTTTTTGAAATGTTGATTATAGGAACGGCACCTATATATATTATGGTAATCATTCGTATAATTATGGGTATAATTCCCATATGGTATCGGAATAGTTCCTATGGAATTATGGTAATCGTTACCATGTAACTATAATAATGGTTACCATAATATTATGGTAATGGTAACCATAATATTATGGTAATAATTCCCATACATTACGGTAACGATTACCATAATATGTAGAAAGTATAATAATTTTTTTTTTGTAATAAGCGTTTTTTTTGTATACTTAAAATTTTGTAACATTTTGTAATATACAAAAAAAAAACGCTTCTTAAAAAAAAAAAAAATATTATAATTTCTAAATATTATGGGAATGATTACTATAATATTATGGTAACCATTACCATAATATATAGAGCTTATTCCCATATACACTTTGGAACCATTACAATGTGGTGATAGGATTGGTTACTATTTGCTTATGGAACTATTCCTATGAGTATGGCAATTATTACCATGATTCTATCACATGCGATATGGAAACTGTTACCATAATGATAGGAATTGTTCCCATACTTATGGGAACTTTTCCCAGAAAGTATGGGTCTATATATCATAATCCCAAGTAATCATTACCATAACGGTAGGGGATGATATTTCATAAGCGTACTAGGAACAGTTACCATAATTTTCTTTCCGTGTAAAATAAACAATTTTAACGCCGTTATATCTTTTCAACTGTATCTTTTGCAAGAATGCACAAGTTCTCTTATGGTACTTGATAACGCAAAATCACAAAAGTCTGATCTTTTTCAAAAGAAATAATATATACTTTTTTTCTTTAAGGGATCACTGGGTCTACGTGATTGCAATAATGATGTATTCTTAAGTGTGAAAAGCTCTCCAGAATGTAAACGACTTATGACGCCAGCTACAAATATCAATGCTGAATGGAGGAAACCATTTGATACAGTTGGTGGAACTTCTGTTGATACATCACTTCCACTACTTCGTGGTTTATCTCCAACTCCAAGTCATGTACAACATACATCGCCGTTTTCTAGTGCTAAAAGGAAAAAATATGTATATCCTATCACGTTAGTTGGCCGAGGCGAAAGTAGTGTTTAAATTTTTAGCAATGCACAAAATTTATAATGCCATGGGACCATAATTTTCACTTAATTTTCTAAATAAAAGCTCAGCTCTTTTTACAAAGAACTAAGATTACAAGAGTGAAAACCAGGACTCTTGTGACCTTTAGATGAACCTGGCGACTCCGCCGTCCATTTTACGCCAATATTTATACTTTTGTCCCTGTGGCTTTATTTATCTATTATTGATTTTTTTTTATTTTATGATATCATTTCTCAGAATGTTAAATTAATAATTTTTTTTATATATTATTTAATTTTAATATTTTTTGAATGATGTGCCAATAATTAATACTTAGCTGTTGTAATTATATACTAAATAATATTTAGGCCTATTGTACATCGAACGAAAAAATTGTTTGATTCGTTCTATAAAATACTTTCTTTATTAATACACACAGTAAAAAATACTGTGTTAAAATAAATATAATCTGTGTGTTAGAAACAGTCCACACAATATTTGTGTTATTTTGTAACACAGACTATTTGCGTTGAATTTAACCACAAAATTTGTATCAACATTTCAACAGAAAATTCGCATAAGACGACAAGTTAATTCAACACTTTAAACGTCAGTGGTGACACAAAATCATCAGGAAACCAGTTGACCCTGCGGGCCAGCCCCAAAACTTCCTACTGTTTTTGGGCTCACATTCGAGCTCTTTAAGCTCGACAATATCTTTAAATACATTAGTATTTTCAAGTCCTTCGAGCTCGAAAAAATGACGTTTCGTATTACTCTCCAAGAATTCAAGAAATTGAAAGTAGTCAATAAAAATCGTTTTTTATATAGTTTCTTACGGTTATGCTTAAGAATTTCAATGTTTTTGGACAGGAATTAATCGAAATGATCAAAATGGAGAGTTACATCAATTTCAATCAAATCAGTACGTTAACATATGAAATATCCGGAAAAAAATGTCAGAAATAGTGATTTTTTTAAAATTTTGATTGATCATATTATTTAGACTAACAGACCGATTGCAATCAATTACGTAACCATCATCAGAAACTATGAAGACATTTACCTTCATACTATGGATATTCATTAAATATAAATAATATTAATTTGAGATTATCAAAGTGATAACAATCGTTACTCAACATTGAACTATTTTTTGACAGTAAACAATGTTTTTATTAGTCAAAATTTAAAAAAAATTTTTTAATATTTCATAGCAGTTATAAATAGTCCATCAATTTATGTCTTTTAAAAAAACAAAAACACATTTTTATTTAGCGACAGCATAATTTTTAAATTTCATAGAATAATTCGAAATTATAACTACCCAAGCGGCACAAAAAAAAATTGTTGACTTTTTGTTAAATTTAAGGCAACAATTTGTTATAGTGTAACTATTTGGTAACATAAATTTAACAATTTTTTTTTGTGCCGCTTGGGTAAATCTTTTTGATTGGTATGATAAACATTCCAGCTTTAAGTTAATACTAAATTTTATTTTTTGTTTATTAATATTTTTAAGTTAAACTGGTATTTATAAAATGTCGATTTCACTTTCATTTTTTTGTCGTAATTTTTCTGTGACTATCGATTGAGTTTTCAACATAAACTTTATGTTAATTTTAAAGTAACAATTAATAAATGTTGATAATTGGGATTTTCGAACTAGGTAACACTTTGAAAGTGTTAAGTAGTAGATCGATTTTAAATTGTAAAGTAACACGTAAGTGTGTTGATTTAACACAAAATTTGTAATATGGACCGTTTTTAACACAGATACACGATGTTTTTTTTTATGCAGTTGTACTTTGATCGAGAGTTAAGATTTTAAATCCAACGAATTGCCTTCAGATGTTAACATCAAATTCCATAAATGATGATGGCATAAAAGTTACAAAGATTAATTATTGATTTGAGAAAAAAAAATAAATAAAATAAAAAAATTTAATATCCTAGTCAACACTTTTTACATTTTTTATTAATGCTCTGCTAGTTAAAAAAAATAAATAGATTGTATATAGAAAATGAATAAATGCGAAATGATTGCGTTATAAATTATAAAAATGATATAAATAATTTTAGTATACAGTTTTTAAATTTCAAAGACAAATATCAAGTTTATAAAAAGAATAATAATTTTGTTGAATGTGATAATTATAAGATGTAAAATTATAATTTTAAAAAATTATATTTAAAATAATTTATAAAGGTAATAAATAATTTATAAAATAAAAAATTATTGAAAAACTTTATTTGCAAAATTTATTCTTTCGACTTTTCCTTCATGAAAACAATGACTGCTTTTAATTTGATCAAATTAATTTCCATACCTAATAATAATTTCATTGGATTACAGAAGCCCATGGTGGTGTCATAGGTTGTGGATTTTGTAAATATGACATCACTACAGCGGATATAGATAACATAAAACTGCTTAAAATTTGTTTGGTATCATCACTAACTCGTGAATTTGCAAAACTGATGCAAGAACAATACAATGCAACCCATGCACACCATTTTAGTCTCATCATAAGTCCGCACATACTAAATATCATTCCTAAAATATTCATGTAATCTGGTGTTAAATCATCACCTGGTTGAACCTGGCTATTTACTACTGATGGCTTGTATCGAATTTCTTTATCGGGACGTCGTGGATCCGATGAATTAATCATTCTACAAACAGTTTTTACTGTTACAATATTTGTATATTGTTCTAGTTATAAATATTCAGTATTAATACTATTAATTAGTAAACATTAATTGTAAAATATAAATAAACTTACTTGGAAAAGCTGATAAAATAATAAATAATTGAAGTACTTTTTAGGTTATCACGTCACAGACAAGTGTATAAATTTTAATTTGTATTATTATTATATATATATGTATGAAATTAGAAAATTTGACAATAACTCAATATTATTCAATTTTATTTATGCAAGCAATAAATTAAAAATAGTGTACGTGTAAACGATTGAGCAATCACACTAAAATTGTCCCAGCAAACGAGTGTACCTCGGGTGTTCTCGGTTATTACTCCTACTCCTTTTCGTTGACTGTTATTACTGTATATTTACGATAGATGAGCATTGAGCCCGATAACAATACAATCGAAGATACCCGAATAATATTCTCTTGGTAACTCAACTATATTTATTGAAACAACTTAATACAGATGCAACCACAATTATTATGATTGTTAAAAATAATATTGATTAATAATTTAACAAATCAATTAGTTGCACACTCATGAATTTTATTCAAACAAAAATACTTTTTTGTTCTTTTTTTCAATAAAACCCAAACACTTTTTTTTTTTTAATTTACTTATAATTAATATCATACAGTTTTTTTGCACTACAATTATTATAACCTAACTATAAATATCTGTCAATTACTTACATCGTTTGTGTATTGTGTAATTGAAAAAAAAAAGTAATTATCAAATCATATTTTTTACATTTCTAGTTATGACAATTTTTTAAAATTAGTCTTAAATTTGCGAAGTATTTTAAAATTAAATTGTTTTGTTACGAATTATATTTAAATACATGACTTTATCGAAAACTTACAGAATTAAATATGTTTATAAAAAATATATTTATAACATATAAATGGTGTGTTTTAAATGAACCTGAATTTAACAGACAATTAACAATTTTCTGATTTTTATTTCAATTACAAAGAAAAAAAAAAGAGAAACTTAAAATTATACACATATAGAAAATTAAGAAAACCATGGCTGAAATTTTTTGAAATATTTTTTTTTTTTTTGTAATTTATCGTTTTGACGTAAAGTCCAAAAATTATTAGACGTCGGCTAACTTTAGTATCATTATTTTTAAATTTATTTCGAGTAAATGTACTAGACATTGTTTTCCCTTTTGTTTATTTTTTTCTCTAGAGAAGTTTTAATGATTTAAAAACCATTTTACATTTAAGTAAAATCATTTTGTCACTATTTTTTATCATATGATTAAGTATATTAATAAATAATTTTAAAAAATGATTATAGAGTAAACTATGGCCTCAGCTGCAATGCCTCCAGCAGAAGATGACGAGTTGACGTTACCACGAGCATCAATAAACAAAATGATAAAAGAAATTTTGCCTCATGTAAGAGTGGCAAATGAATCACGTGAATTAATTCTCAATTGTTGTACGGAATTTATCCACTTATTGTCATCAGAAGCAAATGAAATTTGCAATCAGCAACAAAAGAAAACAATAAATGCTGAACATGTACTTCAAGCACTCGAAAAACTTGGGTTTGGTGACTACGTTGGTGAAGCTGAATCTGTACTAAGAGATTGTAAAGCAGTAGCTGCTAAAAGAAGACGTCAAAGTACAAGATTAGAGAATTTGGGTATACCAGAAGAAGAATTGCTACGCCAGCAACAAGAACTATTTGCTAAAGCAAGAGAAGAACAAGCTATTGCTGAACAACAGCAATGGCAACAATTGCAAGCTGGAGTTGCTCAAATGGCCTCAATGCAACAAGTTGATAGCGAACAGGAAGATTATTCTTAAATATTAATGAGTATAACTTATACTTTGTTTTTAAAATTTTTTTCTTACATAAAAAAGTAGTTATATAAATAAATAATACATAGTAATAAATTTAGGTCTATCGTAAATAAGCTATAGGATTTTTGTCGGTCGGTAAACAACTCAGCCATAAGCGATTCTACCAAAAATACAATTTTACCCAGTCAAAGTCTGCCGCAACATGTCTACCTAAAAAATTCCCTCACCAATAAAATATCCATCGTCTTGAACTCTCTACCACTGAAAAAATCTACCACGATATAATCACTACAGAAAAAAAATACTACCAAGTTGCATTTATGAATAAGCTACCATTTGAAATCCCTACCATCAACTTACGGATATATATTTAACAGACAAAAAATTTATTTTTAATGAATTAGAAATTGTTTGGGAAGATTTCGGAGTATGATTTTATTATTAAAGACTAATTAATTAATGAGTAATTAGCATTTAGCATACTAAAGCTAAAATAATTTATAACTTTCTTCCCTAATAGTTTACTATCAAGTGAATTAGAAACCATGTTAGTTTTATTTTCTAACGTGTTTACTATTTGCTCGAAAAAGATTAAATAATTTTAAATTACTCATTAATTAATTAGTCCTGAATAATAAAATTATACTCTGAAATCTTCCCTAACGATTCCCAATTAATTAAAAATAAATTTTTGTCTGTTAAATGTACGTCCGTAAGAGGATGGTAAGGATTTTAAATAGTAGAGTTTATTCATAAATGGAACTTGGTAGTGATTATATTCGTGGTAAATTTTTTTATTAGTAAAGATTTCAAGATGGTAGATATTTTATTGGAAAGGAAATTTTTTAGGTAGACATGTTGCAGCAGAGTTTGACTGGGTAGAGTTTTATTTTTGGTAGGGTTCGCTTATGGCTAAGTTTAATACCTGTCTTTTTGTCAATACTAAAATATCTGTTATTATAAATGTAGTTAAAGCCGATGTGCCTATGATTTATTTTATATCTTACAATAAGCAATATTTATAAATTATCATCTTAGGGAAGTAATCTTCCATATTCTGAGGATAGATGACTTTTTTTTATGGCATCCACGACTTTAGAAGCATAATGATACCTAAAAATATATAATAATTATAAAGAAAAAATAAATAAGATACAATATATTTTCGAATTATTAGACTTTATAATATTTACCAATTTTTTTCCGTTAGTGCTGATGGAGTTAATGGATTACGTGAAATTCCATGAATTTTATTTCGTAATTTTTGTATCAATTCTTTTTCATTTTCATGGCTGATTGGTTCATCTGAATTGTAAAATAATATTTTAATAATAAAAATAATTGCAAAAAAAAATAAAATTTTGACAATTCAATTACATACTTTGTGAATTAATTACAGGAATAAGAAATAAGTTAAGTTGTTCATTTGATGAGCATGAATTCATGTTCAGTCCACTATGCGTTTGTAATCTAGATCGTGTAAAAACTTTATCATAAAAATTCTAAAAAGAAAAAAAATTGATGTATGGCAATATTACGAATGATATATTTGAATGTATTACCGTCATTGTCTGTAGAGTATCTGGCATAAAATCATAGATTTCTGCTTTATTGTGTAGAAACAGTAGATGAGGATAATATTCAACATAATCTTGATCTAAATTTGATGTTGACGATGGTTTTAACATTTCGGCAGTTTGAATAAATCTGTTTAGAAAATAAAAAATATGAGTTTTATAGAATATTTTATGTTACAGTTGATATAAGAGTGCATAGATAGACCACAAGGACGTATAACATAATTTGTTCTGTTAATTGTTTAATTTTTTATCAAAAAGAATAAAAATAAAATTCAAACTTTTCAAGAATTTCTTCATTTTTAAACTTTTAAATTAAAAATAATGATTGATTTGGCATAAAAATAATTTTTTAAATAATATATTATGGATCAAAAAATGGAATCATGTTCAAACTTGATATGCTTTTGAATTGCCTGCGGGAAAGTGGTTGCAGTTTTTTCTCACGAAAAAATAAAAGAAATAAATTTACATATGCGCCAAGTTTCACAAACAATGGAAAAAATTTAAACTTTCAGCAGCAGATCCGGTGAAAAAAAACGTATGCGCACAATGGAAGCCAATAAAATGACGCATTGTTTTGAGATTAACTTATTTAGACTGACTAAAAAAGCATTGAAATTCAGTTTTAATACAGGTGATATGCAAATCAGGGTAGAGGTACTGTTTTTGGTCACTTTGGGGCCAAAGACACTTGAAAAATTTTAATAAATTTGTAAAAAACGCAAGGATATAATTAATTTTTAAAATGTATACAGATATTTTCATTGCATTATTGCAATGGAAATTTTATTTAATACTTCTTCACTAATTAAAATAAAAAATCAAATCGCGTTACTAATTCCAGAAGGATTTATATTTCTAGACGCTTTTTTGGCTTTAGGAAACGTTCTAGAGCCCAAAAAGGCGTATAATTTTTTTCCATTGTCAATCGATTTGTAGACTTATTTTATAGCTAAAAATAAAAAAAATATGTCAGTTTTAGAATAAGTCTACAATATGATTAGTAATTAAAAAAAAAATCACACGCCCTTTTGATTTTAAACTTAGTGACCAAAGTCAAAAACGCGTATAAAAATATAAGTCCTTCGGAAATTAGTGACCCGAAATGCCGAGCAATGGAGCACTGGCCGCAAATGGCACTCATACCCTAGTTAATGGATAAATTACCTGATAAATGATTAAAATAAAAATTAATAACATAATTTTAGTAGTTACATGCAAGTTACGTACCTTATTAAATTGGGATCGACAAACCAATCCTGAACAAAGATAATAACATGACAAACAGAATATAAAAAAGCCGTGAATTGTAATGATTGTATCTCTAAATTATATTCTGAGTTAACATAATGTTCTAATGTTGATGATGTCGACGTTATTACTGAGCTTGAGAGAATTGGTTGAGTATCTAAATAAATCACACGATTTTTTGTTACATAAAAATCAATTCCACTCGTACAATTTAATCCATTTTTATGGTGGGATAAATTTTGAACAGGAAATAATTCGGATCTGAAATAAACCTCAATAAAATTATTTGTGATTTTATTTTAAATTACGTTGTTTTAAAATCTTTTATACCCATAATTTGAAGTAAGAAGTGATAAAATTGTCGACTTTCCAACTCCTTGAGGTCCTAAAATTCCAACAACCAAGAAATCTTGTTGATCAATTAATTCTTCTAGTACATTTTCATAGAGTTGCATGTTTTCATCCATAAATTTTATACTACTTGTCATTTCTTGGGGTAACGTCATTAATAATCGTGCTAAAATAATGACAAAAATTAAAAATAACATAAAAGAATTTCTATGAAAGAATAATATGATACTGATAAGTTGCAGACATCAGACAATTTTTTAATTGTTATAAACAAGTTACTTGTAAATAAAATAGAATTTTTAGAATATGCTCAAATAAATTTTTAAAAATTTTTGATGTGTTATTTTTAAAAGTTTTTTTTATAAATATTTAATTTCTTTATTTAAAGAAATTAAATTTTTTTTAAGTCTGCTACTTTCAATATCATAGAAAAATTATCATACTTTCGGATGTCTTTGAAGATGTACTTGCAGAAGCATCAGTTTCCTTTCTAAAAATAAAAAATATATATAATTTAATTAAAAATAATAATATTTATTATTAAGTAAATAAGTTAAAAATAAATCATACTTTGCTCCATTACGTTGACTTGGAGATACTGCTCTACTTTCACCTTCTCGTGTTTTTAATATAAAAGTTGGACGATCTGCAACTTTTATTACTGGTCTGTTGTCTGTTTCTTTCGTATCATAGTCTTTTGTTATAACTGTTGTAATTTTTCGGGAATTCATTGTATTATTTTCAATAATTAGATCAATATTTTTAATTATAACATTTTGTAAATTCAAATAATTAAAGGTTATGAATTAAATTATTATTTCAGGTTAGGTTTTAAAAAATCATTTGTTTATAAATACCAACATAATGTATAAATATATCAAATTTTAAATATTAAATATTTAAATTATAGAATCTTTGGATTTTTATCATAAAAGATTACTCGAAAAAATTCAATAATTTATTTTTTATTATCAAAATTTTATTGTTTTAAATACAATTTCTTACATACATCAGTAATAGGAATATCCGAAACAGGTGGGATACTTCCTGGAACATTTTCATTTTGTACAAGAGAATATTGGTCTCTAATTGTTCTTACATCATTAATATCTGGTGTCATCAATAAATTCATAGCTGGGTAAATTATAAAAGCAAATACTGCGATTGCAGTTAATACCCATATTGGAATGGCTACTGCCCAATATTTAAGTGGCCAGTACGTAAGTCCTAATTTCTCATGTAAAATTTCGTCTGGTACCACAGCCCAAATAATGTATAAAAAAAATACAATGTTTGATCCAATATACAAAGCGTATCCATATACTGATCTTGGTCTATATGGAGCTGGTGTATGATCAGTCATGATTATTTTTTTTTTCTAAATTAATAATAACTGTAATTACTTTTTCGAGAATCAAATTCCTTCATAGTTTCAGTTACTAATGTAAGACTATCAAAAAATGATGTTAAGGCAACTCTTATTTTTCTAAGTTCTTTGCCAATGAAATTCCTGAAAAATTAAATTATACATATAATTTATTTTATTATTCCAGGTAAAAGACCCAGTACCCGATCAGGGAACTAGTACCCGATCAATGATACTGAAGTTAGCCGACGTCTTATAATTTTTGGAATTTATTCAAAACAATAAATTATGAAAAAAAAAATATTAGAAAAAATACACTTATAGTTTTTTTAAATTTCTCCATGCGCATATTTTTTTCTTTTTTTCTTTTGTAATTGATTTGTTGAAAAAAAAATCCGAAATTTGTTAATTGTTTGATAGCTGCAGGATCATCCCGATCATTCATGTATTTGTATATTTATTAAAATTTACTAAGTATAGATATACAAATATATGGAGTGATCAAGTACTAGTTCTCTGATCGGATACTAGATCTTTTACTTTATTGTCAATATTTTTTTAAGTAACATTATACTTACACGTTTAAAATATTACTGTTTACTACTAAAGTTTTTAAGACACCGCTTCTTTTGGGTTCACTGTCAACTTTCAATACTTGATAAGCTATTTCAGCATCTCGTTCAGTTGGAAAATGTATAGATACTTTTCTACATCAATATTATAAATTTTAAATTAAAAAAAATATTGGTTTTTCTGCAGCTTATAAATTTGTGATTTTACTTTAAAAAGGATACATTGACAAATCATTCATGATGAATTGTAATTTTTACAATTGAAAAAAATGAATGTATCGTCAAATAAATAAAAAAATTTTTTTTTAACATTTAATTGTTAAATGATTATTACATATGTACATATTTATACTCATGCATGTATATGCATTTTTACGACATATGTATATGATCCTGAAGTTAGTAGAAAATTAACAATGTTTTTTTTTTGTTTTTTCAATAATTTAATTTAAAAAAAAAAATAAATAAATAAAAATATGCATATGCAGAAAATTAAATCTAAGGGTGTAATTTTTTTTTTATTTTATCGTTTTTAAAAAAATTCAAAAAGTATCAGACGTCAGCTAACCTTAGTATCATGTATGTATAAAATATCCCTATTAGCACAGTTGTTATGTCCTCAACAGCCTCAGGTGCCTCCACCTGTTAATTAATTAGTAAACTTGAGATATATAAGAAGCGCGCATTTGAATTCCATTTGAAATTATATATTAATTTCTTACAACACTTATTGCGTCTTAACAATATTGAGTCAATAATTTAAATGATAAATCGTCGTGGCACATACTCATTAAATTATATATTTTTATTATAAGAAAGTTTAAATAAATAGATAGATAAACCTTTATTTTGTATTCAGAGAAATATAAATACAGGTTGAGTGGTCTTGGAACGTTTCCTGTCATCCGATACTTAAAACCTAAACAAAACATACGCATAAAAATCATGAATAGGTCCTTGTTCTAAAGTTAACCGTCAATATGGTTATAAACAAATACATATTCTATCAACAAGTAAGAAAAGAAAATATATAATTAATAAATGTTACTTACTAATGAAAACCATGTCTCACCAGAATTTAACTATTACTGTTAATATTAAATAAAGAGTGACGCGTATAATAAATAAATTAAAGAAAATATAGAAATATAGCATTATATTAATTATAATAATGTTTCACAATAAATAGTAATGTCAATCGTACTAAATAATTAAATATAGAATAATTATGGAGGAATACACCTCTGATAGCCTAGAATATTTAACTGGAAGATTGTATCTAAGTACATATAAATAGAATAAGTAATAAGAAGTTGTAGAATGGATAAAGTGAAGAACGTATATGTGTAAGCTTATATCCCAAATTTGAATTAGTAGAAAGTATAAATGTATAAGTATAATATTTAGTAAAGAACATAGATATATAAGAATATATACATATAAGCATGAGTGTGAACATGAGAGTAGTGGGGAGAAGTTGGAGAGTGAAGGTCCGAGATCTCTCTGCCGTCTGATGTAACTTCACTTCTCTCCGAGAACTCTTTACGAATACAACTGTTATTACTGATCAAGTTTTATCCATACTTTATAATAAAATTCAGTCTTCAGATAAAAGTTATTTTATCAATTACATCTATCCTTAATCATAGTTTAATTATTTCATTAAATAACAATCATAATCATCATCATCGTAGTAAACAATAAATTTATCCACTGTTTTCAAATTCAAAATTTGGTCCCGCGTGACAACGAACTGCCCACTGTCCAGGAGGTGGCGTCAGCTCCGATCCTAGTAACCTCCCAGGACATAACAACTGGTGACAGCGGTGGGATAGTCACACCAATTGGGTTCAACGCAAATCTGGAGATTCAACAGCGTTCTGGAAAATCCTGATTGGTCCATCAGCGTTTTGAAATTCAAAAGCATCATCGAGTGTATTATTCTGCATCTGTTCCGGCGTTCCAGTAAGTTTATCGGCGATCTTCCAATTCCAGAGGGTCAATTCAACTGCGAAGGGTCATCTAGGAGGAAACTTCATGCTGACAGAAGATATTAGTGAAGTGAAATTATGTAGTGCGATTTTAATAAGGGCAATTTCGCGAGTGAAAAGTGAAAAGTGATTATTTTCTTTTTTAAGGTATTTTATTTGTATTAATTCTGCAACCTGTAAGTCATTCTATGAAGTATTATTTTATATCAAAACTAAAGGCATTTTGTTTTAAAGGAAATTCTATAACTATTCATGTATGAAATTTGACGATTATTTGATATTTAACACTTTTAAATTGCTATCAGACATAAGTTTCAGTCGAAATAAGTACACATTATAATATTTTGTATTATTTACAATTCCATAATCTTAATAATTATAATTAAAAGTTCAACTGTAATTTGATATAGTATTTCCTTAATATATTAAATATAGTAATCAAATAGAATCAAGACTATAGAAGCATTAACATGATTTGAGGCGAAAATGTCTAATTTAGTGACTACAGACGAACACATTTCGGACGCGAGCACTGAAGTGGTGATTAGTTCTATTGACATTCAGAACACTAATAATGACAATTTTTCCACCATCTCTCCTTCTATAACCCCTAGCATTCCAGCTACTCCAGTTCATAATTCGAATCGCGTACCAATTGAACCGGTACTCGCGGGCTACGGAAATAATGAGCACAATTATGCTACCAATAATCTAGTTCATACAAGTAATTCCCAATTTTTGAGTATCAAAGACGCTATAAACCTTATACCCGTATTCAATGGAGAAAATATGCCAGTTAATAATTTTATTGAACTTTGTAATCAAACCTTAAATCTAATACATCCATCTGGTAAATTGTATTTAACTCAGTTGATAAAATCTCGTATATTGGGTAAAGCCAGCAAATATATTTCAAATCAATCGGGATTAGCATTTGAAGGGATTTTGGGAAATCTTAAAAGAGCTTTAGTGCCGAGTAGAACTCTATCTCAATGGCAGTCGTTACTTTCGAATATTTATTAAAAGGATGGTGAAACCATCGTAGATTACGTTACTAGAATCAACGAAATCGTTCAAGGAACGTCAGAAGTAATTATGGATAAGCATTCGGGTGAAATACGAACCGGGTTATTAGCTAGTACCCAAGAAGGAGCTCGAGATAGCTTCGTACGGGGTCTTAGGGGAGAGTTAGGATTGTGGGCTGCTAGTCAAAAACCTCTTACTCTGTCGCGAGCAGTAGATCTTGCCGTAGAATTAGAAAAAGAATTGGAACAAAAAAATTCACTTTTTAAAATACATTCCCACTGTAGTAATAATCCTTACTCCAGCCAATATTCCATTAGTAGTTCCCAAAATCATATCAAATTTGCGAACAATCATTATGGAGATAGAAGAAATCATAACAATAACAGACTGCCACAGGAATCATCAACTAATAACCAGGCTACTGTACGGGTAACTCAGACACATAACAATGACAATATAAGACGACTTGACCGTAATTCGATTATTTGTTTTTCTTGTGGAGGACGAGGACATTACAAAAAGACTGTAATAACTCCATGAACGTAATTTGTTCAATATGTTCTAAGCCTGGTCATTTCGCACAAATCTGCAAAAATAGGTTTACTTGGGTTAGAGAAAATAACACAACATCAAACCAAAATTTCAATGCATACAACGACCAACAAACTGACAATACAGCCCACACAGAAGACCAAATGAAACAAAACTTATTCAAAATGACGCTTCCATAAAAACTCACAACAACAAGCATATTACCTCACCGTGTATAACTATTAATAGTGATGAACTACTTAATTTGGAGAAATTTTAATTCACGATAGATTCTGATATTAATTATAAGTTGATATTAATTTATTCTCCAGTTCCCCCACTTTCAAAACTTTTCGTCACGACAACAAACACTTCTTTTTATGCCCTCGGTGCGATTCTCAGCCAGAAGACATTAGAAAATACCTTCCTACTACTCTGCCCCTGAACTCCTGAAAGTCACAGATCATAAATCATTGGTGTGAGCTCATAGAATAAAAATTCCTATATCTTAACTCCTACATCGGTTGCTGAAGTACGGAAATATGAATATGAAGTCAATTATAGGGAAGGTCGATTGAACGCTAATGTTGATGCGCTCTCTCGAAACCCCATTGACATAAAATTACTTAATATATTATTGATTTAGAACACAAAGCTTGGGAAACCGCTTCTTGAGGATAAACTCATAGGAAATAGTAGGTTGAGTATTAGCATGGATAAAAACAGAATAAGATAAAAAAAAAAGAGAGTGTGAAAAAAAAATTATGGCATCGACTCCCTGGGGTTGTTGGACAACCCCCTCCAAATATAGTGGCGTAAACAGCAAGTTTATGGCCACCCTTGGCACGTTGTGCACATATCTGAAGGATAGAGATGCCTTCCCGACGACTCGCCGACCTGACGTTGAGGCGGAAAGCGAGACTCGAACGAGGACAGTACTCTCTTCCCAGGGAGACGAGTTGTTGGATGAGTGGCAGCCCTCTTCAGAGGGGTTTATTAGCCCTGTCCCTTGGGTGGTTGGACCACCCAGCAGTTGTTGTACCGAGCTCGGATGTCGTGTGGGGGTTTGAGTCCCCCATGCATGAGATGCCAGAGAGGACGTCCTCGCCTGAAATGTGTGAAAATGAAAGAGACATTATAGAAATGCATGCTTAAGTACTAACATTAAAGTTATCTAAAAGAAGTGAAACTAGTTTATATTTAAATATTCCGGAATCAGCAACAAATGTTTGTAGTCATAAATATCTAGTTTTCTTATATCCGGTTCAAACCAACCTCCCTGCCAATTCTTTTAATGATAATGATACTTTTCCTGAACCGATGTTAAATGACGTTTATTCCTCAGACGATGAACCTGACAAGAACCCTAAAAACCCTGAACGGCTGACGAAAAGAATCAGAAAATCAATCTTACTTGTTGTGTAATTTCTAGTCTGCCGATTATAAGTCAAGTAACACAATTAAAAAGCTGCTGAAAATCCAGACAGAGCTACATTCAAATCAAAGGAATATTGTGACTGTCGGGTAAACCCTAATAAGTTTTCTTAAGGAAATTGGGTATTTTTGGCAAATGACGCGAAAACCAACGAACTTGATCGTAACTATATAGACCCTTATAAAATTACTGAAACCTGGAATAATGAAATGTAGCTACCTAATTCACCCCATAACATACCAAGTCGTACATACAAACAAGTTGAAATTAATATATCTGGAATAATATAACATAAGTGATAAGAATTTCCGAGTATAACTTTAATCAAATTTTCTTTAAATTCGTCAAAAGACTCTACAAAATTAAATTACCTTGTTGATCCGTATAATACTTCATAGTCTGGATTAAACTCTTGCTAAAATGTAAACACCGTGACCTCAATGATAAGGCTGGGCCGTACTAAACGAGTTTTTAAATTTTACTTTTCTTTGAATTTATTGATCAATTCTTATTACAAAAATTTTATAGCTTCCGAAAAATGTTTAAGATAAACTTTTTTTTTGAAGGTTTTCATCATTTAAGTGACGTAATTATTCCAAACGTAATTAGAAAAATAAATTCGAACATCCGGTTAGTGCTGCTCACCCTTAAAAAATATGTATTCTTGTGTAATATAAATATTGTGCGTAACCTGAGTTAATATTTACTGTTAGTTTTAAATCATAAAAATGATTATTTTTGTAACTTGTAATGTAAATGTGCGACCACGATTTAACAACCGGTAATGGTATTATTTATATAGGTAATTGTCTTGCAGAATTTATATTTCATTCAGAATTAGCTTCAGCTATTATTATATATCGTTATATACATGTGTATATATGAGAGAAAAATTCGACGAACGATATGTCGAATTTTCATTAACGGGGGAGGTGTTATGTCCTCAACAGCCTCAGGTGCCTCCACCTGTTAATTAATTAGTAAACTTGAGATATATAAGAAGCGCGCATTTGAATTCCATTTGAAATTATATATTAATTTCTTACAACACTTATTGCGTCTTAACAATATTGAGTCAATAATTTAAATGATAAATCGTCGTGGCACATACTCATTAAATTATATATTTTTATTATAAGAAAGTTTAAATAAATAGATAGATAAACCTTTATTTTGTATTCAGAGAAATATAAATACAGGTTGAGTGGTCTTGGAACGTTTCCTGTCATCCGATACTTAAAACCTAAACAAAACATACGCATAAAAATCATGAATAGGTCCTTGTTCTAAAGTTAACCGTCAATATGGTTATAAACAAATACATATTCTATCAACAAGTAAGAAAAGAAAATATATAATTAATAAATGTTACTTACTAATGAAAACCATGTCTCACCAGAATTTAACTATTACTGTTAATATTAAATAAAGAGTGACGCGTATAATAAATAAATTAAAGAAAATATAGAAATATAGCATTATATTAATTATAATAATGTTTCACAATAAATAGTAATGTCAATCGTACTAAATAATTAAATATAGAATAATTATGGAGGAATACACCTCTGATAGCCTAGAATATTTAACTGGAAGATTGTATCTAAGTACATATAAATAGAATAAGTAATAAGAAGTTGTAGAATGGATAAAGTGAAGAACGTATATGTGTAAGCTTATATCCCAAATTTGAATTAGTAGAAAGTATAAATGTATAAGTATAATATTTAGTAAAGAACATAGATATATAAGAATATATACATATAAGCATGAGTGTGAACATGAGAGTAGTGGGGAGAAGTTGGAGAGTGAAGGTCCGAGATCTCTCTGCCGTCTGATGTAACTTCACTTCTCTCCGAGAACTCTTTACGAATACAACTGTTATTACTGATCAAGTTTTATCCATACTTTATAATAAAATTCAGTCTTCAGATAAAAGTTATTTTATCAATTACATCTATCCTTAATCATAGTTTAATTATTTCATTAAATAACAATCATAATCATCATCATCGTAGTAAACAATAAATTTATCCACTGTTTTCAAATTCAAAATTTGGTCCCGCGTGACAACGAACTGCCCACTGTCCAGGAGGTGGCGTCAGCTCCGATCCTAGTAACCTCCCAGGACATAACACAGTTGTTATGTCCTGAGAGGTCACTAGGATCGGAGCTGACGCCACCTCCTGGACAGTGGGCAGTTCGTTGTCCGAGGAATCAATTTTGAATTTAAAAACAGTGATATATTTTTATTGTTGACTACGATGATGAATGATGATGGTTATGATTATTATTTAATGAAATGATGAAGTTATGGATAAGGATAGATGTAATTGATAAAATAACTTTTATCTGAAGACTGAGTTTTATTATAAAGTATAGTTAAAATTTGATCAGTAATAACAATTGTGCTCGTAAAAAGTTCTGGGAGAAAAGTGAAGTTACATCAGACGGCAGGGAGATCTCTGATCTCCACTCTTCAACTTCTCCCCACTACTCTCATGTTCACACTCATGCTCGTACAATATACATAGATATATATATTAGTTCTTTACCAAATAGACTTATACATTTATACTTTCTACTAATACAAATTTGAGATATAAGCTTATATATTTACGTTCTTTACTTTATCCATTTTAAATCTTCTTATTACTTATATTATTTATGTATCTATTTTCCTGTACTTGGATACAATCTTTCAGTTTAATATTCTAGACTATCAGAGGTGTGTTCTTCTATAATTATTCTATATTTAGTTATTCGATACAATTAACATTATCATTTATCGTGAAACATCATTATAATTATTCTAATGCTATATTTTAAAAATTCTATTAATTTATTTATTATACGAATCACTCTTAATTTAATATAGAACTATATATTAACAATAATAGTTAAGTTCTTGTGATATGGTTTTCATTTATAAATGACATTTATTTCTTATATATTTCCTTTTCTTATTTATTTATAGAATATGCATTTGTTTATAACCATATTTACTGTTAACTATAAAACAAGGGCCTATTCATGATTTTTATGTGTGTGTTTTGTTTAGGTTTTAAGTATCGGGTGACAGGAAACGTTCCAAGACCAATCAAACTGTATTTATATTTATCGGAATATAAAGTAAAGATTTACTTATCGATTTATTCAAATTTTTATAATCTAAATATATAATTTAATAAGTATGTGCCACGACGATTTATTATCTAAATTATTGACCAAATATTGATAAGACGCAATAAGTATTATTAATATATAAATTTCAAATGGAGTTTAAATACGCACCTATATATGTATCTCAAGTTCACTAATTAATTAACAGGTGAAGGCACCTGAGGCTACTGAGGACATAACACAGTTTGCTTTAGCAAAAGTTGACTTACAAAAGTTTCGGTGAATTTTTCATCAAATTTCCGTCGACTTCGGATTTTTCCATTTTTTACAATTTGTATGCAACTTGCTATTAAATTGACGTAAATATACTGCCCGAATTAGAATGCAAATTGTCACTTCAAAAGTTGACTTGAAGAAAGTTGTCGTTAATTTTGAGGCAAATTTTTACATCAATTTATTGTTAATTTGACTTGAAAAATTGTGAAGTATTTTTTTACCGTCAAATTGTAGACAATTTTATGTATAAATTTGCTTACCTTCTGAAATGGTAAGAATGAACATTACCGACTTTTTTTTTTATAAAAAGTCACCTTTAAATTAAAAAAAAATTAACCACAAATTTTTATTTTTAACTTTTGCTGTCAAATTGTCGGCAAATTCGGGCAGCAAATCTCAGGTAATTTTCACATCAAATTACCGTCAATTTCAAGCTAAAATGGCTATTAGGGTAAATTACAGATTGCAGATTTAATTAAAGATTTAACAAAATGATTCGCGTAGATGGCACTGCCGTTGTATTTTCCGGCGGTCGATTCTTTCTAGAAAGGATAATAAAAACATAATAAAGTAAACATATATTTACCTATACATATGCACGTTTGTTTACCATTAAGATCATATTAATTGGTACATAAAATGGGACGAAGAAAAAGTAAAAGGAAGCCACCGAGTAGAAAAAAAGCTATTGAGCCTCTTGATACACAATTTAATTGTCCATTTTGTAATCACGAAAAATCATGTGAGGTTAAAATGTAAGTAAAGAAAATAAATTTTTAACTCGTTTATCATTAAATTACACTAATAATTTAAGTAATTTATTTGTAAGTATGTATAGATCAGGTGTCATAGACCAAAATTGCGTGTTATTAATTAAGTAACAAAATTAGTAATTTGATAAATAAATGTATAAGAAATGTATGCATATATAAAAAATATTTTAATTGTATTTGTCAACAAGGATGGATTGAATGACTGTGTTGACTTACTATTCAGGTACTATGTACATGTAAATTAATTTTATTGATTTCGTCTTTTGTAATATTTCATGTTTTAACCTAAGGTAGGCATTTAATTAAAGTTTATGTAATATTCCAATAGAAACCTGATGATTATTTATTCATTCATTTATTTATTTAATGCAATTTACACCAATCGGCATTTTGCATAAAAATTTAATCTTATTAATTTAAAGAAAAACAAAAAAAAAAAGATTATTAAACATCAATCACTAAAAGATATTACACCAAATTGCCTATATGAATATTATTACGCAGAATCAACTAGTACATAGTAACTTTTTTACATACGTTGAAAATGAGAAGAGGAATCTTCCAAAGAAGTTGATATCAGTAGAGTGTTGATTTACCAATCTAGCAATTCTATTTCTAGGTCCATGGTAGACATGATTTTTTCATGACCCATCAAACGATAGCAGCTAGCAGCCTTCTTGTTCTTAGGTCAGTCCTTGAGCAAATAAAACCAAAGTCGTCCAGAATTTCAGGCGCATCTACCAGTTCGTTGACCACTTTAAAAAAGTTATGTTAGAATAATACTAACAAACGTCGTATACTGAATTAATTAATTAATAATACGCAATTTTGGTCTACAACACCTGATTTATACTTAATTCTGCGTATGTATATTGGGTCTTTGAAAGAACAGACGATTTTTGAAAAAAAAATTTCGTTTTTTCGATTATTCAATTTTTGTTAACAACGATTTTAAACTTTTGACTTTAGCAACTTCTGGACTATGTATTAGACATTTTAAGAAGTAATCCAAAATTTTTTCAGATTTGTTGAAAACCTAGAAATTTTGGAAACTTGACTACTCCCTAAAAGACCCAGTGCACATATCGTCTTTCAAGAATTATAGTGTTCACACACAGGGTTATATATAAATGAGTGTGAGTGTAGCAGACTTAGGACGATTTATAAATATTAAATAAATAAATAATAAAATTTAAAAAAATGCGTGTACGGATTGTTCATTAATCTATATACGCATTTTTTAATCTTTATTCTACTTATCTTTTATTTATTTATTCAAAAATTGCCAATTGTCAGTAACATTCAGACTTAGTATATATAATACTAATGAAGACCTGAATTTTTTAACTATTTATTTATTTGTTTATATTTTTTTTACAGGGATAAAGCAAGAAATACAGCACGAATAACATGTAGAGTATGTCTTGAAGATTTTCAAACTACGATCAATTTATTATCCGAACCACTAGATGTTTATAATGATTGGATTGATGCCTGTGAAAATGCCAACTAATTTATTAAAATTTAATATCTTATATATTTTGAGCAATAATACATTAGTGTATATTTTTGTTTTTAGCTTTCTTCATATATTCTATTGTGAGATAATTATTTAATAATTTATCAGTTTAAAGTTTATTTGTTGTTTTGTTTTTTAATTATAAGCCAAAGTCATTGTTTACAATCATAATTAATATGCAATAACTTGTGATTTATCGTAATAATTCATTATAAAAATAATATATATTAAATATTTATTATTATTAGATACATGTACTGTCATAGTTATTTAATGTAATTACTTTATTGAATTTATTTATAAAAAAAAATTTATTCATTACAAATGACTAATTAATATTGTGATTGGAATGATAATTTATGATTACCATTTAAATAAATATAAAATATTTACTTAAAACAAAAAAAATGTTTTAATACATACAAGATTTTGAATTGATGATTGTACTAATAATTTGTCTCTATTATTTATATAATCCACATATATATTTAATATAAGTAATTTGGAATAAATTAAGTATTCATTGACACCTGTGTCAAAATACTTTATTCAATAAACAAGTAAATAAACACAATACAATAGTATTTTTAAAATATAATAAGTTGAAATAATATGATCCTGAAGTTTACAGACAATTAATAATTTTCGGATTTTTTTTTTCAACAAATAAATTTAAAAAAAAAAAAAAAGCACATCCCTGACGGTTTTAAATCAGCCTGGAAACACCCTGGGAGTGGAAACACGGTGGATCCAGGGTGGTTACAGGGTGGGTTTGTGCCATTTTATCACCGTGTATACACGGTGGTTACATGGTGTTTCCACGATGGTAACACGGTGTACCCACCCTGATTCCACGGTGTATTCACCGAGATTCCATAGTGTATCCACGGTGATTACGCGGTGTACGTGGAATCACGGTGGGTACACCGTGGAATCACGGTGATAAAATGACAAAAAACCCACCGTGTAACCGCCGTGGATCCACCGTGATTCCATCGTGTTTCCGGGGTGTTTCCAGGGTAAATCAAAACCGCGAGGGATGTGGTAAATTTCAAAAATGGCAGGTGCAATTTAAAAAAAAAATATTTTTTTTGTTATAATTGATCTTTCCGAAAAAGATTCAAAAATTATTAGACAGCTAAATCCTATTTTTCGTTTTTTTTTCTTTTAATAAGTCAATTACAAAAAAAAAAAAAAAAAAAAAAAAAAAACATACACATGTAGAAAATTAAAAAAACTACAAGTGCAATTTTTGAAATATTTTTTTTTATAATTTATCATTTTTGAAAAAATCCAAAAATTAACAGGCGTTGAGTAATTTCAAAATAATTAAATTCAGTATTAGAAAATAATTAAACCGAGAAAAATTTAAAGACTATTAACTATTTTGAAATTTATAATAATTCAAAAAAGAATTTTTACTTGCTGAAATATTATTTACTTTTTTTTTTTTTTTTTTTGAAAGTATATAGATATTAACGGAAGTACGTTTGACGTGGACAAAATGGCGAGGGTTTAGCCTGATCGGTCGGACGGTGTGTACACTCAAGTAAAAAAAGTTTTATAGAGAAAAAATGCCGCGTTAAGCGTTAAAAGTTAAAACCGCGACTTGTGTGAATGATCTGTTACAATTATCAGTGTATTCTAAAATATTAATTTGTTAGGGTTTATTTAAAAGCTAATAATTGAAAGGTGCTATGGGATTGTTGTTGGAGTAAAGTTGAAATAAAAAGTAACTCGCAATAAATGTGATTTTCAGACATTACAAAACTGTGGTTGCCGCAACGAACAACGACGCTATGGCGTCCATCCAGTGTGTAATTTTATTATTCTCAATTTTAAATTAATAATTAAATATTTTATTTGTTTGACATTCTGCATGTTGAATATTTTTAATGGCTATTTTAAATTATCGATGAGACTATCATCTAACGGGTTCATCATTCTTAGGTGAGGTTTGTATTTTAAGTTTATGTGTAATCATAAACATTTACATTATATTGCCTGTTCCATTTGACAGCTCTTACTATTGTTATTATATTATTGGTACATATTTTTTTTTATTTTTAATTACTTGAATATTTGATATCCAACCGTAAATTAAAATAAAATTTAAAACTTTATTGCTTTGTGTCTTATCTGAATTGTGTATCATTTCATTTTTTACTTACTACTTTTAATTTATTTTCGTATTTTATTGGTTAATTATCATCAAATTGAAATTATAATAAATTACTTTTTTTTTTTTATTTGTGCATTTGTTGATTAGTTAAAATATAATTAAAGATATTAAATCTATCAATTGTATTCCTGATCTTTTTTTTTTAAACAAGACAAGTTTATATTAATAATTAAAATAAATCTAAATCATAAAGTATATTATATATTATATATAGTTTAAATTTTGTACTTATAAATTTTTTTTTGTATCAGAAAAAATTAAAAATATGTTCTGTTTATTTAATAAAATTGGCAAATAAAAATGATACATTTAATAATAATAATAATAATGATAATTGTGACAATAACAATAACATGACATTCAGTACTGTCCCTTATAGTGGAGTTGAATTACTAAAAAAATAACAATCTAATTAAAAAATATAATAATAATAATTGTAATAAACATAAATAATAACAATATGAAATCTTAATTCTACGTTTTTTAATATGACACTGAAAGTAGCAGACATCAGACAATTTTTTAATTTTTATAACCAAATTACTTGTAAGTAAAATATAATTTTTCGAATATGCACAAAAAGATTTTTTGATATGAAATTTTTTTAAAATTTTCTGTTAGTATTTCAGTTTTTTTTCTTTAAGAAATAAATTCTTATTGTCTGTTATTTCAGTGTCATTTTTTAATAAACTGACAAATAGTGTTGTGTAAATATATGAGTTTAAATTAATTTTGCTGTAACAATAACATAAAAGATAATGGTGACAGTAATTGCATTTCGATATGGATATAATTACAGTCAATACATTTTAAATTTTAATGAAAAATATATAATTTTATATACAACAAATATGAGATAATAAAATTAATAAGTAAAAGGGATGGTTTTTTTTAATTTTTAGATTTTATTATATTTGTGGAGCTGTAAAATGAAGACACGATGTGAACTATACGACATAACTATTAATAGTTACTAATACAAAGAAAAGGTGAAGAATTAATGAAATAAAATTGTTTGTAATTCCACCAGTGGATGGGTAGTACGCAACATGTCAAACAGTTTGGATAGTTTTTTAACTCGCATAGGAGATGTTACTATTGAACGAGTTACACCTCGAGGAAACTCTCGATCCTCTGATCGAGGAGATTGTTTTAATGATAGTAGTAAACCAAGTGTTAGTAATTTAAATAGCAGATCTCTGAGCGACAGGGACTCTGAGGAAACAGGTGGAGAAAGTGATGGAGAGCAAGAGAAAAAAAATGAACCGATGGCGCCTGATGATCTTGATGAAATTCATTCAGAAGGATCTGGAGATGATATGGATTTAGATGAAACTATTGATACTGAAATTGGTGTAAGAATGGACTCTGAAAGACAAAACTCAGAGTCATCGTGTCAGGATGATGATGTAGAGGCTGTCAATATATTGGACACTCTTCCGTTGGAAGGTAGGACATTTTTAAATTTAAATAACTATTATTTTATTTAATAGTATCATTGTCAATTAAAATTTATTAATTTTTAAATTTTAGGTGCTCCAATAGAAGGTCAGGAAGTAACAGAAGCAGATTTGCTTGGTAAGTCTCTTATGAAAGATGACGATATTGAAAGTATGGACAATGATAATATTCAATCAGAAACACAATCTGGCGATGAGGAGGATGATGAGGGCAGTAAGAGGAGAGGGGAAGACACGAGTGATTCTGATCCGGTCAAAAAAAAACAAAAAAAAGACGATAGCTCTGATGATCCTGAGTGTGAGTTAAAGTCTGAAAAAAAATTAGCTAATATGAGGCGAAACATCCGGGAAGTAATGGATGAGACACAATTGGATGAGGCAACACTTGCAGCCCAACGCCAGGAAATGGAGCGACTGCGTCGAGTTCAGGAGCAACAAAAAATTATACGCGAGGTACAACGTCAAATAGCTATAAATCGTCACAATAATAAAAATCAATCACGCGTAATAAGTCTACTTCAAGGAAAAAATAATGATATTAGTACTTCAATACCTGAATCTTCCTCATCTTCATCATCACAGGTTAAATTGCCGAGCACCGTTCTGTTGAAAGTTAATTCAAACAGTGGATCTGGAGCGCAAATGTCTTCTGGAGGATCAGCTGGTCAGAGTTCAAGAAGGCCAATGGAAAGTTCACGATGGCCAAAAGGAGGCAGAGGTGGTTATCAAGGTATGCAAACATCAATATCACGTCTTTCTAATCGATCATCACCTGGACAAACTGTATTGCAACAGAGAATCAGGATGATGACTCCATCAGTGAGTATTTCACCTGTGGTTCCTAAAAAAGAACCCTGTGATAGGTCTTATTATTATTCAGATTCTGATGTTTCGGAAGCTGAAATTGATGATACAGGTTATGATAAAGAATTACATTCATTACACAAGATATCAAGTACACCCAAGCCACAAAAACCAGCAAAAGGTAAAGATGTTGTTACTATCTCTAGTTCAAGCGAGAGCTCTGATGATGACTGTATAGTTCTGAGTGATCCTAGTGGTGGCGAAGAGACTGATAATGAAGATGATCCTTCTAATTCTGGGATGCATACAAATGATCGTTACAATGTTCCTGATGAGCATGGTCGTGTATTGGTCAATGTTGGTCATCCAGATACTGAACCTGATGTCTTTTTAGCTCCTCAAGTAGCTCGTGTTATTAAACCCCATCAAATCGGTGGAATTAGATTTCTTTTTGATAATATTGTTGAAAGTATTGAACGATATAACGGTAGTTCCGGTTTCGGTTGTATTCTTGCACACAGTATGGGTCTTGGAAAAACACTTCAGGTTGCAAGTTTTTGTGATATATTTTTTCGTTGTACCCCTGCTAAAACAGTTCTTTGTATTATGCCAATAAATACTCTGCAAAATTGGTTAGCTGAATTTAACATGTGGCTGCCGTATGAAGATCCGAATGCTGTTAAATCTGACGTGCTTTCAAATAATCAAAAATCCGAGTCTAGTGGAGTTGATGTAAAACATGAAGTTAAGGAAGAAAATTCAAATCAAACTGATATATCATCAACTGTATCGTCTAGGCCTATAAGTACAGAATCAGCTCATCGTTCTGTGTCAGATAGTTCCTCACAAATGCCAATGATGATGACCGGAAATTCATTTGGCAATTCAACTTACGATAGTCACAATATTTCGACAAATTATTATCATAATGACCCGGTAAATAAAACTGGTGCGAATCTCAATACTCCTAATCATCCAAGTTATGGTAATACACCTCCGAATCCGATCTATTCAATGAATTTAGGACAAATCGATAATTCAACACCCATGAAAAAAGAAACTGATTGTCATAATTCTAGTAATACTACTCCAGGTTCAAATACAAGTTATGTAATTGATAATAACAGTCAGTCATCGAGTAACATACATGGGCAAGTTGAAAATTTGATGCAAGGCCCATTATTTCCGGGTGTTGATAGCAGTCATAATCCATCAATGAGTTCAATGATAAATAATGAAGCTCCTCAAGTTCCTGGTTACTCGGATTATCAAAATATGCAGAATAATCAATTCTATGGAAACAATTCACAATCACCAGTGCCGATGAAAGAAGAAATAAAAACAGAATTTATGCATGAGCATGAAGTCAAGATAAAAGAAGAGCCTAAAGAAGCAACGACAAAGGAAGAAAGTATGTCATCTAATAAAGAAGAAGCAAATGATGATAAAAAATCAACTCCCAAAGTATCAACACCTTTTAGTGTTGACGCATCTGTTGGAATGGAAATACGTCCTAGACATTTTAAACTGCACATACTCAATGACTCACACAAAAATATGGCTGCTCGTGCTAGAGTTATTCAAGATTGGCAAAAAAATGGGGGTGTTCTGTTGATTGGATATGAATTATACAGACAATTATCGTTAAAGAAACCTAACAAGGGAAAAAGAAAACGTGGTCAGCCACTCAAAGATACTATTGATATTGAAGAAGAAGATAAAAATAAAGGTCTATTAGATGATATGCATGCTGCCCTTGTAAATCCAGGTCCTGATTTAGTAATATGTGACGAAGGTCATCGAATTAAAAATTCTCATGCAAGTATTAGTATGGCATTGAAACAAATGCGAACAAAACGTAGAATTGTTCTTACGGGTTATCCATTGCAGAATAATTTACTTGAGTATTGGTGCATGGTAGATTTTGTCAGACCAAATTATTTAGGATCTAAAAGTGAATTTTGTAATATGTTCGAACGACCGATTCAAAATGGACAGTGTATTGATTCAACACCTCAAGATATTAGACTGATGAGATACCGCGCTCACGTATTACATGCACTTTTGGAAGGATTTGTTCAACGTCGGTCTCATTCGGTACTTCAAGTATCTCTTCCTAGAAAAGAAGAGTATATTTTCCTTGTTCGAATGACTCCGTTTCAACGTAAATTGTATGATACTTTTATGAATCAAGTTTTAAAAACCCGGGCTGTCCCTAATCCGCTGAAAGCTTTTGCTGTTTGCTGTAAAATTTGGAATCATCCGGATATTTTATTTCATTTTCTTCGTAAACGGCAAGCTAATGAAGAAGACGATTTAGATTTAGAAGAAACAATGGCTGAGAAAGCTAATTCTGGAGGTAAACGAACTAAAGCACGACAGACTAAAGGAGAATCAAAAAGAGGTAAAAAAGTAAATGCTACTATTAAAAATAAACCAGCGGCTAGTGTGCCACCAAATTCATCATTGTCATCAACAAGCAATGAAACAGCAACACTTGATAATTCACAGTCTGATACTAAAGATAATTATCATAATTTTTCTCAACAAAATATTAATTCAAATTTTACAAATCCCGGACAGCAAAATTCATACTCTCAAAATTATCAAAATTTCCGACCTAATAGTCAAAATAATTATTATCGTAATGATCAGTCTAGTGGAGAATACAACAATTATTATAATAATCAAGGACAACAGGGCTTCCCTAATCAAGCTCCATCATTTCAATCTTATCAGTCGAATAATCTTAATTATAATCAAACACCAAATTTTTCTCAAAATCAACCACAAGTTTTTAATCCTAGAAATGAACAAACTAATACTAATAATAATAATAATAATAATAGCAATAACAATAATAGTAATAGTAATAGTAGTAATAATAATAATAATAGTAACAGTGGTAATAATAATAGTAATAATAATAATAATAATAATAATAATAGTAATAATAACGTTAATAACAATAATAATACACAGAAGTATCCACTGCATCAATCGAATTCTGATTTCAATAATGATCAGAGTAATACTAATAATTATGGTGTATTTCCTAGACACCCTTATGGTTTTCAAGAGCAAAACAGAAATTATCCTCAAAATTTGAATCAGTCATTTCCTCAAAATACTGGACAGCCGCCTAATTATAAAAATTCAGTATCAAATCAATCAGCAAATATGACAATACCTGATTATTCTTATGGACAACCCAATCAATCACAAAATTATTTACCTGGAGCTGCAGCCAACAATACGCCACAAATTTACACTCAAAATCAATCAGAAAATCAATCAATCCAAAATCAACCAGTAGGTTACTCTTCAAATCAACAAAATCCAACGACTTCCCAACCACTTCCTTCTCAAACTGGTTATATAGGAAATCAAGGTGGTCATGTAAATCAACAGAATCCAAATCCATTGATACCAAATACAGGACATGGATACCCTCCACCAGGTCGTATGAATCCGTCAACCCACTCGACTCAAAATCCACCACAAGGAAATACTTTAAATCAGATGACTTCAAATTTACCCAATCATACTCAGCCGCTTTATCCCTCTAATTCAATTAATTCTTCTAATCAGCCTACGTCAAGTGCAATGCCGCCGAATCAACCACATGGATACATAACTAGCCAACAACAAAATCAAACCCATGGATATCAAGCTTCGCCACAGCAAAATCAATACACTACTCAACAAGGTCCAGCTTCATATCCACCAAATCAACAGCCACCAGGTCCAATTCCACCAGCGCAAACACACAGTTTTCCAACATCAGCTGATCAAAGATCACCTTCGAAACAAGGATATCCACCAAATCACATTGTCCCAGCAGGAACTCAGGGAAATTCTTATCCACCTCTACCCCAGCAGTGTCAGATGCCACCATCAGTCAATCAAAGCCATATTTATTCAACAAACCAACAAGCCCAACTTTCTTCAACTCAAAATCAATCACACAGATATTCTAGCAGTTCTCAAAATCCAGGTTCATTACCACCTAATCAACCTATGGGTTATACTAATCCTGGTAAACATTCTACGGGCCCTCCTTCTATAGGGCAAGAAGATCAACAAAATTTAACTGATAATTATCACGTCAATCAAACACAGCAACAGAATCCCGAGATAACTAATTATCCTACAGACAGTAATAATCAAAATCAATATAAAAAACAAGGTGACAATTATCCATGGCAAGGAAGTTACTCTCAATCTATACGACAAGATCAGTGCAATAATCAGTATTTTAGAGATTCAAATCCGAATCGTTATGATAATAATTATTTTCCATCACAGCAAAATTACGACCAAAATTCGTCATATGATTACAGTGCTGGTAATAGTGGAAATGTTAATATTCCAACAAACAAAGATGGCATTACACAATCTGGATTGATGGGTCGTAATCAAAAAATTAACAGTGGCTATGAAAAGAATCCAAAAGATGCGGGTACTATTAATGCTGGTATACAAAATCAACCTCAGTCTCAAAATATTAATTCAAATACTAATTATACTGGTAGTAATGACGGCAGTAATATTTCTAAACAAAATATGAATCCATTTCAAGGGGTTAATAATAATTGTCACAATTCTTTTGAATCAATAAAAGAAGAAGATAAAGACAAAGATGAAATATCACAGTTAGATAAAGATAAAGAAGATAAATCAGATGATGAAATTTTGGCAAAAGACGAAGAAAAGGATCCGAAAAATTCACCAGTTGGAAAAGAAGACGTTGGTATACCGTATGAGTGGGCAACGGAGCTTATGAAAGGATACGTTCCAGGATTAATTGATGCTTCCGCAAAAATGACACTATTTTTTTGTATTCTTGAAGAAGCGATACTTATTGGCGATCGTGTTCTAGCTTTTTCTCAATCGCTATTTACACTGAATCTTATTGAAGATTTTTTAGCTAGAAATAATTTTAAATATGCTGATGGTCAAACAGATGCGTGGGTTAGAAATGTTAATTATTATAGATTAGATGGAAGTACAAGTGCGTTGGAGAGAGAAAAATTAATAAATGAATTTAATCAAAATCCAAAGATTCATCTCTTTTTGGTATCAACGCGAGCCGGCTCGTTGGGTATCAATCTTGTTGGAGCAAACAGAGCAATTGTATTTGATGCTTCATGGAATCCTTGTCATGATACACAAGCGGTGTGTCGTGTATACAGATATGGTCAAAAAAAACCTTGTTATGTATATCGTCTCGTTACTGATAATTGTTTAGAGAGAAAAATATATGATCGACAAATAAGTAAACAAGGAATGGCCGATCGTGTTGTAGATCAGTGTAATCCAGATGCACATTTGTCTTTAAAAGAAGCAACAACTTTATCATGGGATTGGGAAGAGGATAGTCAAGTTCAAGACTTTTCTTCGGCGAAAAATGATTATACTGATGAAATAATGCATTGTGTTTTGGAGCGTCACTCTTCATTACTCACAAAACAACCATTTCATCATGAAAGTCTTCTTGTTGATCGCAAAGATAAAAAATTGAGTCAAGCTGAAAAACGTCTTGCTCGACGTGGTTATGAACTTGAAAAGATGGCAGCTAATTGTTCTAAACCAAGTTATAATTATGTCCCTGGAAATACTGCAACTCGTGGTAAGTATTTTTATTTATGATCCTGAAGTTAACAAACAATTAACAATTTAAAAATTTTTTTTTTTCAACAAATCAACTACAAGAAAAAAGAACTAAAAACATGCATAGGTAGAAAATTAAAAAAACTACAAGTGCAATTTTTTAAAACATTTTTTTTTATAATTTATCGTTTTGAAAGAATTCCAAAAATAATTAGACGTTAACTAACTTCAGTATTAATTTTATTCTTATATTATTATTTAAATGATAAATATTTATTAATAAATTTATAATACTTGATATTAAACAGCTGGTGGATTACAAATACGAGCTATACGTGGAGGTGATACAGGTGTCGCACCAAAACCTGTTGCATCAGTTAGACCAATGCAACAACGTGGTGCTGAAAATCTTGGAACTCGAGGTATTGTTGGTAGCCGATGGATTCCTGCAGAAGTATGGCAACGACAAGGCATGAGTGCACAAGAAATGACTTTACCACTAGACGTCGTCATTCCAACAAATTCACCAGATAAAAGTAGTATTGTATTGAAGTCTGGTCAACGAGTGATGGTTTTAAAGAGTCCGAAGGGAATTTATATGCAATTAGAGTCTGGAAAAATAATAGCTATTCGAACTGCATTAAAAATAAATCAACAAAAACGTGACGAAGAACCAAAAAAAGGTAACAATTATAATTATTTAAACTATTTTTAATAAAATGTTGAAAAATCAAAAAGTGCACACCTCAATAATACTTAATATCAATCGCTAAATTATCAAATAATTCGTGAATTTTCAAATTATTTGGAAGTTTATGATTTTTGTTTCAGGACGTTATTTATTTTATTGTTCTCATTAAATCCCACATTAATTTCCCTCGCAAATTTGAATCACGGTGGAAACACCGTGAAAGTGTGAACACCGTGGATCCACCGTGGTTACACGGTGGGTTTATTCCATTTTACCACCGTCCATACACCGTGATTCCACGGTGGCTTTACCACCGTGTATACATCGTGTTTCCACTGTGATTACGCGAAGTATCTACCGTGATTCCACGGTGACTTTGTGCGATTTTACCACCGTGGTTCCACGGTGTATCCACTGCTTAATCACAGTGGAAACACCGTGTACACACGATGGTAAAGCCACCGTGGAATCACGGTGGATACACCGCGTAATCACAGTGGTAAAATGGAACAAACCCACGGTGTTTCCACTGTGATTCAAATCTGCGAGGGTTTAGAATCAAATGATTTAAAATTTTCAGACAAAAGCTTATGACAAATTATTGTGGATTTTTTTAATTGTTTGATTCCAAAACTATATCAAAAAGTATTAAGAAAATAAAACTTTTATATGCAAATTTAGATCTGCCTAACACTTCAATTTGAAAAAATGTTAACGATTTCTACGGAAGCATTAAAGTTCAATGAAATTAATATTTATTATACTTTATACACTGTAAAAAATACGCGGAGTGAACGCGAATTACATAAAATCAGCGTCACTCCGAAATCACTCCGCTGAAAAGAAAAATTCTCTACACTGAGAGGAAAATTTACTAATATTTGATAAATTGATTTATCAATATTTGATAAATTATATATATCAAATATTCGACTGTATTTATTAAATATTATCTTACACATATCAAATATCGATCTTTCCATCGACTAAATATTACGAAATTGATATTAACATTTGTTAGGTCTGTGATCAATATTTAATAAGAGTTTATTAATATTTAATAAACTTTTATCAACTATTGATATGTGGCATTTGTACATAGTATTAATGAGTGCTGTGGCGTTGACCCTCTAACCTAACATATTGCCTTATTTACGCATTATGACTAACTACTTAATTTTTTTTATGGTTGTTGAAATAATAAAAAAAAAAAAAAAAAAAAAAAAAAAAAAAGTATATTAACCAAACAAACTGCTTACATATCACGATAGTATATAATATATGTAGAATCATAAACTATAGATCAGTCCGTATTTATTAATATTTGATAAACCGCCGATCAATAATTGATAAACTGTTTATTAATATTTAATAAACACGTTTACTCATATTTAATAAGACGTCTATTAAAATTTAATAAACTGTGTACTAATATTTAATAATGACCGACTTGGGAACGATCTAAGTAAACCGTTTATCAAATATTGATAAATTTTATTAATATTTGATAAATTCTTTTCTCAGTGTATTTACAGAAATCATATGATTATGTAAAAAATTCAACAATGACTCGGAAATTTTGATTATACTGAAGCTTCAAAATAAAAATAAACTATTCGAAGGATTCGAATTGTGAAACAAATTCAAATAGTTTAAAAATGAGCAACCTACAGTCACTACGTGACTGCCCAAATATCATCACTAAATTTATGAAATATACAGAAAAAAAGAATTTCTTGCCGCAAAAAATTTTTACTTGCATCAAGAAATTTTATGCAATATGGATTAAATGCAAAAATTTTCTTAGGGCGGAAAAACATTTTTTTTTTTGGGTAAGAATACTAGCTGCGTCGAGTAATTTTTTCTAGTTTTAAATAAATTTTTGTTTTCAATTTACAATGCTAAAAATTTCTTGGGATAAGTAAAAATTTTCTTTAAGTGAGTAAAGATTTTTTGTGGCAATGCACTCTTTTTTTCTGTGTACGCTCTATTGGTTTTGAGAAGCTTCCTAAAACCAAAAGGGAGTATAAAAATATGTCATTTTGGAATAAGTTACGCGATATAAATAATATAGCTATATATTCAGCGACATTCAGTTACATTTAGTGACAGAATAAGTGAAATATTAATTTCTTTAAAGAAAATAAATTCGGACGAAAGTAAGTTGACAAATCTAACTTGTATAGATTATATAATTATGTTTTAGCATGTATTGATGCCTGCTCGACATTTGCGGCACGAGCGAAGCGAGTGCTGCTGGTCCGGTGGGCAGGTATCCAATACATCTACAAAAAAGTAATCATTACACATTCAATTGGGGGAGAGAGAGAGACAAAACAGGGTACTTGAGGAAATACTAAGTTTTTGAGGACTCAAATACGCTAAATCTTTTTTTCCGTTTCCCGCTGTACGAAACGAAGTTGCTACTTTCTGTCTCCGTCGAGGAGAAAAATAGTATACATATCTAGGGCAGTAAAGTAAGAAATGTCTCACATCACATGTAATTGTTGGCCGAGGCGAAGCCGATATATATATTATTTTTAAATATCTCGACTTTTTTTCATAAATGTCGGTTTTTACTTTTTAATCCTACCCAAGAAGCACAGAGACAATTTTAAGATGTCATAAAATGTCTTTCAAAGGACAAGACAATTTTTTTTTTAATCTCAAAGCCAAGTTTTCTTAAATAAATAAAACATACAGATTTTTGTCCAAGGAGTCATAGGAATATGTGTCTTGTTTTGTTTTTTCGTCTTAAAAAAGATATTTCAATTAAAAATTAATTTTGATGACATATTTGGCCATTATTTGTAGTTTACTTTTTGTCATCACTTGTGTCAAGTCTTTTAAGAAAACATTTTTTCGGTGACATAAATTTCTGATCGCTCTGTCAACATTTTGATGCCTTCTCGATAAGTCAAAAAAAGCTTCAAAATTTCTATCTTATAGATCTCACGAAGCCAAGTGTGTTACTTGCGTACTATCACACAAGTGATACTGCCAGTAGTTGGTTGAGGGAAAAAAAAAAAGAAAAAACAATAACAAACATAGTAAATGACTGCTAAATTTTTTAGAAATTACTGGTTTTAAGTTTTTTATTAATTACAATTAAACAAAAAGGATTTAGATAGTGATTTTCAAAAGGGTTCTTGCGATAAAAGATACAAAGCTACTAAAAAAATCTGGGCGTCGGTTGGCCCTGCGGGCCAGCCCTAAAACTTCCCCCTGTTCCCGCTCAAGGAGCTCGAAAACATGAGTGTAAATATAGTTTCGCTCTTCGAGCTCGAAACTGCTATTGTTACATGCAGTTGTTTTTTATGATCTTTTCTAGCTCTAAAAAGTTACGTTTTATGCTAAAATTTGTAAATTTAAGAATCGAAAATCATTAATGAAGAAGCGGTTTTTAAAATTTAATTCCCGACTATGTTCAATAAAATAAGTGTATTGAAGCAAAAATCAATGTCAGTGATCAAAATCAAGATTTTAATAAGTTTTGACTTCTATCAGAGCAATAATATATAAAATATCCGAGAGAAATATTAAAAACTGTAATTTTTCATTTTTTTTTTTTTTTTTTTTTTTTTTGATAATATGATTTAAACTAAAGAATAAGTTAAATGTCATCATATGGTGATCGACAGAAACCATAAAGAGGAAGAGTTGGTATGATTTGAGACACATTTTATTACATTATATAATGATTTATTCAGAAAAAATAACATAAAATGTTATTTTTTAACTTTTCAATGCCGATATCCTTTGAACTAATTGACCGATTTTGATGTTTGAGGTGGCAATCCGCGCGTTTAATTGAATTCTAGAGTTGATTAAAATTTGAAAAAGATCGGGTCAGTCGTTTCGAAAATATATGGAAAAAACCTTGTTTCACCATTTCTTTCTACAACGATATCTCGCGAACGAATGAACTGATTTTGATGGTTGAGGCGGCAATCGACGTATTTTATTGAGTTCTTGAACTGATCAGATTTTGGAATTGTTTGGTTAAGTTATTTCAAAGATATTCGCAAATAACTGTTTTGTACCATTTCTTTCTCCCGCGATATCTCTCGAACAAGTTAACCGATTGAGATGGCTAAGGCGACAATCGACGCGCTTTATCAAATTCTAGAGCTGATTAGATTTTGAAGTCAATCGTTCAAGTCGTTTCTGACAAATCTTTAAAAAACTAAAAAAAAAATTTTTTTTTTTTCGTAATTCGCCAATATTTTCGAGTCTATTCGATCATATAATCTGAAATTTTCGGGAAAGTTGATGGCCTATAAGCTCTTTCGGTCGCTGCCTCAACTATCCAAATCGATTCATTAGTTAAAAAGTTACACAGAGTTTATATACATACATACACACATACATACATACACTCGGACATCATTCTGAAAATAGTCGGAATAGCTTCCTAGGACCTCAAAACGTCGACATCTGATGAAAACTCGATTTTCGAAAATCGGGGTGAAAACAATAATTTCCCGAATTTTTGAAAATTTACAATTTTCTTAGCGGAAAGTTAAAAGAAGTAGGGTGATTTATTTTATTTTTTGAAAGTTATCGTGTTTCTGAAGATTCATACGTAACAACTGACAGCACTGGTTTCTTGGATTAAAATCATTCATTTTAAATCAATGGAACAATGAATCGACTTAGTATACCGGATTGAAATTATTCGTTAATAAATTATTTTTGTATTAGAATACGATTCAACCAACTTTAGTGAAATCAAAAAAAGTAGAGATGATTTAACGTGAGTGAATTAGTTGAAAAAATAATTTCGATCGTAAGGCACTCAGCGCATTTACGCTTGAGGTGTGCAATCGTAAATATATTAATAAAAATATAAATTTATAATAAAATTTAATTGTTCCAGCAGCCCAAAGAAATATGAAACCAGAAGTTAGTTTTCCATTGAGAAACAATTCAGCGATTTCAATAATTCCAAAAGTAGGTGGTAATTCAACACCAGCACCTCGAATACCACCTAGACCGAACAGTGGTGTGGGCTATAGATCACAATCTGATAGAGAATTGACGAAACGATCAAGAGCTATCCCTACGCCTGCCATGAAAGTTAATTTGAATAATCAAGTTTCACTTCAGCGAATCGCAAAAGGTAAACTTGATTCACTGGATCATTCATCCGTTGGAGAAAATTCAAATTCATCAGATAGTCAACCACGTACAGATCAACGAGTTGAAGAAGTTAGATTAGAAGATATAGTAGCTGAAGCAAATTCAAATTCTGCTTTTAGTCCTTCAAATCAAAGTCGTGCAACTAATTCAGATACTGAATCTGGTGTACAAAAAAGATTTGACGGAAAGACACATGATTATGGAATGAGTCCGATGTCAGCTGGTAAAACAAGTGAATGTGTACTAAGTCAACATGGCGACATTGAATCTGAGATTATTTCTAAAGATGATAAAACTTATAGAGCAGCAAGTGAAACTAAAGAATCTGAAAGTTCATTACCAAGTTCAAATTATCATCATCAGTATTCAGGCCAAGTAAATAAAAATGATAATGACGAAATTATTATTGAGGGACCATCTGAAATTCCATCTCAATCACCGTCACTTTCTAATCAATCGATGCAACAGCAACAACAAAAATTACAGGAACAATCTTTACAGCAACAAAAACCACTGCAGCAGCAACCCCTACAGTCACAACAATCGGTCCAGCAGCAACAACCGGTACAACAACAGCCGCTACAGCAACATCAGCTAATGCAACAGCCGCTACAGCAACAACAGCCGGTACAACAGCAACTGCCAATACAGCAACAACCACTGCAGCAGCCTTTGCAGTCACAACCGCTACAACCGCAACCACTACAGTCACAGCAACAGCAGCACCAGCACCAGCTACAGTATCCACAACATCATCCTCAGCAACAACAGCAACAACAACAACAGCAGCAGTCGCAACAACATCCCCAAGAGATTCATCCAGCTCGGTCACTTTTAAGACCTCAATCACATAATCAGAAACCTTCCGAAATTTCAAAGAACTTGATGGACTCTAGTGAACCAGTACCTGCATTCTCTGGTACAAATGTCGCTTCTGTTAAAGATCGAGGTCCAGATCTACAAGAAATTCCTGCAGGAGAGTCTCATGCGCTCCCTCAAGCTTATCCATACACTCAGTATCCAAGATATTATGACTATCCAGATCCACGATCACGAAGTATGACTGCACCCTACGGATCTTATTTTCCGAATGTTTCACCAACGCATTCAACAAATCCTCGGTCATCAGAAGTTACAAAACTGCAACCTGAAGTTGTTAAACCTTCAGAAGAAAGAATGCCGATACCGACACCTGCAGTATACTCTCAATCTCCAAGTACAGTTATTCCACCACTGCCTCCTCCTATTGAATCAAGTGAAGCCAAAAATCCAGATGCTATATCTACGATCGCGATTCCGACAACTACACCAAGTAGAACTGATCCACATATATCAACAGCTTTTAGTCATCCATCTAGCAACAGATACACGGGAGCTTATCCATCAGCACCATACAATCCATACTCTCAACACTATCCAGCAGCTCCGAATTCATCTGGATCGTATCCACCTAGTGGTAAGTTTAAATAATAATGAGAAACAATATAATACAATTCATTATACTCTTCTATTATCGGTGATTAATTATAAATAGTATTAGTCAAGGCCAACCGATATTTATAGACTGTTTTATATCGACTTTTGCCTACAGTAAGCCTGTGTGTGGCGTCTTCAAGTAGTGACACGCGTTAATATCCCCGGAAATAATATCTCCTTTAAAATATCTTCAGACATAATATCTACATGACAAAATATATCTGGACAAAATATTCTTATAGTACAATAATTGAAAAAAGAGCATAATATTATTGCAAGCGTGGCCTCTTCAGGTATTTAATAAAAAGTCATGACAGTCGGAAGTAATGTAACTGAAGTTCCGAACGTTCATTGAACGAAATTATCTAAATAATTAAAAAATTATCTAAGATCGTAAATACTCGAGGTTAAGTGTTAGGGGCACTGATTCGTGTACACAAGGGTCAAATGGACAATTTACCGAAACCACCCTTATATATCTGACTCCCACAAGAAGTAGATTTAAAAGGTCCATCATACCCCCTCCAAAAATTATGAAAAAATTACTGAGACTTTCTCTTTTTATGTAGAATATTTACGCAATATTCCGATTCGGCGGAATCAACCCCTTCACCTACCCTTACGCTACGGAAGTCTATATGACTACAGACGGTGACTTATACCCCCTCCAAAAATTATGAAAAAATTACTGAGACATTCTCTTTTTATGTAGAATATTTACACTTAGTTTTGATTCGGCGGAATCAACCCCTTCACCTACCCTTACGCTAGAGAAGTCTATATGACTACAGACGGTGACTTATACCCCCTCCAAAAATTATGAAAAAATTACTGAGACTTTCATAATTTTTGGAGGGGGTATAAGTCACCGTCTGTAGTCATATAGACTTCCGTAACGTAAGGGTAAGTGAAGGGGTTGATTCCGCCGAATCGGAATATTGCGTAAATATTCTACATAAAAAGAGAAAGTCTCAGTAATTTTTTCATAATTTTTGGAGGGGGTATAAGTCACCGTCTGTAGTCATATAGACTTCCGTAGCGTAAGGGTAAGTGAAGGGGTTGATTCCGCCGAATCGGAATATTGCGTTAATATTCTACATAAAAAGAGAAAGTCTCAGTAATTTTTTCATAATTTTTGGAGGGGGTATGATGGACCTTTTAAATCTACTTCTTGTGGGAGTCAGATATATAAGGGTGGTTTCGGTAAATTGTCCATTTGACCCTTGTGTACACGAATCAGTGCCCCTAACACTTAACCTCGAGTATTTACGATCTTAGATAATTTTTTAATTATTTAGATAATTTCGTTCAATGAACGTTCGGAACTTCAGTTACATCGGAAGTAAGAGAGTAATTACGGAAAGCATTATAAAGACCTAATAATGAAAGAACACTAATTAATTAGATTTGAATTTTAGATGTATATAATGACAGCTTTCTAGTGTAACATTCTATGCACATAGCTATAATATAGCTTCACATTGCCCTTATTAGTATTCCCTTAGCCAAAATAAGAACTAGTACATTCACAAATTGATAATTTATTTACAAAGTAATTAACTTTTTGTTTAAGCAATTATATTATTATTAACAAACCAACATCGTTAATTTTAGAATTTAATTGAGCAGTTATATACTAATTAATTCTAACATGTAAAATTTTAACACTTTCATATGAAACTCACAATTATTTTAGGTGTGTACTTTAAATTGATGGAATATTAAAAAATAATGAAGATACAATAATAACTATTAATATTATCAAGAAATTGCAATGGTGTGCTGTGATAAATAAGACTGTTAATTTAGTTATTAATATCTAACACAAAGTAACAATTTTATTAGAATTTTATATATTACACACTGAAGGAGGAAAGTAAGACATTCCAATCCTCGTGTATATTGCTGTGCTTAGAAAAAGGGCAGTAAGTGAATTTACTACCTGTTTCTCTTGCTACTGTTAATTTAACATTACTGCTGTCCATAGGAAAAGGGCAGTAACTTCATTTACTACTTTTCTATTTAATTAATGTTAAATTAACATTGGTAAGATAGAAAGGCAGTAAGTAAACTTACTGCCCTTTTTCTAAGCACGGCAGTATAATTGCCTATCCGAGCCAAAGGCGTCCTATCTTCCTTCGTGGTGTGTATATGATTTTCCACCAAACCTCCACCTGAAAGTTTAAATTTTTGCATCTCTTATGAAAAAAATTGCGCATGCACTAATTTTTATTATTTGTTTTCTCATAAAAGAAAAGGAAGACTTTCTTTCCCTCAAACAGGGCGAGAATTTAAACTTTCAGCGCAGGTTTTGTTATAGAAATTTTTTTTTTTTATGTATTATATGACTTTTTATTGGATAACTGAATATGCCACAGGTTGACCTTGACGAATATTATTTATAATACAATTTACTAAATAAAATTATTTATATTACGATTTATGAAAAATTTTTTTAGGCGCTCCAGGATATGCAGCATACGGTGGACCAGCTTATAATGCAGATTACGCTCATATGTATTCAGCATTTCATGGCCCTCCTCCTGCAGCAGATCCTTACATACATCGTGGTTACGCTCCATCATCTTCAACTCACCCGCCGAATTATTATTCACCATTTTCTCATCCACCACCTCCTCCTTATCCTAATTATTCATTTTTACCACCATATCCCAATCCAAATATGCCAAATATGCCTAGTGAGTCACAACCACCTGCTCAGTAGGATATTTTTGGTGTAATTTATTTATTTTAAAGTTAATTTCTGTATAAGGGTTGACAACCAGCCCTTACTGAAAGAGCGCAGAAATTAAAAAATGAATTGAAGCTTTAAACACATCTTTATAAATGGTTGGTCACAAATAATTTATCTTGAAATGATATAACATGAAAATGATTTTGATAATAATCATACACAGTGCAATGTTTCTTCAAAATTTTTAAATAATATTGGATGAAATGAATTTTAAAAAAAATTAATGATTTGCATTTTATAGTCAATATATATGTGACAATTAATGATCAAGTATTTTATTAAAACTACTAATTACTCGATCATATTAAATGTATTGAACTTACTTCTATCAATTGTTCTGCATCGATGAATTTATTATGCAATCATTATTATTATTAGTTATTATTATAATAGTATGATCATTTATATTATTTATTTATTATTTTATATTTCTTATTTTAAGAATACTTAATCGTTGGGTTATAAAAATGGCCTGATATTTAAAAAATTTATTATAATTTAAATTCAAATTTATATACAAATATAATGTGAATAGCATATTATTTTCTATATATATATTTTGATATTCATTATAAATATCAATACAATTTAAAAATATTTTTCTGATACTACTTTACTTTTTTTTTATCATCATAATTTTTGTGTTTGATTTTATTAATATTTTCTTGAGATAATTTACTGCTGATATGATATCGATGTGCAATTAATATAATTGCTATAATGACCCTTTTTTTATTTTTATTTTTTATTAAATATACAAACAGTATTCACTTAAAACATTTTGTAGTCAGTATATATTTAATTAATTGCATCATTAGCAAGTTGTATATGACTCGTATTACTATTAAACATGATTTCTTAAATAATAAATAGATAATATTCTGGTAGTGCGTAGCATTGTTGCTAATCAGATTATAATAAATAAAAATAAATTAGTTATCTAGGTAATGGAATGGGGAGTGCTTTTATACTATATTGCGGTTCATGATCAGTACTGTGATATTTCGTCATAAAACTCGTGCTATCCTTTATTTAAAATATGTTATATTACGTTACTAGCTGTTGTTTGTAAAGAGAAATTATTAAAAACAAAATAATAATTAACTTTATATACGTGTATTCGGTAAAACATATACATATAAGACTTGTTATAAATATGATAAATGTGAAAAAAATTTTTTTTCTTTGTTTTTCTTATTATTCAACTAATTCATTTTTTATATTGTCATTTATGGTATAAATTTAAATAAGTAAGAGTGAATATATATATATATATATATATATATATATATATATATATATATATATATATATATATATATATATATTTTACTATTATATATTTTGTTCATTAATGCAACGATCGATGGAGGCACGAGCTCGAGATATTTTATGAAATATCGAAAATCATTTACAAATCTGTATTCTTATTTCGGCGCTCCCCCTTGCCCCTCTCACAATATATATATATGTATAATATACATATATATATATATAGAAAATTTATTATCATGCATTGAACATTATAATGGTCAGTGAAATATGATTATGTTTGCAACATTTTTTGTTTTCGAGATTATAACAAAAATTTACCAACTTTAAAATAGTAAATGAAAACTATTATTTATTATTGTGATTAAGCGTTATGTACATAAAACATTAGGCGAAATTCGCTAGCGTTTATTAACGCCAATGACATTTTTGACAATTATCGAATAATAATGTTTAATTAGAGACTTATTATTAATTAATTAAAAAATAAAAATAAATTTATGTTTCTGTTAAACGTATTTTTTTGCCATTTACATACTTGTAAATAGTTATTATTTGCCTTTCATACTTTTATTTATTATTATACTCAGAGATTTTTTTTTATGTCAGAGTCTCTTAGATAATATAAATCATTTAAACTGATGTATGTAATTTCATTTTCTTTAATATTATTAATAAAATTGTTGTATAAAGATTAACAAGCTATATTATAAGCGTGAAATGACAAAAGTTACTAATAAAATATAAATTAAAAAATTTCAGATAAGTTTATTTATTTTTGTATGATAAGTTTATTTAAAATTAGATATGACATACAGTCGAAGTCTGTCGTAAGTATTTAAAACAGAGGTGCTGCATTTTTAACAGAGGGCAATTGAAACACTCTACAAATAATTAACGATGAGATAAAATTCATTAGCTTTTTTTTTCGCTAACTTGTTTAAACATTAATTTATGAGATGGACAAAAGTTTTAGCTTTTAATCTTGTTCCAAAATTTAAATATTCAAAGTTCTTTAAAATACCCGTGAATACTTTTTTTTTCGTACTTCAGAACTTCTTAAATAACAATTTCGTTTTTTAATATTATGACGGGGGGCTTGTATCAATGCTTTAATAGATGTATTGAATATAATATATGCTAGTATTTTAGACGTTTAACATGAATATTTAATTATTTATAATGTTATTGATTCAAATGTATTGAATGCATTTGACATTATGAGTTGAGTAAGTATAATATAATAGTATTTATTGAAAGAGAACAATAAAAGTATTTCAATAGAAAACATTTTTATTTTGTGTTCAAATCGCAACTGCATTGTGTTAGAATTGCTGCAGCCCTCCCTGATTAAGAAAAATTATTCAAAAGGATTCAAAATAATTTGAATCGATTAATATATAGATATACAATTCACATGGATAAAATCATTTTTCTCAATCACGGCTCGCGCATCCCCATCTTGATCTCTGTCTTCAGCCAAATAAATTCATTTTTCTATAAGTTTATATTAATTTTAATTATTTAACTAAATCGGTATTATAAAGGACACTGTAGAGTAACTTTTTTGACAGTTTTAGAATTCAAAATTATAAAAAACAAAAAAGTAATAACAAAAAGAAAATTTTTTGTTCAAATTGCGGCACCTCTCCACTCCTAATCGGGAGAATTTATCAAACTTTTATATTGTGTATTTATTATTTAGTATAACTATTAATTAAATGAATTTAAATATTTTTTTTAATGTTTTCATCAAAAAAAAGTTTGTTGCATCCGGAAACGTTAATTTGATTTATCCCTGAAATTCTATAGTTTTCTAAAGAGCACACTTGGTGTCCAGGGGAAGAAACAACCCGACAAGTTATTATTACTTGGCCATTTAAATCTACTGTCTCTCCCTGATTAAGAAAAATGATTTGCTCCATGTTATTAAGTATATATCTATATATTAATCGATTCAAATTGTTGTAAATCATTTCAAATTGTTTTGAATTATTCGAAATCATTTTTCTTAATCAGGGCTATGACATTAAATGCATGATCTGATTTTATCTGGATAACTCAGTTAGTTTAAGACCAATGGTGTTATCGTAAGCGTAAATTATGATTTGCAATTTATAATTAAGCAGAAACAATAAATATTGTTTATTATTCACACTTATTTTTATAAAACTTAAGCACAAAGTTAGAACTGTCATTTACGTAAATAAAATTAATGGTCTGAAGTTACTATTAAACAAATGACAAGTATCAGAGTTGAAATTTTGAATGCCTTCAATCTGCTGGCAACAACATTATTTGCTTTGTTCTAAGGGACGAAACACGTTTGTTTCTGCCCACAGACAGTAGCCATTCCTATAATTTACCTGCTTGCTAATATTTGTTCACGGCATTGGACTGAAATTAGCTTGTTTCGACTGGCTGTACAGACACGAAAACTTATCAGTGCCAAAGATATTATGATTGGCCCCGTGATATATGTGCTGGTTTCCATAATAACTATTTAAAATTTATTTGTTGTTATTATAATTAATAATAAGTTTTAATGATATTAAAAACTCAAATTGTTTTGGGTTGTTAAAATAATAAACTTAAATTATGAAAAAGTTAACTAATATTTTAAGTCGCTAAAAATGCCGATAGTAATGTTATATACTATTCACAATGAAATTTATTTTTTAGTATTTTCTTGGAAGATTTGTAAATAAAAACTTTCGAACTACACTAAATTTCAAAATGGCTGTAAAAAAAAAAAAATTTCAATTATAAAAATTACTTAAAAATCAGAAATATCTGGAAAAAAATCAAAATAAAAAAAAAATGTGAGGATCAAAATAAGTAGTTGAAAAATGATAAAAGTTATAAATTACGATACAGAAAAATTTTGGAAAAAAAAAAAATACATTTTACAAAATTTTGGGGGTGTTCCCACCAAGTCCCGATCAGCCCGCCCTTCCTCTGGTAGATATGTATGTATATCTATACACGTATCTGAATGTGCATTTTTTATAATGGATTTTACAATTGAATTATTGGCTAATTTAGCTATAGTCATAAATCACATAACATTATACAAGGCGTAAGATACGACCATAGTGTTTTGAAAATTATAAGACAGTACCACCAGAGTCTACTGGTGCTGATGAGCTCTTAGCGTTTGCAAAAAAAGTAAAAAGTATTCGGCTTTACAAGATGTTTTACGACAACCAATATTTTCGGGACGCATTTTCTCTTTGCGTGGGAAGATCTTCAGTTATTGTAAGCTTATTGCATATTTATAAATACAGATTACATATATATATATATATATATATATATATATATATATATATATATATATATATATATATATATATATATATATACGTCATTGTACATTATAATATATAATTATTAGTATTATTATTTCCATTGATAAAGCACGACATGAATGTAAATTCACTAAATAATCAAACGACAAAAAAAAATGCCTATCGAATATTACAATACTAAAGGTATATAATGTGCAGCTTTTTTCGCGTAAAAACAATACTGGCAATATTCTTAACATGTGACTAATTTAAGTTCAACACATTCCTTTGTGTTATTTAAACGAATCAACCCGAATTGTATGTTTCCAAGTAGCACAGAAACATTGAATTGAAATTCGGTTGACACCCTATAAAAGGACAAGACAAATTTTTCTTTGTCTCAATGCTAAGTGTGTTTATATAAATAAGACATACAGATGTTGGTCCTAGGAGTCATAAGAAATTTTGACTGTCTCAGCATATTAATAAGAAGTTTTCTGTCATTGTGGAATACATTTAAAATTTTATGTTTGGGGTATATACGAAATAGGACATTGTCGGGAATTGAATTTGTGGTTTTAGCAAATGATATAATAAGTATTATAATGACATGTATGTTCAAAAAAAATATTGTTTTTTATTTTATTAAACTTATATATTGATGTTTGCTACACGAAATCACAGTCCAGTGTGAATATTATTTATGAGGGCGTCGTTGGAACCACTTCCCGCCCACGCGACCACCTCTTAAGTAGAAAGGAATCCCACAATTGTCGATGATAAATAAATATACGCAGAAAAATAATAATAACGAGGCGTTGTGTGGCACACGCGAGAGAACGAGCCACACTCCCGCGGTTCAGTCAAGAAAGAGAAAGAATCCAACGATGTATTTTAAAAAGAGTAAATAAGAAAGATTAAAAGACTTGGTTAAAGGAATAGATTGCACTGTAATTCATGCACCCTTTATTTGAAATTTTTTTTCTTTTTTTTTTTTTTTTCGTTTCTACTTTAAGATGCTTTTTACATGTGTTATGTTGGACCTTTCCGGAATCAATACAGTTAATTATCAATTAGTAGAATTTTATAAAAATAAACTTTTATAATTTACATATTAATTTATCATTATCAATTGAATTTCTTCAATAGTTTCAATTATTTTATCTATTTATGATAAAATAATATTAGTTTAAGAAATGGTGTATATTCAATTTATACACGAAAAAAATAAAGGAAAAATTACTACATTTTCAAATATCAGCAAAGTTCCGCTACTTTGAAACTGTAAGAATTACAAGACGTAGCAATTATTGAATATATTAGTTTGAAATATATGAGAAACTGTAAATTTGGTATCTGTAACAGTAGTCTCAATTATTAAAGATTTAAACTATAATATTTCAAGTTTTTTATACCAGGGCCTTGTTTTTGCACTAAAAACTATTATTTTTCTTTATATTCTTTTTTCAATGTACACAGAAAAAATTAGTATATTACATACCAAAGCAGGAAAGTAGTACATTCCAACCTACGCGCAAATTGCCTACCCTAGCAGAAGGTGAGGGTGGCAAATACGCGGATTGGGACGTGTCCTACCTTCCTCCGTGATGTGTATACAATTTTTCACCAGACCTGGACCTTAAAGTTTAAACTTTTGCCTCTGTTTGTGGGAAGGATGGCGCATGCGCTAATTTTTATCATTTGTTTTCTCACAAGAGAAAAGAACGAATTTCTTCCCTCTAAACAGAACGAGAATGTAAACTTTCGGTGCAGATATGGTGAAAAAAAATTCTCTGCGCAAGACAATTTTGCATTATGAAATAAAAATAAAAACTTCCTGAGAACTAGAAAAATTTTTTGACCCAAAAGATTTTTTTCTCACTCCAAAAAATTCTTTCTTAGCTCAAGAAAATTATCGTTTTCAATTTATAATTCAAAAACTTTCTTTGAGGGCAAATAAAAACTTTCTTGGAGCGATTAAAAATTTTTTGGGCCAAGAAATTTTTTTTTTCTGTATATAGGATATTATTTCTATTATTGAATATGAAACCATATATAATGTAAAAAAAAAAATTTCTTTTTAAAGCATGTAATGGTAAACTATTTTATTCGTTTACCAGTAGAATCATTTTGCTAACGACTTATCTCTAAGCTGCGAGGATTAAAGTAAGTACAACCAGCAATCAGATAAGTGGATACATGTAGGTGTGAAAATAATTTATACCACTGGATATACTCAGAATGTCTAATAATAAAAGTTTTTATTTTACACAACTCTATTGATTCGTAATAATTATTTTTCATACGCAGTACGTCGTTATTGTTTCTTTTATGACTTGACTTTATTTCTTATCTTGGCTTGATAGACAAACAGATAATCAGAAGAAAAATAAAAAGGTAAATCAGGTTTTTCTTAGATTAGAGAAATATTTCTTTTTAATTACAGAAAAATTTTTAATGGAATTATATTCAACCTGCGATATTTCATGAGTTCAATTGATTAATATTCAGTCTTAAAACTTTTTTTTTTCAGTCATACATATCTAAAGGATTTTTTATTTTATATTTTCTTTGAATGTTTTATTTATATATTTGATGTCAAAATTAATATAACCGTAATTTATACTATTCCGTTGGAGTCTAGACAAGATACAAGGTAATCTAAAATGATGGCTTTGGGTAAAGCCATGGCATCGATTAAGAAATGCCGGAATAGATCGGGACCACACAAGTGGGTGACGATTAGTGTGTCAAGTTTTTGGTCAAATTTTTTAATTTTAGAGTTTGAAAATTGAAAAGCTCGTTTTGTATTTATTTATCAAACTGTTATGGTTTCTCACTATGAATTCTTAATCTTTATCTAATTATTTAATAATTACAGAAACTTTATTATTAAATTTCAAAATTTTATGAAAAAAAAAAAAAAAAAAAAAAAAAAAAAAAAAATTTAATTACAATTTTACATTTGTAAAGTGAAAAAAATAAATTTGTTTTTTGTTTTATGAACCCTAGAATAAAAAATCTGAAAAAAAATTATCAAACTACTTTTATAATTTATGAATGAGTAAATTTCGACGATGCACCATGATTGGGGGTTCTGATTTATCGGCGTTTAAGCTTGGAATTTGAACGAGTGAGATTCACACAAACGAAGCTTAGATAGTCTTGCTCGTCATATATATATATATATATATATATATATATATATATATGAAACGGTTAAATATTTCGCAACCTTTTACTCTGTCTTTTGTGAGTGCGAAGAAGTTTCTCCTCCCGCGCGTAATCTCGTTTGAAATTTATTCATGATTCGGTATATGGCCGAGGCCATGGTAAACTGGTCGAACTGGTTGATGGTATGCTTGGCTATGGGAATTTCGTATACTCAGATTGTTTTTTCAATGTTCCAAAAAGATAATTTATGACAGTTAAAGCATTTATATTATGGCGTTTTCACTTACTTTACGAATGTATGTCATTTGTTAAAAAGATTTCATAATTTTGATTGTAAGAATAAAAATTAGTTTTTCAATCATATATTCTCTCTTAAAATGAATCAGTAAAAAGTACTCTAATCAGTGAATATTCACTGCACAATCAGTCCCAAGTATATCACTGATTCAATCAGTGATACATTTGGGACTGATTCACAGTGAATATTCACTGATTCGCAGAACTTTCCATTGATTCATTGTAAGAGAGTTATTTGAAATGTTGTCTAATGTGTAAGGATTCTAATTTATGTTATGATGTTAAAAAGTTCTTGAAGCCTAAATGTGTCCAGCTATTTTCTACACTTGAATACCTATATTTCTTTTTATGCAAACTTTCAAATTTTAAGTGATTACGTTCGTTGCCATTTAACAGTTTCTTGGTTTGCTTGAAGTAATAAAGTTATATTTTTTAAACGTCAATAGTTTAAGAGTTTCATATATTGTCGCTATGGATGACAGCTTTATCGATTTGAATGTCGGATTTACCGGTTTATCTTTTTATTTTTTTTTATATTATCTTTTTCGGTTTACTTTTTAGCTGGTTCCTAGTTTCTATTGAGAATGGTGTATCCTAGCAGCTTATTTGGCTTGTAGGTGGCGGCCGCCTTCTATCTTTATTCCTTCAATTTGTATAATGGTCAACAAGACGTTACGGCAAAAATGATGCAAGGAAGAGCCCGAGTAAGAAAAGGAGAAAACGTTTTCGCCCACCTGGTCGAACTAATAAGTGTTGTGACCCTGTTATACATTACTTTTTTTTTACGTTATAAATTTTTGATTTATGATGTTACTTTATTTTTTCACATTATGTTTCTCTGCTTATAAATTTGAAATCATTTCTTCTTCATGATATTTGGTTGCATTTTTATATCTACTGCATTATTTATCTAATTTCGAGCCAACTTTTCGGTATAGCAATTAAAATAAAGACAAAATGAATTTGCTTTTGAATTCATATCGAATTTCGAAAATCAAATTTTTAAATGGATTTCAACGTTTTCAAGTTGTAGGAAACTGTTCTGACCTTTTTCAGGATAATACCTGAGCACGTGTGTGTAAATCTTCTATATCGGTTAAGTAGCTTGGCCGAATAGGTCAGACATTGGTTGCATCGGTTAATTTGCACAAGAAATGTCGCTGAGGAGAATATTTGAAAGTAATGTTTTCTTCATTTTCTTTGAATAATTCGTATTCTTCGAGACTATAGCATCCAATTGGTCTAAAAATTATGTTAAATTTTAATTTTAACAATTAAATTATCGCATGAACATTTAAAATCGGATAATTTGTTTCAACGACATTTTGTAGCTAATACATTGCGTAACGAGTGGATTGAGTTAGTCATTAATTGTGAAATGCAATGACTTTAGTATGAGATAGAGGTGCGCACGCACGAGTCGCAGGCGAGTGCTAAGGACATTGTGTTTTAGGGAGAAAGATTTATTCCACGTGCTTATTCAACACATGACTGGTTATCCCAATTTATTAAACCTGTAAATCGAAGTCACAATGGTCGTTCAGCGATAAGGTGCTGATTTGCGTTCATCAGATATTAAAAATATTGTCATAAAAATATTTTGTGAGAACTATAAAGTAATATTAAATACTAACGAACTAAAAATTAGTAAAAATATTAGTTTATTAGAAAGAGCAGGAATTTTAACTCTCGGTACGGGTATGGTGAAAAATTTTATACACACCTAGAGAGGAAGGTAGAATATCCCGATTCGCGTATCCTTGTAGGAAAAAAAAATATTGACAATAGGGCCGGTCTTGGCACAATATTGAGCTACCAAGCCTCAGCTTCCAAAGGTCGGTTCAAGATCCGACTAACATTCAAGTAACGAGCCTCGGTTTGCCAGTCTTGCGCCAAGGTTCAACATTCATTTAATGGGTAAGCTTTGGTTTTCCAGTATTTGGACAAGGTTCAGTCAACATTCAATTGGCAAGCATTGGTTTGCCAGTCTTGGGCCAAAATTCAACAGACATTTAATTGACAAGTCTTTGTTTGTCAGTCGTTGGGCAAGGTTCAGCCAATACTCAATTGACAAGCCTTGGATTGTTAAACTTGGGCCAAGATTCAGCTAATACTCAAGTAACAAGCTCTGGTTTACCAGTCTGAATGACAAATGGTTCCTAAAAACCTCTGGCTTTTATGCATAGCGTAACAGCCTAGTGGATAAGACACTTGCATAGCAGCTATGAAGGATCAGGTTTGAGACCCGATTTCTCTATGTACAAATTTGTTTCTATATGTTACCATCACGTACATGTCTACTAAAATATTTGTTTTTAAATTTATTTCTAATAAGTATAGGTGCTTATTTAGCTACAGTCTTGGCTCAATACTGGTTCTCGATGTTGGGCCAATACTTAGATGCAGTCTTGGCACAATACTGTCACTCAAGCTTAGCTCGGTGTTATCATTTCGATGCTCAGACAAACTTGGGCCAAGCTTGGATTTCAAACTTCCTCCAGAGTTAATAAATCTTGCGCCAAGCCTTGGCCAAGCTTGGGCCGATTGTTTTTTTTTATAAGAATATTTGCCACCCTCGCCTTTGGTTCGAGTAGGCAATTACACACCCAGGTTGGAATGTCCTAATTTCGGCGCTCGATGTGTTATATATACTATTACTTCTGTCCGCTAGCTGACTGAAGGCATTCACAATTTACGCGTTCACTAATATTTGTTTGCGACATTGAACTGAAATTAATTTGTTTCGACTGATTGTAGAGACACTGAAACTTTAAGTTTCAATGCTAGTTTTATGGAAAAATTTTTTCGTTATCGAAGCCTTTTGAAAATAGCATTAATATTCTATTATTATTATTATTATTATTATTATTATTATTATTATTATTATTATCTATATTATTGTACCTTTTCCAGATTTAAGTCTCTTTTGTAAAATCGAGAGCGCTATTAAGATTGTAGGTGATTTTTTTGTTGAACTTGTATCGATTTTAAAATTAAGTTAGTTTTATATGTCTCTACATAAACTAAAATTGTTATTTAAACCGAATAGAACTTCTAACGCTTCTGTGTTGCCAATCACAGGTAGATTCTATAAATTTAAATTAACTTAAATGTTTTCTTTTATTTAATCAAAATAAAGAAATCAAATGTTTGTAAAATTTATAATGATTGGAATAGTTTTAAAGCTTATTTACATATAGCTTTTTCAATATATTTTATGATTTACATATGGTATATTGTTCGACTGTCTGTTATTACACGACAATGTTTTCCGAGTGACATTTAATCGTGCTACAAGGAATTCACAATCGTCCAGCCTTTCTCGTGTTCATTTGTACATATGTTAAGCGATATTAATATTTCCGATTACTTGCCAGGAGCCAAACCAACCGGTTGTGAGCCATGACATTCACTGACAATTAATCTTTAGGTATTCATCATCAATCCGCATTTCATCTACATGTAACTTTTTTTTGGAGCAATGGCATTAACTGCACTTCGTTTTTAATAGTTATATATATATAGTTTTCATTGAAAACTGATTATGAGTAGAGAATTTATTGCATCATTTTTTTGTGACTATATTTTGTGATAAGTTATCTTCTACAAAAATGTAAACTTGACAAATCGATCTATCAATCAAAATTTATAGACAATTTTTAAAAAATCCTTAAATATTGATGTAAAGTAGTTTTTTGCACATATCAAGCGCGAAAGCGCTGAGGATGCTTTATTGGCTTATTTTTTCGGGTACCTCACTTACTTTCAATCATCGCTTTTTTTTAAAGTATACTAAAATAAGTTGAAACGTATATCATCATACAGATAATTTATTAAGGGATAATTATAATACAACATAAAGTTGATTCCTTAATATGTTGTTTTTAACATACATAATTTAGTTGAGAGGAGCTCTGATATCAATTAATTAACTGATTTTTTGTGATCACGATCGTCCCTAATAAAATTGCTAACTGACCTAATTTTTTTTTGTTACCTATATACCAATCTTGTTCAAGGCTTGAGCAAGTCTGCTTTCAAGTTCGGTAGACGTTAGTGTCTTCTTCTACGTATAATGTCTTGCTGCAAATACTTGTGACCAGATTTAAATTGCAAGTCTAGTGCAAGCCTTATACACTTATACACAAGAAATTAGTGCCAGATTATAAGTCAATTCTTGAGGAAGACTAGAGTTGGAAATAGTTGCGCATGGTTTGCTCAAGATCTGCTCAAGGCCAATTTCGAGCCTTGAGCAGATCTTGAGCAAACTATGCGTAAGTACTTGCCGTAAGTTACTGGTGCAAGAAATGTGCCAAAAACTTTTCAACTGCACCGTATCTAAGATATCTTCAATGTTCTTGTGTACAATGCCTTAAGCAAGTCATGCACAAGTCTTGATGACGATTTCTTGTTGCATAATCTTGCGCAAAACCCATGCGTAGAAAAAGACACCAGTGACCAGGAGTTTTGCTCAAGGCACTCGTACCAGAATCTTGCTCAAGCATATGTTACTTGGTTAGCGTTAGTTTGGTGACTACAAGAACCCTTTCGTTAATCACTATCCAGCTCTTTTTGTTTTAACTGTAATTAATAAAAACTTAAAAACTTGTAATTCACGAAAAATTTAGTTGCCATTTTTATTTTTACTATTGTTATTATATTTTTCTCTTTTCTCTCCAACTGGCAACAGCACTAGCGTAATAGTAGGATCGAAAAAAAGAGCGACATCTAAGACAAAAAGGCGGAATATTTAAAAAAAATTTAGTAAAAATAAATTAATATTATAAAATAAAATAAAAGTAATGATTAAAAATAAAATGAGTGATTGCTCTCTAAAAACAAATTAGTGAAAATCACTATTTGGTAGTGAATAGTCACTTATTGCTAGTGCAAAGTATACCACTATTTAAATTAGTGATATACTTTTTACTAGCAAATAGTGAATAGTCACTATTTTCACTATTTCAGATTTAAGAGAGTGAGGTGTGCAATTCCAGATTTTCCAAAATTTTTTTTGTTTTGTTTTATAAAATTCATATTTACTATTTATTTTTCTGACATTTTGATATGCCTTTGGGTGTATATTTGTCGGTTTATATACAACAGTCAATGAATTATCTACGTGGCGGTCGTGCAGCTAATTTCATTTTGATGAATTTCGAGAAGACCCTACGGCTACAGAGCATTAGTCACGGTGTAATTGACGATAAAAGGATTCAAGCGTGGTGCTTCACACTTTTCGTTCCCGCTTATATACCTTTTCTCTTCATCAAAGTTCGTTATTTAACATCAAATGGAATCGTGAATTGGACGATCAAATTTTATGATATTATAACAAATTTTAGTTTGCTCACGAAAATAATTATTTTATAAAATTTGATGTACAAATAATGTGAATTTGCGAGCTTTAATAAAAAAAAACTGATTAAATTTCGAGAAAAATAACAGATTAATAAAATTCAATTCAAAATTTCCCGCTTTCAAACAAATAGTTTTCGGCACATGCGCGTACTTCATCTTGATGTACTGATGATAATGTTTTCTATAAATATAATTACAGATATTGACATAAAAAAAAAATTATTGCGAACATCATTATTATTATATTTTGTATTGCCGGAATGTACTTTGATATGATTTTCGGACCACGTTATAATTTACATACATTTATATATGTAAGAGCTACACTTGGGTAATATCGTTGATCGATATTCGAGAAGAAATGGTGCAACATGAAAGATGGCGAAGTTAAAAAAATGTGCAGAAAAGTCAAATGGAGATTCTTGAACATAAATAATTCTCTTCCTGCGGCCAATTAAGTCGAGGACGAGGATGAGAGAGATAGGCTTGAGAGAAGGAAAGTCTGTTTCGCGCGAGAAAAGTTATGGAATTGTCGGCAGAAGGAACTGTTGAATATCCATTCTTATTTATATCGAACGACCGCGTAAGAACTTTTTAAAGCCAAGTCGATTTGGAGCGGTAAAAAAAAAATTATATATTTCTGATCGAATCTCTCTTGCTTGAAGAATGTAGAGATTATTTATTTTAATCGAATCTTGAATGGATGAATTTCATTAGCATGTAATTAGTGAGATTGTATACTCACTTGAGTAGATAATGAGCAATCAGCGAAAATCAATTGATGCTTGTACAAAAGGTGGTTTACATTTATTATCTTCTTATGAGATAAATTGTTTGTTTCAAGTTCTTCCATATTGCCTGATATAAACATAAATATACTAGAATAGTGAAAATAAAGCAGAATTAACTTACAGCCGTGTACGAAGAAGTAAAAAGGAGCAATTGCGGCAAAATTATAAGTCAAGTATTTTATATTTCTTCATTACTTCGACTACTCTCTGAATAAATCTGTTTGTTAAATATAATACTTTATGATGGAAGTTAAAATATTTCATTCTATTGTGTCTAATAGTTATTTGGTTGTTTTTTAACTGTGTATTTAATTATTGTTTAAGACTTGTAATACAAAGTTCAAGTAGCTAATAAATTTTTTTTAATTTTTTCATCGCAAGATATTAAATAACATATTTTTGATACAAATTTAAAGCACTTCTTCTACTGCATACTTGAAATAAACAGAATACCAAACAATCATACAAAGTGTAAAAATTTGAATTTATCATTATTCATTGATATTTTTATACATTTAATGCAAATTAGTTTCCTAAAGTTTCTGAATTCGTAATTATAACTATGAATTATTTTTAAAACTAGCCAAATAGGTCATAATCTTTGAATAGTTTGTCATATAGGGGAAGAGTGGGCAAATTTGGGCAAAACTGACTCCAAAAATTTACTCCAAAAATTTGGCAAAAATTTTTTTTCAATATAAAATTTTAACCACATATTCTATACATGACCATACCTACTTTTTTTTTTGCCAAGAAAAGTGAGAAAAGAACTCTTTTTTTATTTTTTAAATCTCCACCATAGTATTAATTATCAATAAATGTTAATATTCATAGAATGCGCTAGAGCCATAGTCATACTGAATCTTAATTATTTTGACTTTTTCGTTTTAGATGATCCTTTGTCGAGATATCAATGTTACCCGCGATATATTAACCCCTTTTCAAGGGGTGACGTTGTACGTTATTTTTGTGTACAAAAAAGTTTAAAATAAATAAAAAAAATTGTTTTACACTGAGAAAAAAAAATATTTGTATTAAGAATATTTACTTGATCCAAGAACATATGTTCTTGATAATTATCAAGAATATATAATTTTGTCTCAAGAATTCGCAGAATTGATGAAAATAATTTTTATTTAATTCGAGTAAAGCTATTCTTTTGTTTACTTAAAATATAATATCAAATTCACACAATAACAAAAATAAATTTGATGCTCTTTTCTCAAGAAATTGATAATTAATAGTAATAAAATAAATATTTTGAACGGAATTTTTGAACCAAGAAATTCTTGTTTAAACAATAGTATTTTATTTTCTCAGTGTATGTATTTCGAGAGTGAATTTATCAAGCTAAACACATTTTATATCCATATCTATCATCATGCATTCTTAAAGAAATTTACAAAAACCTAGAGATGGAAGTATGACGGGCCCAGATATTACAGATTAGCCTAAAATATCTTTAAAACATTAGAGATATCATGATTTGACCGAAAACGAAAAAAAAAATTTCTATCAAATTTTTGAGGAGGGCCATCGTGCCCCACTCTCCCCTAACTCTCCCCTAAGTGATCACGTACTCTTTTTTTTTTATAATTAAAATAATTCTTACAATTATTAAACAAGCTGACATAAGAGAGAAAGCCTTTTCTCGGTATACGGTAGTATAGTATTTCGTTAAAACCGTGGTTTTCAATGACCGGCTAAGTTAGAAAATATATTAGAACTTCTGGTTCGAATGGACATAATTCCAATGAAAATACGCCGGTCGCACGAACATGTACCTATTAATATTCGAGCGAGTAAAGTATTTAGGAACTTCTTTTGGAATGAGAATCATGTATGCAGGTTATTTGCGGTCTTCTCTACAGTTTATAATAATCCTTCTGAATATTTTTTTTGTACTTCGTATCATTTAGTAATGCTTTAGGATATTATTATATAGAAAATAGTTTTAAAAACTTCCGCATAAGATTTGCTAGGCAATCAAACGAGTCTTATGCACGATTAAATACGAGTCTAATGAAAAACATAGCTGTTTACGAGCCAACAATCTAGATGCAAGTAGGCGTATGATATTTTATGTGATGTCAAGGAATATGTCAAGTATTCCACCATATGTATTTCTTTAATCAGACTTTAATCAAGTAATAAACACAAAATATTACTCTAATGATTAATAATAATTAATTACAACTTTCTATGCAGTCATTGAAAATATTTTGGATTATGAAGTTATTATGAATAAATGACATCGTAAAAAAAACTTTAAGTATAAAAACATCAATTTCATCGTTATTGAATTTAGCGGTCGGGGTAAGTTAAGACAAGACTTATGATTTCCTTGAAAGTTGATTTATATTTCACATTGCTGATGGCAGCTGCTTCTTAAAACTTTTATGCGTAGATTATTATTATATATATATATATGATTATCATATTCGTGGTTGGATTGTATATGAGGTCTGCTTTCATTCTTGCTTTTTACTATATAATACACAATTATGCATATTAAATTTTAAAGATACACTACTTTTTGGTACTCGGGTCAAAAAATCTGATATGATTTTAGTCTAGTTCGTCTAGTTACATTATCGAAAATTTTGAGTCCGTGGTGCAGTGTAAATGATGGGTATTAAAATTTTTAACACTGCCGGCGTGAAAGTTACACGACGCACGGTGTTAAATTTTGGACCGTGTGAATTGGAACTTTCACACCACTAATGGTGCAAATGTATAAGTTCTTTATTCAAAGCTCTCGATTACTTCGACATGATGGTATACTAGTGCTGGAACCTATATACTATTTGATAATTTTTAATTATAGATTATATTATCAGACGCTACTTAAGCTAATAACACTGAACGGTGTGAAAAAAAAACACATATCCTGTTAAAAGTAGACCGCTTGATATTCCACACCAATAAAATATCTCGCCGTCAATTCACATCGAGCAGACCATGTAAAGTCATCGAGGATCATTTTCATACCACAAATTTTTTACAGCCTAGACTGTATTTGGACTAATTGGTCTGTATTTGAAATAGATGAATCTTTAGCTTTCATAACTTTTTATGAAAATTTTAAACTGTTTTTGACGTAAAGACGATCAATAATGGACTAAAAAAAAGTAATAGGCAGATAAAGTTTAATTTTTGTCTGGATAAAAACAAAAAAGACAAAATATTTAGACGAAAATCGCAAATGTCTGAGCTTGATCTATAGGTGACCACAACCAGACTAAACCAAAACGAGAGAAAACAAGTCTGAAAATAGCCTAAATATAAGGGATAGTACGGGCAAACTCGATTAAATTTCACACGTTAATTAAATCCAAATAAAAAGTAAAATTGAACAGAAAAAACTTAATATTTTTATTTGATTTAAAACAGGTCATATTTTTTGACCCGGTTAATTTATATATAGCTTAAAAAATATTACGAGAAAATACGAACTTCTCATAATCAGTAAGAATTAATAAAGTATTCTAAAATTACATTTGTTTTCTGATTTATTGACATTATTTTATTTATAAAAGTATAATTTTTCGTATTAACTGTCAAATTAAATCACGTATTTACTAACAACAAACTTTGTTTTCGTGATTTATTTAAAAATACGAAAATATATAGTGACAAGAAATGTATGTTTTTTATGAGTAATATAATAGTTAAGGTAAATATTTATTACTTTATATTAGCATCTTTGACGTATAAGAGAATCACAAAGAATCCACGTGGTTTCAATAATTATTCCATACACATGTTATGTTAGACCACCTTGGCGCAGTAATAATAAAAAATGATAAATTCATTACTGTTGTACTAAGTTAACAAAATATATAATACAATTTTGATGGATTTATTTCATAGTTATAATCAACCGTATTATTCATTTATCTATATTCTTTGGTCAATTAGATTGAAAAATAATTTTTCTTGTGTTGAGAAGACACTCAAAGCGGACGTCAAGTTAGGAGATTGTACCTTCCTTATACGTAATGAGTGGTTCTTGCTGTATAAGAGGAGATAGAGAATATTAGAAAGACGTGTATATGTAAGCAGCTGAAGATGAGGGTAACGGAGAGAACTAAGAATAAAGAGAGAAATGTTTAAAGTGAATGGCGAGAGTCAAGCCCCACCTAGACGCGTGGGACATCCACCCACGATTTCCCATCGCTGGATCTCTCAGACGATGCTCTCAGCCTCTACGGCAGAACTTGGGACATAAGACGAGCCGTCCAGGTAATAAGACCTTGGCCACGCGTACAATCTTTACTGTTGTTTATCCATCTTTTTTTATTATTTTATTTTCGTTTCTTTCTTCTTAAGTTTTAGTACTGAAATATCGAACTTGAGATACTCGTAAAAATGTTACTAGCTTTTTGTCTCTGATCTATCTGATAATAGAAGCTATGTAGAGATCGAGTTTTAACATTTGATTATTTGTATCTTGACATAAATATGTTCGTATTTAGAACTACATTTATTTTAAAGCAAATAAATTTTATTAGTCATCTAATAACTTAGTACCTACTTAGCAAAAAAGATAAAGTCAACAGGAGATTTGTTTTTGAAGAAGCGAATGAGTAATGAGATAAGATGTTATAATTTAAGAGAAGTTAAAAATGAGGGATTTTGCGTAGATATAATTCATTTCCTTGATCCACCGCTCATATTAAGAATTACAAGTTTTGATTTCTTGTGTCGGCAAGCTGAGTATAGTCGATGGATCACACGTGGATCAAATATCCGATTGGTTGTTTGGGGAGTCTAAATATGGTCATGATTTAAAGTTTTATAGATGTGAGATTAAGAGCAGATTATTCAAAATAAATAAAAAGGAATTATCTCTGGGGGTCAGCCCTAAGATTCCGCTGCCTTCGAGCTCAAAAATTGATTTTAAAAATATGTTTTTGAGATGAACTGAACTCGAAAAAATTTTTATCTAGAGGTTCTGGAGATTGAAAATTTTTACGAAAAAATAATCTAAAAAAAAGTTAATCCTGTAAAACAGCTTCAAAACTTTCCCCTGTCTTCAAATGCGGAAAACTGGAATTCATTACGAGAAAAATTTTTTTCGGTATTCGAGTCGTTTAAATTGTTTTTAACGAGATTATTTACTTTCCATTTTTTTCCAATGCAAGCTGGCTAAGATTGTGGTGGATTTCTAAAAATGTAACTTATTATCTTTGATCATGTACCTTGGTCAAAAAAATAACTTGATTTTGACTTTTTTTACTTGCTTTTAACTTAATTAACTTGATTTTGACTGTTATAATTTTTTTGACTTGCATTCAACTTAGTTAACTTGGTTTCGGCTACACTTACTTTTTTTAACTTCAATATGACTTTTTCAACTTAAAAATTTAAGTCAAATTTAAGTCAAGATGACTTAAATTTGATCTAAAAATTTAAATTAAAGTCACGCAGACTTGGGTTTGACTTAGTTGGCGTAAATCGGTACAAGTTAAGACAACAGTCAAAATCAAGTGAAAACCAAACGTATTTTCATATCTTGAAATATATTGCCCAACTCATTTGCGAAGCAATGAGATGTGTTCTGCTAACGCTTTTTTTCATTTATTAAAAAAAAATCTTAAACTTGACTTGCTTTTGGCTTGTTAAACTTGCTTTATTTTCAATTTTTGAAATTTCGCCAAAATTAAGTTATTTTTTTGATCCGGGTAAGAAATATGGTTTGCAATAAAATTAAATTAAGGTAGAGCTTCGAAAAAAAAAATCTCGGGAAAACTACGTCTGAAATTTCAAATTGTTTAGAAATGATTGTAAAAGTAATAAATTATGATTTAAAACCAAACTTTTGAAAAAAAGGTATTTTAGTACTTTTAGGAGTATCCTAGTTAACTTGGGATGAATATTTTCTTCAATGGTAGTACGTTCGTTTCATTATTTTAAATGTAACTGAAAATTGAAGTTTCAGCAGACTAAAATTAACAAAAATAGCATTATTCCCGTTGCGTACTTATTGTGCTCAGTACTCCCACATTTACATATAAATATTTATACATATAATTTTTTCATGTATTAAAGTGAGGCCGAATTTACAGCTATGTATATTTAATTCGTTTTTTTTTTGCTTCAAATGATTTAAGAATCTACGTAGGTGTTATATTTTATTTTCATTTAAATAAGATCATTTTTATGTATAGCAAAATTTAATATCGTAACATTCAATCTTAAAAGTTAATTTCGTTACTACCGAATACTTCTTGAGGTATATAATAACCATATTTTTCTCTTTTGATTCAATCGCTGATCAACGATAAGGTTGAGATCTTGTGAATTATGATCTATATATCAAAGAATCAATTTTCTAATCGCTTTTGGCTACCGAGTTTTTTTATTATATATTTTTCATGCCGTAATCCACCAGTTATCCCACAATTCTCAGTTGAAAATATACTAATTTAAGTATCTCGGATTACATTACTAACAAAAATCACCTTATTAACATTTGAATAATTACCTGAGTCAAAATCTAAGGCATACTTTGAACCTAAATGAGCATTGAAAATTTACATTAGACTTTTATGACATAATCATTGTAAAAGCTTGAAATGAACCAACTTAGACTTAAAAAAGTTTAAATTGAACCTACTTAGACTTGCAAAGGCATGAATTAAACCTACAAAGACATATGTCATGAAACGAACGAGCTCAGAATTTTTTGAATCGACTCTCTGTTGGTCCCAGGCTGCTTCTATATTCTACTCCTAGGTGTCATTAATATACTGATAAAATCTTTGGATCACTTGTAGCAATTTTTTACATGTCAGAATTTTTGGAAATCAACTCTCTGTTAGTCCTAGGTTGCATATGGGACTCAATACACCCTTGGGTGTCAATAGCCCGCTGGAGAGATGACTGGATCACTTGCATCAATTCTCTGGTAGTTCGCGAATTTAACAATTTTTTTTTTTTGTACACAGAGAAAAACATGGTAATTTTTCCAATTTTGCTTAGGGGAAATTCCTTTGTTGACATAGCAAATTTTGTTTTATCAACATGGGAAATTTTACTAGGGAAAAATGAGAATATAACTATATTTTAAAGAAATAGTACCCACATATTGTAGGGATATCTTCTATATTACCATTAGAAAAAGTTCTTTGTAGACATAGAAAAATTCCTCTGTTAACATTGCTGAAATTCCTATATTGACATGCATCTTTTTACTAGCCTAGGAAAAATTTCCATATCAATATAGATGACATTACTCTGGTAACAGAGGAAAAATTCCTATGCTGACATAGTAAAAATACCCATGTCAATATAGAAAGCTTCAACAATGTTAGCATAGGAATTTTTCTATGTCTACATGGAAATTTTTCCAATGGCAACATGGAAGATATTCCTATAATACGTGGGTAAAATATCTATAAAATATCATCATATTTTCATTTTCTTTCGTCAAAATTTGCTATGTCAACATTGAAGTAATTGCTATGTTGCATAGGAAAAGTCCACAAGAAACTAAATCCAATTAAATACCAAACATTTTGGTCATTGCTATTATTTAGGCCTTAAAGCGGTAAAATCGAGATGTGTATTTTTAAAATATACGAAAAAAGAGTTCCAAAGTTTTCAAAAAAATTTTGTGTTATTAAGTTAAAATTTCTTTGTAACACTTACCAATAACCAACTGTTTTTATAAATTCAATTAATATAAACGTGTACGTAAAAGTCAATTACATCGTGTTTCCGACAGTATATAATCATTAATCATCAATTCAATTAATTAAGTTTGATTTACTTAAAAAATTACGTAAAAAAAAAACATTAGTTTACAAATATTTCATTTTTACATACATGAGAGTTTCTACTTTGTTAACATGGGAATACTTTCCCATGTTGAAATTGAGGGATTTCCTACGTCATTAACGGAATTGCGCAGCAATGTTAACACAAGAATTTTTTCAATGTCTGCATTTTTCTTATCTTTTCATAGGAAAAATTCCTATGAAAACATCGGAATGGTTTCTATATTACATAGTTATTTTTCCAATATTGTTATAGAAAAATTTACATTGTCAATATATATATAATTCGTATGTAATAAAGCAAAATTTATTATAGGACATAGTTACAATTTACACGTTGACATAGTAAAACTTACAACGCAAACAAAGTATTTTCCACTAAGCAAAATTGGAAAAATTCTTATTTTATTCTCTCCGTGTAGTATTCCTTGAAAGTTCTCTCTTCTATTAAGTCTAGTTACGTTTATTTCACGATTTATGTCTATGTCTAATTCATGCCTCTATAAGTCTAAGTAAGTTTCATTCAAGCCTATGTAAGTTTCAGCAGGTCTATTTCAAGCTTTTATAATTACTATGTCCTAAAGAGTCGAATGTAGGTTTTTAATGCTCATTTAGGTTCAAAGTATACCTTAGTTTTTGATTCGGGATAGTTTATTTTAAGTAAGTTAATAAATTTTTTTTTTTTTCTCTATTATAAGCTTGGTGAATATAAAATAGAAAGAAAATAAGAATCGCAAAATCATGTTTATATTATGATAGTATGATAGATTCACAATGAAACCAATTGGCTGTAGGCGGATAAGATTTTATTTTTATAAAGACACATTCTTATGATTAATATTTATTTTTTTTTAGATCATATTACTTATCCATGGATATATATTTTTATGATACCATATTTTTCGTCTTGATCTCATTGCGTTTAGATTAAATCGACATTGGTTGATACCAAAATCATTATTGATTAATTACAGAACATGCATAGTTTAGAACAGGAAAATATGGATCATGTCACTCTCGCGCCGAGTGCTCTTCTAGTTGAGTTATCCGAGCCTATGGTATATTTCAATCAATTTATCTATTATTTATTGAGCCAGACTGTTTATCGTATACGGTAGCGTTTTTAAATATTTTTAATAATGCTGTTAAGCAAAAAAGTATGTTTCCATACACGCACATACGGAATTGTATCCGTGAAGCGTTAGTCACTTCTGTAAAATGAGAAAGGAAAATTAGGATAGGAAGGGATTGGTCAGGATAAGAAAGAAACCTTCTCAATGAAAAATTTATGAATCAATATTTCATAAGAAGTCACCGATGCTCAAAAAAAATCTACGATCAACCGAGGGTCGGCTACCAATGCTCGGTCGAGTGTCGCTGTACACTATGATCAGCTTATGGCTGGTACACCATCGGCCACCCAACTATATTCATAGCAATGAAAATATCACATCAGCTATTTTTAAACATTATTTATCAGTATATACTTTTCATAAGACAGGATCAATCCTTACTGAATATAATAGAAAATAAATTGATCATTGTCATTAAAAAAAATTTTGTGGTTTATAAAACTATTTCTGACCGTGTAGAAAAATATCGGGGATTAAGAAATACATAGATAATAAATCCCAACCGACTAATATACCCTCACTGTTAATTGTTAATGATCATATTAGAAATGATCGTGATCATAGACTGTTTCCGTAAAAAATTTTATGAATTAAGATTTTATGTATTTAATACCTTAAGATTAGTGGTGGTGATAAGGACCAACATGATAAAATGTAATTTGAATGATTAATACATTAAAAATTACATTTACACTGTGAAGATTCGCGGAGTAAATGCGGATTGAATCTGGAGTGAATGGATTTTTAACTATTCACTCCCTCCGGAGGAAAATTTTGAAAATATTATTAAAAAAAAAAAAAAAAACAACTAAATTAAATCGAAGTAAAAACTCGCGTATTACGTTACTATTCAGCTCATAGGCGAACACACACGCACACACCCGAACACATGGACACATACTCACACATTCGCACACACACTCACGAACATCTGAACACATGTACGCACATATTTGCACACACGTACACACACACACACCCGAACACACGCACACACGTGAAAAAAATATATATGTAAAAAAAGATATTTACAAATTAACACGATATCTGTGCACGTCGTTTCTTCACATGATGGAACAAAGCCCAGACATCTCGTGGCTTTTGGAAACTGGCTGCATCACTCGCAATTGTCTCCGCTGAAGATCTGGCTTCACTTGCTTGGGAACAGTGATCAGTTCTACTTCCTTCTCGACAACGACTGGTTGAGGCACCCGAACCATCTTCTTCTTGGGCACCATTTTTGTCTTTATGTTGACGCTAATGGTTGTTTTAACTCGTTGAACGTTCACTGGACGAAAGTTTAAATTACCGTCCAGTCCACATGTTGGCAAAGAAGTGTTGGATGGAGTCACTTCGCTGAATTCTTCGATTTTAGGTTTTTTGTATTGAGCATCATGCTCAACATCAAAAATATCGGCGCACCGTTTGAATCCAGTTGCAGATTGTAGACTTGACGACACTAAACACTTCACATCACTCATGATGATTCAATTATGAAAATTTGGAGTTTGAAATTTCAGTTATACCCAGAGACAACTTGGCTAGAGTTTGAAACTCAATGATGTTGAAATTTTAAGGACCGACGTTTAAATGCACTGCAATATTTCAGGGAGGGGATTTTGGATCCAATGGGACATTTGCACCGTAACATCAGTCATTAGATCTTTATGGTAAGGGTCAATGGCTACTTTACATCGTTCATTACTTTCCCATTTAGACTTATTTTAATATTAATCCTAAGGATTTGTGCAGATAAGGTAAGGGAATATCCGGCGACATAATTATACCTGTGTATGTCTGCTGCTTTCTCTAGGAAAAAATACATTTTATTTAGGTACGGGTATAGAATATTTCGAGTAATGACATTTTTAAAGCATTAAATATTTGATACATTGTTTATACGATATTACCTATTGACCTAAATACTTGTATACTTATACACAGCACCCTTATAAATAACTTGAGTACTTTACTTGTCTGGCGTCTATAATGAATAATTGGTAACAAAGTTAGCATTAAAACGTTTATGAAAATCCATTTCGTGAGAAAACGATTTTATAATATTTTGTATGACAAATGGGCTGATGAAATTCCATGAAAATGGTTTTTTAACTTCCCGCTAAGAAAATCGAGTTTTTATCAGATGTCGACGTTTTGAGGTCCTAGGAAGCTATTCTGACTATTTTCAGAATGATGTCCTAGTGTGTATGTATGTATGTGTGTGTGTGTGTGTGTGTGTGTGTGTGTGTGTGTGTGTGTGTGTGTGTGTGTGTGTGTGTGTGTGTGTGTGTGTGTGTGTGTGTGTGTGTGTGTGTGTGTGTGTGTGTGTGTGTGTGTGTGTGTGTGTGTGTGTGTGTGTGTGTGTGTGTGTGTGTGTGTGTGTGTGTGTGTGTGTGTGTGTGTGTGTGTGTGTGTGTGTGTGTGTGTGTGTGTATGTAAACTCTTTGTAACTTTTGAACTAATGAACCGATTTGGATGGTTGAGGTGGCAATCGAAAGAGCTTGTTGGCCTTCAACTTTCCTGGAAATTTCAGATTATTTGATCGAATAGACTCAAAAATATTGGCGAATTACGAAAAAAAAAAAAAATTTTTGTTTTAGTTTTTTATTAATTTCTCAAAAACGACTTATACGGTCGACTTCAAAATCTAATTAGCTCTAGTATTCAATCAAACGCGTCGATTCCCACCTCAAACATCAAAATCAGATAATTCGTTCGAGAGTTATCGCAGGAGAAAGAAATGGTGAAAAACGGTTTTTTCTAAATATTTTCGAAACGACTGACGCGATCGATTTCAAATTTTAATCTGCTCTAGAATTCAATAAAACGCGCCGATTGCCACGTCAACTATCAAAATCAATTGATTAGTTCAGAAGATATCGGCGTTGAAATGTTAAAAAAATAACATTTTATGTTATTTTTTCCGGATAAATCATAATATAACGTACTAAAATGTGCCTGATATCATACCAACTCATCTTTTTTCATGGTTTCTTTTGATCATATAATGTCATCGAACTTGGTTTTTAGTTTAAATCATATTATCAACGAAAAATCGATAAAACGTAGTTTTAAATTTTTTTATCGGATATTTTATTGTTTCTTACATGAGTCAGAACCTATTTAAATCTTGATTATGATCCCTGACATTGATTTCTGCCTCAATACACTTATTTTACTGAACATAATCAGGAACTAAATTTTAAAAACCGCTTCATTGATGATTTTCGATTCTTAAATTTTCAAACTTTAGCATAACAGGTAACTTGTTAGAGCTTGAAAAGATCATAAAAAAACAATTGCATGTGATAGCATTTTCGAGCTCGAAGAGCTACATCTACACTAATGTTTTCGAGCTCTTTGAGGTCGAAAACAGCGGGAAGTTTTGGGGCTGGCCCGCAGGGTCAACCGACTGACTGATTTTTTTTATTTAAATAGCTATAACTTTTTCAAAATTTGACTGATTTGGAGGTTTGTTTTTTCAGAATTTTTTGTTTTTCAATGATGTTTTCGAACCAAAATACAAAAAAATTATTGAGAGATTACATCCACACACACACACACACACACACACACACACACACACACACATACACACACACACACACACACACACACACACACACACACACACACACACACACACACACACACACACACACACACACACACACACACACACACACACACACACACACACACACACACACGCACGCACACACACACACACACACACACACACGCGCGCGCGCGCGGACATCCTTCTGAAAATAGTCAGAATAGCTTCCTAGGATCTTAAAACGTTGACATCTGATGAAGATTCGATTTTCGAAAATCTGGGTAAAACCAATAATTTCCCGAATTTTTGAAAATTAATAATTTTCTTAGCGGGAAGTTAAAAATAGAAGGACCTTCTGAATAATTACTTTGTACTTCTTTCTGAAACTACAAAACTCAAAAACCAAGAAAATGAAAAAAAAAAAAAATACAGTTTTTGTTTGGTCCATTTTTGAACAGATGCTGGAAGTTCAAACAATTTTCTTCTTTCCACTGAGAGAAAAATGTATTTGAGCCAAATGAGATGTGTTCCCGGCAAATAAATCCCATGTCTGAATAGACTCAATCAGTATCTATTTGAGACAAAGATATGGTTTATTTGATTGAAATAATGATTTGTTCATAGTTAACAAATTTGTGTTTGATAGCGCCACTATCCGTAGTGAAATTTTTTTCAACCACGATTTGTTAACTATAAAAAAGTATAGATTATAATGAAATAAGTGATTTTAGTTAGTGAAATAAATCTATTTTGTTAGCTCAAATGAATTGTTCTCTCAGTGCACTCATTGTTTTATGGTTAAAAAATTTTTTCAATTCCCAGCAATTGTCCAAAAATGAACGAAACAAAAACTTTTTTTTAAATTAATTTCGTTTTTGAATACAGTTTTAAAAAAAAAATACAATAAATTATTCAGGAGATCTATCTATGTTTTAACATGATTGGTTTAGTTATGATCTTTTGAATGAAATTCAAGTTATATCGATGATTACCATTTAAAGTTATTGTTTTCATTTTTTTTTGTTTTTTACTCAAATTAAAACGTACTCTTAGCTCTCTCAAAAATTTCAAGCATGGTCTTATGAGAAACAAGGCTATTTAAAAAAATATAAATAAAAAAAACGTCTGTCTTTCAGCCTATGACGCTTGAGAAAGTAATGTATCTTCCTTGCTGGCCCGCGTGAGTTCTAAACCGTGTTACGTTTAGGCAACCCCTTTTTTTTATCATTTTCTATTTTTTCTTAAACCGATTAGTTTCATTTTCATTCACAAAATCTAAACTGTCAAGTATACTATAAAATCCTACGGGAAGATCGTCTCGATATTGCACTCGAGGAGGCGTGGCAAGTTGCTTGTTACCGTAAAATTTCTATTCAAAATTGTCTTTTCATAATTATATTTTCCTATTCCAAAAATCACCTCATGGGACGTGATTTTTAATAATACTTGTCAAGTGTGTAAATAGCGATTCTCGTCCGAGTGAATTGCTGGAGTCGGAGATTCAGACCGAACTCATATGAGTTAAAGACTCATTGAATCCAAAGTGTAAAACCATAGATTTGAGTTTAATAGTTAAGTGTAAATCCAAGAGATTTAAGTTGAAGAAAGAACCTTAGTGATAATATCAATTTAACATCTTGTGAACTGAGTACGGCGAGACCATAGAGAAATATTTCAATAAATATCTATCATTGGGAAAACCGGCATATTAGATTATTTCTAATATTAAGGACCATACCCCTTTTTTCTGGACCAAACCATCTTTCGACCAGAGACCAACGGAAGCCGTTCACGAGAGTTGCAGTCCAAAGATCATAAAGACCAACTTGCAAGTAAGCAGCGAACAACGAAAGGTAGGTGAAATTATCAATTTCGCTAACGTATTGCATCCAAATTCTGCATCGATATCATAGAGAGGCCCCTACGGGGTTTATCGTTCGAGTTCCTACAATGAAAATGAAACCTAGAGCTAATCCTCTAGGAAAATCACCCTTTTTGCCCGGTGCCTCCCACTTGAGGCCCACGCGACCATTTCCAATAAATTAATTATTATTAATTAATTAAATCCGGACATAACAGAGCTGATTTTTTCTCTGACAAAATTTGAGGATTTGCAGAAAATGTCAAAATTTGATGCCAGTAGAAAATATCAAAAATGATAAACATCAAAAAATTTTTTATTTCTTCCAAAAATCTAGGGATAAAAAAATCAAAAATGAAGATAGGTTGCAATAATTTTTTTGTATCATGGTTCGAAAACAACATTTAAAAACAAAAAATTCTGAAAAACAAACGTCCAAATCAGTCAAATTTTGAAAAAGTTATAGCTATTTAAAATAAAAAAAAGCCATTTTCATGGAATTTCATCAGCCCATTTGTCATACAAAATATTATAAAATCGTTTTCTCACGAAATGGATTTTCATAAACGTTTTAATGCTAACTTTGTTACCAATTATTCATTATAGACGCCAGACAAGTAAAGTACTCAAGTTATTTATAAGGGTGCTGTGTATAAGTATACAAGTATTTAGGTCAATAGGTAATATCGTATAAACAATGTATCAAATATTTAATGCTTTAAAAATGTCATTACTCGAAATATTCTATACCCGTACCTAAATAAAATGTATTTTTTCCTAGAGAAAGCAGCAGACATACACAGGTATAATTATGTCGCCGGATATTCCCTTACCTTATCTGCACAAATCCTTAGGATTAATATTAAAATAAGTCTAAATGGGAAAGTAATGAACGATGTAAAGTAGCCATTGACCCTTACCATAAAGATCTAATGACTGATGTTACGGTGCAAATGTCCCATTGGATCCAAAATCCCCTCCCTGAAATATTGCAGTGCATTTAAACGTCGGTCCTTAAAATTTCAACATCATTGAGTTTCAAACTCTAGCCAAGTTGTCTCTGGGTATAACTGAAATTTCAAACTCCAAATTTTCATAATTGAATCATCATGAGTGATGTGAAGTGTTTAGTGTCGTCAAGTCTACAATCTGCAACTGGATTCAAACGGTGCGCCGATATTTTTGATGTTGAGCATGATGCTCAATACAAAAAACCTAAAATCGAAGAATTCAGCGAAGTGACTCCATCCAACACTTCTTTGCCAACATGTGGACTGGACGGTAATTTAAACTTTCGTCCAGTGAACGTTCAACGAGTTAAAACAACCATTAGCGTCAACATAAAGACAAAAATGGTGCCCAAGAAGAAGATGGTTCGGGTGCCTCAACCAGTCGTTGTCGAGAAGGAAGTAGAACTGATCACTGTTCCCAAGCAAGTGAAGCCAGATCTTCAGCGGAGACAATTGCGAGTGATGCAGCCAGTTTCCAAAAGCCACGAGATGTCTGGGCTTTGTTCCATCATGTGAAGAAACGACGTGCACAGATATCGTGTTAATTTGTAAATATCTTTTTTTACATATATATTTTTTTCACGTGTGTGCGTGTGTTCGGGTGTGTGTGTGTGTACGTGTGTGCAAATATGTGCGTACATGTGTTCAGATGTTCGTGAGTGTGTGTGCGAATGTGTGAGTATGTGTCCATGTGTTCGGGTGTGTGCGTGTGTGTTCGCCTATGAGCTGAATAGTAACGTAATACGCGAGTTTTTACTTCGATTTAATTTAGTTGTTTTTTTTTTTTTTTTTAATAATATTTTCAAAATTTTCCTCCGGAGGGAGTGAATAGTTAAAAATCCATTCACTCCAGATTCAATCCGCATTTACTCCGCGAATCTTCACAGTGTAAATGTAATTTTTAATGTATTAATCATTCAAATTACATTTTATCATGTTGGTCCTTATCACCACCACTAATCTTAAGGTATTAAATACATAAAATCTTAATTCATAAAATTTTTTACGGAAACAGTCTATGATCACGATCATTTCTAATATGATCATTAACAATTAACAGTGAGGGTATATTAGTCGGTTGGGATTTATTATCTATGTATTTCTTAATCCCCGATATTTTTCTACACGGTCAGAAATAGTTTTATAAACCACAAAATTTTTTTTAATGACAATGATCAATTTATTTTCTATTATATTCAGTAAGGATTGATCCTGTCTTATGAAAAGTATATACTGATAAATAATGTTTAAAAATAGCTGATGTGATATTTTCATTGCTATGAATATAGTTGGGTGGCCGATGGTGTACCAGCCATAAGCTGATCATAGTGTACAGCGACACTCGACCGAGCATTGGTAGCCGACCCTCGGTTGATCGTAGATTTTTTTTGAGCATCGGTGACTTCTTATGAAATATTGATTCATAAATTTTTCATTGAGAAGGTTTCTTTCTTATCCTGACCAATCCCTTCCTATCCTAATTTTCCTTTCTCATTTTACAGAAGTGACTAACGCTTCACGGATACAATTCCGTATGTGCGTGTATGGAAACATACTTTTTTGCTTAACAGCATTATTAAAAATATTTAAAAACGCTACCGTATACGATAAACAGTCTGGCTCAATAAATAATAGATAAATTGATTGAAATATACCATAGGCTCGGATAACTCAACTAGAAGAGCACTCGGCGCGAGAGTGACATGATCCATATTTTCCTGTTCTAAACTATGCATGTTCTGTAATTAATCAATAATGATTTTGGTATCAACCAATGTCGATTTAATCTAAACGCAATGAGATCAAGACGAAAAATATGGTATCATAAAAATATATATCCATGGATAAGTGTGTGTACGTGTGTGCAAATATGTGCGTACGTGTATTCGAATGTTCGTGAGTGTGTGTGCGAATGTGTGAGTATGTGTCCACGTGTTCGAGTGTGTGCGTGTGTGTTTGCGTGTGAGCTGAACAGTGACGTAATACGCGAGTTTTTATTTCGATTCAATTTAGTTGTTTTTTTTTTTTTTTTTTTAATAATATTTTCAAAATTTTCCTCCAGAGTGAATTTCACTCTGGAGTGCCATGTGCCAGGGCAGCAATGGTTACTGTTTTTTTTCTCTGTGTGTAAAAACACATTCTGGAAAGCTTGCTTGTTTCTCACGTATACGAGTCCAATTTTCTCGATCTGTTGATGATAAGCGCTGTCCGATGATAAAAGCAATATACGCTTCTGTAGTCACTTTGATCTTAGTAATTGCCCTTTTTGAATAACATAAATATAATGACTCTAATCAACTCAGCTTGTGTTTCATCGGTTATCGAACAAAATCTAACTAAAAAGATTAAAAGTGTATAGTTATCATGAGTTTAAAGAGAATGAAAAAAGGGTACTTGCAACAAGTATGTGGGCAAGAAGTATAAGTTCTTTGATATTACTAGGAACGTTGTTTAATTAAGGAAGTGATATGAGCAAAATTGTGAAATAAAGGTTAAATGAGTTCAAAACTTACTTTTGAAAACGAAATTTGGACTTATTTTTTGACAGGGAAGTTGTCTTGGATGTTGCGGTTCAAAAGCTATTTCATTTCATCAAAATCTGACGTAATAGTATAAGAATAATCATTTTTCTTGTTTCGAAGAATAGATCGCTATTTATGATTAAATTGAGTTTCTCTTTTTAAAAATTATTAAGCTGAGCTACATTTTTTTACGTGAAAATCATATTGATATTACAAAATTGAGTTTAAAATTCGCTATTCATGCCTTCATACGTCCAAAGACACACATATACACACAATAAATTTGTATGCAAACACATATGCTTTAATCTAAATATATATTCTCTGCTCACACAAACATATACGAGCTCATTCACGCTTATTGGAATTCAAATAAATTTTTATTAGCAATTCATTTGTTGATTGGTATTGTTGAATGTCAATAGACTTTGAAACCATTTTTCGCAAATTTATTATGTTCGCATCTTGAATGTCTTCCTTACATTATACATCACAATCGTTTCTATTTATCCGATTTAATGTTTTTATGAACCATTATTATATTCGTGTCGAGATAAGTTATGCAGTTATCTTGCAGCCAAGATGAGTTACATTCAGTACCTCACAACAAGTCGTAACTTTGCTGAGGGTTGATACTAAAAAAAGAAAGTAAATTAATTTTTTAAAAGTACATAATTTTCTACACGGAAAGAAAATTTCACTAAAATCTACGATGTTAACATCGTAATCGTGGGCTAGACTTTTATTGGCGTCAATTTTTAAATGTCTTATTTCAAAATTTAATATAGTCTTTGTTAAAATTACGATGTTAAATAGTAAAGAATAAAATCTACATCAGAATTTTAATAAAGACTATAGTAAATTTTGAAATACGACATTTAAAAATTTACGTCAATGAAAGTCTAGTCCACGATTACGATGTTAATTTTGTAAATTTTAGTGGAATTTTCTTTCCGTGTAGTAGGAATTCTCTTAGTATTTCCGTAAAATAAGTACTCAATTTTTTAAACTTCTCGCTATGATATATCTATACTATAGTCGATGATCCTTGAAAAATTTGGGAATTTTTACGCCGATTAGCGAAAATCGACTTTCCATCAGTTGTCGACGTTTCGAGGTCATATAGGCAGCTATTTTGGGTATTTTTCGAATGATATCCGAGTGTTTGTATGGGTGTCTGTGTGTGTGTGTGTAAATTTTCTATACCTTTTTAGTCAATCGATCGATTTAGATCGTTCTTGCCACAATCGAAAGAGCTTATCAGCCGTTGAATTTCCTGTTGATTTGTGATTATTCGATCGAATGGACCGAAGAAGAGAGGGATTTAATTCGCTGTTGACTGCAGTATCACTATTGATATTTAAACAATACTTTGTAAATATTTCACTTATTTTTATTAAAAAAATAAAAAATTATAGCGGTCTATGTACATCTATTGCCATTTTTTTTTTAAACCTTAACAGTTTATTTCTATCCGTTTCTTAATACAATTTATTAACTGAAAGATTGTTCTATAGTAGATTTCACGTTCTCATGTAAGTTGAATTAAATTGAAATGTAAAGAAAAAAAATTCTTATTGTGATACTTTGTAAACTTAAAAAAGATCTTATTATATTGTATATTTGTAAGCATTTAAGTTGTACACTTTAAAATTTCCGAAATATTTTTATACTATTTTCAAACAGTGTTTATTGATGCGACTTGTTGAATAAGGTAAGAAAAGAATGTGTATGCGCGCGTGACATTTAGTTTCACCATCATTCAACAGTATTTTTTTTTATTTGCTCCTTCTTTCAATAAAAACGTGACTCAATTTTTTTTTACAATTCCTGTTCAGTGTCTTATTCTCGTTGTCGTTTCTCACTCTTCGACACGGCTTACTTTTTTTATTCTGCTTCTACCACTTTCGCTGTAGTTTGCTCGTTTGTTCACGTCATTAGAGTCTTCTCTTTCTCTCGTGCGTGCAGTAATTTGCCCCGCCCTTATATGAGAATTCGCGCCTTTGGCATTACTCACGAGGGTGTCAATCAGTGAAAAATAAAAAAAATATACATAAACACATTAGGGAAAGTAAAATAATTATTTCTCTTTGGAATATGAACTATACTTAAGATTACTTTTCTTACTTAACATAAAATTATTCGAGAGTCGAAATGATTATCCGAGTTAATTAAGGATAATAAAAAATATGTATGTATTATTTAAATAAGAAAGGAAAAAAAAGAAATATGGTGAGAGTGAACAGTAAGTGAGGTTTTAAATAATGTACCCGTCGACCGGTTGACCCTCGCCACTTACAGACTAGCATCGAGAATGTCTTTGTGTCACGCGAGGTGTTTTTTTTTGCGACAAAAGCCCACAGGTTTTGATTATTTGTCTATCTTACTTGGATTCCAAAGAATTCAGGACCCCATTACACTTTTATACGTTATAGTGACTACGATACTTGGGATTTAGTTTTTACTAAGAGATGAGATTTTCTTTTTCTCTATACTAAACGAACTTTTACTCACAAAAATATTTGATTAATTTTAAAAATGTTTTTTTGCACACTTCGAACACAAAGCGGAGAAGTAAGAGCTTTACTGTCTAGATGTCGAAGTCATCCCATTTTCTCACATTGAATGTTAGTTGAACAGATAAAATATTTTTTTAGCTTCAAAAGGAATGCACCTTTCGATGATTTATAAGAATGAACAAATTATTCAAAATATAACATGAGTGATTAAGGTGTGCACTTTTGGATTTTCAAAAATTTTTTTAACTTCCTGCTAAAAAAATCAACGATTTTCGAAAAATTCGGAAGGTTATTGGTTTCACCCCGATTTTTAAAAATCGGGTTTTCATCATATGTCGACGTTTGAAGGAGCTAAGATGCTATTCTGACATTTTCAGAGAGATGCCTGTGTGTATGCAGGTTCACTTCGTTTTGGGCCCAAGTCAATTCATCCTCGACAATTCATACCATAGCATCCCGATCATTACTATGATTATCCGGATCATCATTATGATCATCCCGATTATTATGATGATCATCCCGATTATTATTAAGATCATCCCGATCATCATTATGATATGGAATTCTTTAATAAAAAAAGAGAGGAATTGTCGGGGGTGAATTGTCTTCCCCAATACGCGCGGCACCGTGTATGCATGTATGTGTATGTGTAGGTGAGTGTGTATGTAGATGTAAACCACTCATATCTTTTTAATGAATGAGCCAATTTAGATGGTTCTTGTGGCATTCGAAAAATTACTTCTGAACTTAGATTTCCAGAAAATTGTAGATCGATTATTCAAATAGATTTTAAGATATTTAGGAAATACGAAAAAAAAATGTTTTTTTTTTTTAATATTTTGAAAGCTGTTGGATCAATCTGTTCCAAAATCTAATCAGCTCTAGAACTCAATCAGCATATAATGAAATTTGATTCGTTCTTCAAGTTAAGTAATATTATCAACAAAAAAATTAAAAAAGAGCGTTTTCAACATTTTTCTCGGATATTCTATATAATATTAATATTCCGATCCGAGTTGAAAGTTATTTTGATCACTTATTTTGATCACGTATTTTGATCACTTACATTAATTTCTGCCTATTAAATATATTTATTTTATTGAACATAATCGGAAATAAACATTTAAAAAACACTTGTTCATTAATCATTTTCAATTCTTAAATTTTCAAACTTTAACATAAAACGTGACTCGTTTGAGCTTGAAAAGCTCATGAAAAGCAAATGCTGTCAAGAGTATTTTTTTCGAGCCCGATCAGATCGAAGAGATCACAAATGTATTCACAAATATGTTTTCGAGCTCAAGGAGCGGGAAGTTATAGGGCTGGCCCGCAGGGCCAACCGTTGCCCAGATTTTTTTTTTTTTTATTTAACATCGATAGTTTTGATAAAAATCGCGATCATATCAAAACAACTTAAAAAAAAACTTTTTTTATTCCTCGTGTAAATATCATGTTTAGAAGACTTCATCCGCTTGCGACAACGTAATCAATTATTTTAATGTAAATTTTATTACATTTTATTCGATTAATTCTGTAAATTTATGGCGCAAAAATTCTTCGCTTTTTGACAGATTTTTATTGCCGCTCATGGGTCCTTAAAGTGTGGTCATTATATATATTAGATACCACTGTGAAGGCCTTGGTTCGATATTTAATTGTATTTGAATAGTTTCTCGGTAATTAAATTTAATGAGTTTATTCCTTTTTAGTTTTTCAGTAAAATAAGCTATTCTCATCATTAAAATAGCTTCTGTTATTCATAAATAACAAGTTATGTTTTTAGTAGCATTACAGAGCAATTTTTCTTGTCATCAGATCATTCTAATTAATGCAACGATAAAAGAGCCGGTCACTGACATATGTAGAATAAATTGACACTCAGTTCTCCTGCTTAGAAGCCATATAAGGTTCATATGTTTTTTATTTATTGCAACTTCTCTGTTGCTCAGCATGACGTTTGTACTGATATAGCTGAGTAGTAACTATCGAGTTTTGAGGAATATAAAAATTGTTGACTTCGCTCTCAGAATATAAGTCGATAAGGCGGCTTACCATAGTCTAATCAAGTGTATATTTTAACCATTTCAAGTACAAAAATAAAATTATGGAGAAAGGGTGACGGTGCGTTAGGATCTTGATTAATTCGTAAGTTTTTATCAAACAGAAACGAGACAGCTTTGTGTTGTGATCCAGACGAGTGTCTTTTTGGGTTGCTCTTATTGTGGAATGTAGATTAAATCAAGGTTTTCGATTACAAACCTTCCGGTTGGAATTTCGGAGGCAGGTTTTAGAGTTTTTTAAATTGATATCCCAGACTTGTCAATTAATTATAGGTACTGGGAATAAATATTATTTGTATTTAAAAACAATGTATCATGAATTTTATCAGTTATACAAACAAAAGTTTATTTTACTATTTGGGACACTAAATTTTTAATTTCACCTATTTGAAATGTTAGCAATGTTTTTCAATGGTAAAATAATTAGTTTTACCATTGATAATGATAACAGTAACAATTGATGGTGATAATGATTACTATCGGAGATGCGAATTGTAACTATTAAAGATTAAATTGTGACAATCAAAGATTATAATTGTTACCATTCAAGGTTGTAAACATTCTGAAATAAGAAGTAGGATACATTTATATAAATTTAAATCCTTTATTTATATTCATATTTTAGCTATATATATTTTGTCTTTTAAATAATTAAAATAAGTAACGATACATTCGTTTCAGTCCGAATATAATGGAAATTTCCAAATATTAGAGCTGTTATTGATAACTTTAAATGATTGGGTATGATATTTAGAAACCAATCCTATAATAGTATGGGTACAATTCCTATACAATTATGGGAACTATTCTCATGATGTATAGCGAAACTTCCCATAATTTTCTTTCCGTGTAGAAATTGCACTTCATTCACATACTATTGGGTAGTATATTTTACAATATGCATGGGAAAAATTTTAATATTTACCATGTAGCCTCTCAGTATCAAAATTTTTCGGTAATTTTTACTGAAAATTCTTCTGCGTGCAGTTATAATTAGTTAAGATAATAAAAGATATAGATTCTTATTATTATTATAATAATTGTAGATTTTACAATACAGTCAATAGATTCTACAATTCAGATTGTTTATCTAATAATATAAATGATATTCAATACTATCGAATTCAGTTTGAAGATTTTACTGTAGCTAGATGATAACTTTTACTATCAAATTCTCTCCGGGTAGTAAAATGCTATTGGTGTTATTAAATTTTATGAAATGAAGTACTTGTCGTAAAAATGGATTAAGAGAACAGTATTTTGATTGAGTTCAGAAGAAAAATTTGTTTTTGTCTTATCTTACGGTAGATAACGTCACAAAGATCGACATATCAGCCGACACCTACGCTTCGATATTGTCGGTAATAAATAGTTATGATAGATGGTATACAAGGTGAGTGATGGATGATTCGTTACGCTCAAGTAACTCCTACGATAAACAACTTCAGTAAAGATTTAGTTCAGATAATTTGCAACATACATATTATTAAAAGCTGATACTCGGCGCCAGGAATTTTATCTTAGTTTGCAGCGAACTGCTTCTTCCAGAATGCTAATTAGAGATTAATGATTGAATATATTAAATATATCAATACGTATATACTTGTTATAAAAAATCGAGAAATTGGCAGAAATTTATATTTATACTCACGCCTATGATTTCTTGATCTGCTTGATTTTTATTTTATTAACTTATAATTTATTTACTGAACTTTTTTTTTTTTCTAAAGATATATTGAAAATTGTGAAATTTTTTCTATAAAAAGTTAGAAGATTTTTATTAATAGTAATTATAAAAAATTAATTAAAATAAATAATTCAATTGATCAGAAAATTTTTGATCCTTCGCAATGTATATATTTAAAATTAAATAAACGATGACTATACGCAGCAAATTATCTGCAATTAATTTTTTTACATCAACGTTATAAATATATATTACATAGAGTATGCAATAACTCAATAAATAAATTCCAATGAGGCTTTAACAGTACAAAAAAGCTGTTGGTGGTCTCTATGTAAGTCGCTAAAATGCCGGAACGCGACGATTACCAGCTGCGTTTTCAAGACGAACCGAAACACGAAATCTCAGCTGCTCACGAATCTTCAGTGTACATAAGCACATGCGTTAAGTACTCTACCAACTTCGTGTGTGATCCAAGTTTATTCGCACGTGACCCATGGTCAACTTGTCTTTCTTTTTCTTTATTTACTATACAGTGTTTGTATTTCACATCCTTTCGTTCCCTTGTCGCCCACACTTGGTACAGTGGCGTTCTCCCTTGATGTTAGTTTATTTTATTTTTTTTTTTATTATTTTCTGGCTTCTCTCTGAAGATTTTGCGGATTCAGCGATAGAATTAAGTGTCTGATTTATATTCGAAAGAGACGTCGAATTACAAATAATTGAATAAACTCAAAACACAAGAGATTTAACATACAAGAATTTTTTAATTTTTAGGTAGATTTCTTTAGAAATTTTTCAGAAAAGGTGTAGCTGAATTTACCACAATTGAGAGTACATATACTACACTGACTAGTAATATATAGGATGACTACACATTTAGTAATGACTACTAGTCTATTGTGATACACAAAGTGTGGTAACATCTACTACTGTCATTGGTTGAAACAAATACTTGGTAAATGACAGCTGTGGTTCTTACTATACTCTACATCATAGTTTTTAATTTTTTATCCTTAATTTATTTTTCGAACATATATTAATCGATATTTATTATTCTCATGGTATTTGAAAAGCTTTGAAAATTTATATCATATTGTTCGCACAAAGAGTTTTTCAAAATATTAAAATGGATCTGTAAATCATTATTTCGAAATGTCACACGCACAAAATTTTTTAAGTAGATTTTTTTTTCTATACATCATGATATTTATTTTTCATTTCCAATCATCTTTATGACAAATTAATTCTTATATTAATAACATAGTTTCATTAAGTATTTAATTTTTGTTGATATAAAATACAAGCACGGTATTATAATGGTTATATGTAACCATTATAATTCCCATATTTAAAAGTGTAGTAATTTTAACTGCCATTGTGGAGCTAGTATAACCACACAGTGAGGTAAAAAAGATTAAGATGTACTGTCGTTTTCGTTTGTAAGTCATTTTACTCTACATAGGGAATAGGGATCGTGTCCGAACTGTAGAGGCAGCACTTTTGTCGAAAGTAGAGCACCCTAGCGTTAAATAAAAGAATACGGTGATGTCAACATTGTCGTAAACAGTATTGGTTTCTTGTAAAAAGTAAAAAATAATAAAACTTAGGTTTTTACCGACTAAAAATAATCGGGTTAGAAGTCAAAACGATGAGACAGGACAAATATTTGACTCTTGTCATGTTCTAAATGTAATAGAAACCGAAGATTCAAATAAGCAATTGGTTATAACCTGCAAAATTGTCACTCAAACCAGTGTTTCCAATATTAAGTGTTACAATTATTGCAAGTATTTTTGACGTTTGAAAGTTATCTACGTGGTGTTCAGCTAACTTTCGGGGAAACAATAAAATTTCACCTGTGTATTATTTTTATGAGGCATATTTGAACATTAATGACACTATTGTAGTTTTATTGTATTTACATAAGAAATCTACCTTTTTCATTCTAGGTAAGGCCAGATGGCTCTCTTTTTTTTTTTAATTAACTAGAAGTAGAGGCTGTAGAATTTTTTTAGGCAGGGCTATTATTATAGTATTTAAAATTTTATATAGTTTATTTAAAGTAATCAATTACATCCACAACAAATTACTGTTGTTGATAAAAAAATTATTAGAGAATTATTGTCTTTGTCATTTTTATTCAGAAGATTTTCCTGAAATAACATAGAAAAAATTATTTATATATATGTAAAAAAATTCTTTATACAACTCGAAATTATAATTTTTTACTTAAAGATATTTTTGGTTCTGCTATAACCAAAGTTTATTCTGTATATCTACAAAAAATAAGGAAAGAGACATAATTATGACATACAACAAAAAAATTTGTTAATTACTATAAAAATCGGTTCAAAGTACACTGAAATTGTACATTTTTACATTACAATAACACTCATATAAATAGGCTTCGTCTTCCAATCTACAATTATAAAAAATATATTTACTCTCATAGATAATTTAATATCATACTCATATATATTGTGGAAATCACATCCAGATTATGTATATAGCTGATAGTAATACCTTTAAATTTTTTTTAGATTATTTTTTTTGTTGATTGTATTGATAAAATTCACTAATTATTGAAGGATGGAAGACATTTCAGACATTAATTAAGGAAGACAAGGTGTAGAAATGCTAATGTTTTACTTGAGACATTTGATACCGAAGTTAAAAACTCTTTATTTTTTGGTATAATTAATTTTTTCTTTTTGTATAGATGAGTTTCGCTTTGAAGTCCAGCGGGGATTCCAGTTTCTTCTTTCACTTACTATCTCATGCTTTTAAAAAAGATCCTTGATCTTTATATTTGAACAAACAGTGTATATATATATATATATATTTTTACTCTGCATCCAATAAGAGAATATATGCGGGGAAAATAGCATACATACGGCAATACTAAAGATATAAGTCGGACATGTATTATTTTGCCGGGATATATATTTTTTCGTGCGGCCTGAGTTACCGAAAACTTAGTATTCCCTTAAGTACCCTGTTTTGCTCCCTCACCTCTATATTCATATTAGATCTTAATCTAAATAGCTTCAATCAAATTGTATTCCACCCGTCCGGCAGAAAGATGACATACAGAGCTCTTAAAGGTAACATTTTTCTGATCTGACATCCGAAATAGTTATCCCGAAGATAACAGAAAAGCCTCTTACGCGCCATCTGAGGATATCTTTAAGAGCTCATCGGTTAGACGTCAGAAAGATAACATTTTTTAGAGATCTTAAAGAAATCACGGAGATCATAATGTCAACACTTTTAGGTTTTTCATATCCATGATATATCCCAATTACAAATGGCTGGGAAACTTAGGGATAAATTTGCGGAAGAATGGGATAAAGTTGACTCGTCGAACTTTTAGCAATCGGCAGCCCATCGATATTAATATTAATGACAATCAAGTTCAGTAAAGTATAATAATCAATAATTCTCAATTGATAAGTCAAGGCATTTTTTAACCCGTAATCAAAATATTGACCAGGAGGAACTTCACGAGTTACTATCGTTGTTTCCGGTGTACCAAGTAAGGTCCGAGAATCAAGAGGTAGATTACTGACTTTTTCATGATTCGATGTTTTAATATTTTTAGGAGTTTATTCGCTGCTTCACGTGATATATTGAAACCAGTCACCCACTGAGCTAGTTTCGATGATAAACTTGTTTCATGATTAGCTACTAAAGCATTCTTTTTCAACTTCCCGCCAAGAAAATTGCAAATTTTCAAAAATTCGGGAAGTTATTAGTTTCAGTCCGATTTTCGAAAATCGAATTTCTAAGAGATCTTGACGTTTTGAGATTCTAGGAAGCTATCCTGACTAATTTCACGATGATGTCCGAGTGTATGTGTGTATGTAAATATCTGTAATTTTTGAACGGATGAACCGATTTTGATTTTTATGGTGTCATTCGACGCGGCTTGTCAATATCTAAAAGCTGGAAAAAAATTAAGTTTGATCGGCAGCGCTCGTTCAGAGATATTCCAAAAATCAACTTTTTTCAAAAATGTTTTTTTTGGATAACTTTTTATGTGCTCGATGGATTGATTTCAAAATCAACTGGGCTCTGGAGCTTCATAAGCCGCGTCGAATGCCACCTTAAACATCAAAATCGGTTAATTCGTTCAAGAGAAATCGTTGTCGAAAGAATTAAAAAAAAAAAATTTTTCTAGTATTCTCGAAAGTTTTCAAAAACGACTCAATAAATCAATTTCAAAATCTGATCAGTTGTAGAACTCAATAAAATGCGTCGATTGCCACCTTAACCGTCTTAATCGGTTTATTTTTTTTTTGTTCGGGAGATATCGTTTGAGAAAAAATCGTAAAAAACTTTTTTTTTTCGAAAACAAAAGGATACAAAAGTATTTTCGAGCTCGAAAATGTATCTACAACAATTTTTCGAGCTCAAGGAGCTCGAAATATGCAGGAAGTTTAGGGGCTGGCCCGCAGGGTCAACCGACAGAGCGATTTTTAATTGATTACAGATCGATAATATACGTGAGTCAGAATTACCGCTAGTTTCACTGTCAGAACTGTAATTACTTATTTCATTTTCATTAAGTTTTTCGCCATCGATATTATCGTCTGTATTAATATTTCTTTCATTATCAACATCATCCAATTCATCACAAGATATATTATTACTCACAAACCATGAATTATTTTCTACTGTTTCACTTTCATCACTAGATGAATTTTCAAAATTATGTAATTTATTTAAAAAACAACGTATTCGTTTATTTTTTTTGACCTTCACACAAATTTTTAAAATTTTTTCTTTTCGACATTTTGCTATTGTACTTATAATAACTAATTATATGTAATTACTTTAGAGTAGAATCAATAAATAATTTTTATAATCATTGGTATTTATAGGTTACAATAACATTAGCTGACGAAAGTTGAGGTTATAATAGTCTCATAAGAAAGTTATTTTTTTGATGTTCTAGAGACATCCATAAATAGTTATCATTTTGCTAACTTTCAGATTTCTTTTAAATGACCTCAACATAAAGTTATCAAAACGATATTTTTCTGACCTCTTAAAGGTAACATTTTTTGGATAACATTATGTCATCTTTTTGACATTGATGCCGGACGGGCATGGGATCTTTTTATCTTATATTTAACGCGTTGAGAAAATTAATGTAATCCTTCTATAATCAACATATTTTAAATAAAAAAATTTAATTCACGATAGTTAACAAATAGCTTTATGATAAGGATTTTAATATTGAGCACGAGAAGAAAGATAAAAAAGTTTTGAGTGTGCAAGAACAAGTTCAAACTTCAACACCAGGTTATCTCGTTTTTCTATGTTGTATATGTCCTGAAGAGAAGTCAAGGTACAAGACGTCGACAAGGTGGGGCAGAATCAAGAAAGTTAAGAAATGTACAAGGACGAATGCGGAACCCGTTCGGTCGCGTGGCGCGCCTACGCTCTGCGTGCGTGAGATTCACTCTATATTCTCTGTATGATAATTCGAATAGTCACGATCCAAAGCAGTAAAGAACGGATTTTCACGATTTCGGTTTAATTAGTGTTATCTATATTTACCTTGTTAGCACGCGCTCTTATCATTACTAAGTCGGTTTACATGGATTAGTGCGGTAGAATTTCAAAGCTATTAGTTTAAATCGGTTTATATTGATTTATTTTAACTTAAAATAGTCGTATTGTAGATAATGATGATTTTTTCTTGTAAAATGTATAATAATTCTTGGATTTACAATATTTCACATACATGGGTACAGTCGAATCGCGTTTTAAGACCGGCTTGTATCTTTTTCTTTTAACCAGACTCGCGTTAATATGAGAGAGACACTAAGCGGACTTATAACGCGACTCGACTGTATAAAAATTATAAAGAATGAAATAATCCTATATTATAAAAGATGTCACAGAAAATCGAAAGCTATATTTCCTATTGTAAATCATTTTTAAAATAAAAATGTTACTATTTGATAAAGTGAGTCGTGTGTATTCAATAAATATATGTAGATAAATTGATCAGTACTTTCAATAGGCTCGAATAGCTCAACTGGTGGATCACTGGGCGCTTTTTGTAGCCATAGTTACTCTCAATTCTATTCAAATACCTCGCAATGTCAATGTTACAGTGAAAAAAAAAGAAGTATTTGAGTTGAAGAACATTTATTTGAGTCAGGAATATAATATATTGAACTCAATCGGTAGGGCTCGTTCAATCAATTTCAAAATTTGATCAGCTGTAGAATTCAATAAAAAAAACCTGGGTTAGCCAATTCCAGCTCAATGATGGATAAGTATAGATATAGCCAAAATTGGATAATCCTACCTTGGCCCAAGTCTGGGTTGCCATTGAATGATCAAGGCAGGGGAATCCAGTCCTGGTCCAAGCTCGGGCCTTGACCCAAGCATGGGCCAATATAGACGTGCTAAAGCTAGGTTTCTCAGTGCAGAGCCAAGGAGGGTCCCTTCGTTCAACTTTGGCAGCTTCTGCATGGGAAAAGGATGACCGATTTCCAGACTTTTTCGATTTTGTTTTGAATTAACTTAAATGTTTTCTATTTCAATTTTAGGCCGACGTGTAAACTATTAAATTGAAACTTACAACTATAAAAAATGAGTTTAAAGCTAATTAAATTTATCATTAATTTATTTTTATAAATTTTTATGTTATCATTTATAGTTCCGTTAGAAATAAAAACAAACCAATGTTGTTCACCCACTCCGTCATTAGACAATCATTTGTGGATAAAATAATTTATTAACGTGACGACGTTTTCGAAGCAATAAAATTGTTTGGAAAAACCCCGAATAACAAATAAATTTATAAAACTGTATCTATATAAACATTTTAGTGAGTGCAGTACACTAAATGTATCAAGAAAAAAACAGTCTGATAAAAAAAAATGGTTCAACAAATTATTTATCTATTGGTAGTAATAATTATTAATAATATAATAATTATTGTACAATCATGTCCATCATCAACGTCATCTTGTCCAAAATATGAGTACAAAAAATTTGAAAATCGTGCAAGTATTTTATCAAATATATCAGATTCGTATCTCATTGGTTACTTATCATTGACTGGGACACATCAATCGATGACGTACTTATCATCAGTATTAAAAGTACGTAAACAAGAGTTAACTATCTCTGCACAATTAGCGCTCGGCGTACGTGTATTCGACATTACGGTGCTTAGAAGTTTGAAACAATTTCATATATTTTCAAATGGTGTTTATTTAGAAGTTTTATTTGATCATTTGATTGAACATATAAATCAATTTTTAATTGTTAATCCACGTGAATTTGTTATCGTCATTATTAACGAACTTGATTATAACAAACATAATTATACTGATTTTAATTACTTGACCGGGAGTTATTGCGATACATTAAACAACTATATAAACAATAGTAGTCACAATCGTTTTGTAACAAACTGGTCATATGATGATCGAATCGGTAAAATTCGTGGTAAAATATTATTAGCTACTTATGATATTAACTTTATGAAATGTATTAAATTTTTACCATCATCTTGCTTAATATTGGACAACGTAGCGTTGCTAACTGAAAATAATATTTATATTACTGGCGATATTGAATATAAGTGGAACAAATATATACAATTTACAACAAAAAAAATATATGATAATTTCGCTTGTTATATTTATGATTTAAGTGTGGGTAGTAATTATGTATGGGAAATTGCTAAATACGGTCGTTATTATGATAATGTCTATAAAAAGTGTATTGAACCGATTAATTATAGAATCGTTAAATATTATCCAGGTAATCGTCCATCAGTAATGACTATTTTAATGATAGATTACGTAACACAAGAAGTAATTGACCTTGCTAATTATATTAATACTTTAGGTTTATATTTTCCATATGATAACTGAATTATGCATTTGTATTTTATATTATACTGAATAACGTAATGGATTCGAATTATTGTAAGATACTCTTGTAAATGTATAAGACTGTGTGGGTCTGGCAAATTTGTTTATCTAAATAAAGATGATTTAAAAGGAAAAAATAAGTGTATTACTTCTTGAAAGGAAGAGCGAAGCTTCAACGGTAATAGCACATTGCATAACAAGTAGACTAATTAATTAATTAATGTAACGGTACCGAAGTCCACCTCCGTTTTACGGAAGACCGTTTCCTCGCCCTTTTGGACACACACGCGCTTCGTAACACCCCTATCCTCCATCATAATATAATAATAGTGAAATAAGAGAATTAACTCACATCTTACCCTAGGATCAATAATCAAATCAAAGATCCTTTACAAGAAGTCTTACGGATACTGATTGATTTCAGGTGTTACGCACTATACTTTATTCAACGCTTGTCTGGTTACCCTGATCAAACCTGTAAATTAAAATCATCGTGACCGTTTAGCGATATGGTGCTAATTTACGCTTTAGTAGATATTGAAAATTTTTCGGTTGAAATATTGTGCGAGATCTATAAACTAATAAAGTTTGGAAAATCAAAAAGTGCACGACTCATAGTGCTCATTTAATTATGAAATAATAATAAAATAGAATACAAAAAAAAAAAAAAATGTTTATTCCGTGGCTAAAATTATCTGTTGATTAAATAGATGGCTTTATCATTAACGTTTTTAAAACAACAAAAAAAAAAACAGCTGTACTAGAACGGTAATGCGCAAGTGCCCCTGGTGGAATAAATGTACATAATATGTATTCGCTATGAGTGTGACTGCAGCGCCAGACAAAATATGAACTGCGGAAGGCTGTCAGAGTATGTATTTTTATGCGTATGTTAATAGCAAGAAACATAAAAATAAATAAATATTATAAAATAATAGCAAGAAAAAAGTTATAAAAAATATGTGACAGTTTTATAGTGATTGCAGTTTTGTTTTTTAGCTAAACGAATCAACAACAAGTAAGTATAATGATAAAAAATAAAAAAGAATGCAGTAAACATTTAGGTTAAGTTGTTTAAAATTTATATCAAAGTCAAAAAATGATACTAAGGAAAAAATTAAAATGAAAAATAAATAATTAAATAATAACGAAATAAATACTTTCACGTGTGCTTGCTTACAATTTTAGTAATAATAGCCTCCCGTAACTCCGAAAGTAACCACTGCGAACGCTTCAGTCGATTTAATTTTACCTACCATGGCTTCACTTAGAGCCAATAGATATATCACTATCCATGTTAATTTTACATACACTGTAAAAAATCACCGGGGTAACTCCAAGTGGTGTAGGTGTTAAAATTTGTGGTGTTGAATTTCGACACCGAAAGCGGTATTAAAATAACGCCGTCCCCGGTGTAGACATTCTTTGTCGGTATTAAATAAAATTTTCCGGTGTTAAAATATTTTACTGTGGAATGTGTGCATATATGTGTGCGTGTGTGCGTGTGTACGCTCGTGTGTTTGAGCTCGTTTGTGTGTGTATCAAAATGTATTTTGCATTTTATAAGTTTCCCAAAGTTAATTCTCTGAGCGGACGCAGTTTACCCCGCTTTTGCACCGATATTTTAACCACCGAATTACGCTTCCTACACCGGTGTAATTTCATGTTAACACTGCGTGGAGTTAAAATGAGTTAATTTTTAACACCGCTCTTTTTACAGTGTAGAAATATATATGTGTACAGTCTTTCAGTTTTTTTATTCTTATTAGCGCAATTAAACGACACTGAATTACCTAGTCATTCGCGATAGATGACCTACAATTCTCTCAAAGAATTTAAAAAAAATAGAATTCATCTCCATTAAATAATTTTGACAATAGTATGCAAAATAACTTAACTTCATAAACTAACAACCTAACTAGAAATTATCTCCAAACATGCATTGGGATCCCATTGGGTATTGATGGGGCAAGCTCGATAGGGTTATTCCTATTGGGATATGATTGGGAACACGTTGGATAAACCCAATGCTAAAATTAATGATACGACAATGGGTTTACTCGATTGGGATATTTATGGGAACTTGTTGAGGTGACCTAACGTCAAAATTAATAACTAGCTGTTGCTCTTACCGAATTGAGGAATAATTGGGAACACATACACGTGACTCTTGCATTGGAAAACGTTCTAAGTAACTCATCAAGGCGTAATTTTTGAATTTTTTACAGTTACAATACCGTGCAATATAATTGATAGAAATAATAATAAAGTGCTGGTATAGTGAATATAGGTTATAAAAATTATGTCCCGTGCAAAGTGAGAATTTGTGAAATAATTAATTTTTTTTTGTTAGTTAACACAAATATAAATTAACACTAATAACGAAAATTGAATAAATAAAAAAAAATTATACTGGAATGATTTTTTATTGCGTTGGCCTAAAGTTTCTGTAGGGTGTACCCAACTGAAACCCTATAGGGTATGCCTAATTGGGTCTCAGTTGGATACACCCAATTGAGACCCAATAGGGGTGACCCGATTGGGATCATCATATAGCTATGCGTTACATAATTGGATACCAATAGGTTTTACAACATTTTTTCTAGTCGGGAAGGGTATAATAATTGAAATAGTGGCTGAAGTAAGGCCAAAAAAATTTTTCTATCGTGAAGCACTCTCTGATGCTTCGCATCATGAATCGTGGAATAAAATCGGAACAACTAATCAAAAAATCTTAATATGATTGTGTATGTCGTTCTAAAACTATTTGGCGTCAACGCTCTGTGATAGCAGAGTACATACAAGAGAGGTATGCAGCATCTAGCATGATCGCTACTCGGTTGGGTGACCGCTTAGTCACGCGTTGAGCTCGATCGGAGGTCTCTGATTGTTAGGCGCGGGATGAGGATCTAGTGATCGGTAAAATGGGAATTTTATCGATCACTAAAGCCTCACCCAAACCGAACTGTACTGAAAATGACTTTCTCTGTGGTTTCCCTTTCCGCTATACTCCAACAACCAAGGTGGAGGGTAAGGTACTTCCATAAACTTTGGTACTACTGCATTATAAGCATACTTAATTTCACAATATTGTGTAGGGTTATCTGCCAGAAGCATTGTAGATACCACCAAGCAGTATGGGCCTAACGACCATAGTTATATAGACATACGCCATGACTATTGTGAATGTTACCATTGCCGTATGGTCAAATCATCTATACATACAATATTTAAACGAATGAAAAAATCCTTGCTACCATACAGTACACAATCAATATATTTAAAAGCAGTTCATTAGATAGTTGATACGGAGTTAATTTAATCCTAGAAGTAAAATGGATAAAATAAACAATTCTTTTTAGTTTAAAAAATTATGAACTTCATGAGAGTTCACTATACGAAGTCGTTATAATGTTGTCTTTTTCATACCTTTTCCAGAAAGTTAAAACGATGTGAACGTTTTATATGCAGAAAAAAAAATTTTTCTCTTTTATTCCGCTAGAAATATATATATATATATACATATTTATATATATATATATATATATATATATATATATATATATATATAGTTACATATGATTTGTATTCTTTTTTTAATCCAGATGCAAAACTTCCAGGCCGTTCGATCGTATCTGTCGTTCTTTTAGGATTTACGTATCGATTCTCCTATAACCTTCTATGTTTTTATTATCTTTGTGAGTTATTTATCGAAGAATATAACCGAAATACTTATCTTTGATTTAAAAGATAGTGTACTTGCAGACGTAGTACAAGTTCTCTAAATAGAATGAGATAAATGACAACTTTACTATCATTGTTTTTAATATACTTTTTGTTTCAAAAAATAAGACTCTAATTATTTCAAAAAATCGATTGTTTTATTTTTTTTTTTATTCTGGCATGAGGAATCTCTTTTTCCTTTTCTTTCTGTCTGTTCTAATATCTTTATTCGTTCTTTTAAGAATTACCGTATGTTTAAAAAATTTTTTCAATTTTGTCAAATAGTGTGAATACTAAACTTCGTGTACTTTACAACAGACAACATTAATAGTAGAATTTATAGTTTATTTTATTTTGTTAAATACATGGAATGTATAGTCGTTGCTGTATTCAAATATTTTATACACCGGCACTAATGAACAGTAATAATTTCCATGTTGTCTGGTAATTAGTTCAATGCTGCAGTAAAGGAATTTTCTATAGACGACAGTTTAATTACAACCGAAACACAAAAAGTTTCATAAAATTCAAAAATGGATTTCTCAAACGCTCATGCTTAAATGAAAGGTTTCAGTCAAAGTCATGTATTTACACCATACTTGGTCACATGGGTATAAATAAAATTTTCTGTGCTAAAAGACTTACCCACATGTAACTTATTTAAAAAAATTTCTTCTCCACCAACTATACACAAATAAAAATATGTCAGTATGCTCGTACCCTGCTCAGCGGGTTGCAACAACAGTCAACAAACGAAATGGCTGTGAAATTCATATACAAAGCCAGTGGTTTCGTCAATTCAATATTTATATCAACAAAATTAAAAAAGATACACAAGTGTTGCCCGAAAGTATTCTATCTTTCATTGCTTTTTTTTCAGAATATTCCGTATTAATTAACTCTAAAAAAATTTCGTTTCTTTATCAAAGTGTCTTCTCAGTATATGAGTGGACTTTTCATAGGAAATGTACTCTCTTAAAATGAATCAGTGAAATTCCACTGATTCAATCAGTGAAATTTTAGTCACTGGTTGAACCAGTGAATTTCACTGGTTTCAACCAGTGAACTAAAAATATGTAAGCGCGCGGATACAGCAGCATCCTGTACATGAGTGTATTTAAGTGTTTTTTGTTTCAAGATTATTATTAATATTTATTTATTATCTTTATGTAATATATCAACTAAGTTTTATATAAAAATAATAATTATATGACAAAATTTTTACAGAGTATTAGTTTTAAAATTAAATGTTAACTGAATAATTTATAATCATAAGTAATTGTTATTAAGACTTTTAATAAACTTTGTTTTTGAATAAATGTTTATAATAAATAAAATTAAGTGGAATTCACTGATTGAACAAGTGAGCTAAGCGATCATCTTTATCCACTGGTTGAATCAGTGAAATTTCATTTTAAGAGAGCATGATATAAAATTAGTAAGGAATCATATAGATGAATGCAATAATCGAGAGTCACCCGAATTTAATTAAAGCGATACCCTGTGACCCTAGTGATCAGTATTTTCAATCTTCTACATTTTCGGTCTTATACAGTAACTTCTAAGGCAGAAGATCTCTTAAGTAAATCTGTTGTGGTACTCAGCCATGAAATTTAAGTAAGATTTGCTGTAGAATTGCTTAAGATATTTTCAGATTTCCACCATTACTCCGTAAACTGTATCTCTAGTAGAAATAGTTTTTTCAAAGTCCCTTGAGCATGGCAATAGAACAAGTGTTGTGGACTAGAACTATAAAGTTCTTACGCAAGAGTTGAAGACTGCCCGTTTCTAATGCAAGGTTGTTGGACAAAATTTTTGAAGTTTGCTGCGTAATCCTGAAGCAAATCTTGTACAACCTATTTGCTCCAGAACTATGAGCAAGAACATAGAGAGGTGATCAAGAAAATCTTAAGATCATCGAAGTCTCAACCCTCAATTCACCTCAAATAGGTGGCATTTCGATAATTTTAATGTAGATGCTAAATTAGTAATATTAAGACAAGATTATATACGGTTAGTTAGCTTTTATTAGCGTACCTAGACATGAAAATCGATAAGACCAGGCATGTAGGAAGAAACATTCTGCAATCAATTAGTTGCGTATATAACAAAGAAATCAACACTAAGAAAGCGTTAAACGAAACCCTGAGTTAGTTCGTTTTATGTTGGCAAAAAACTATGATTAAATGTTTAAGCAACTTATGGCCCAGGTCCAAAAAATAATATCTAATCAAGTAGAAAATTCCTGTAGCTTTAATCGAGAATTTTATGATCGCAAAGTCAAAACAATATCAGGAATTTTTACATAAGTGAAAGGAATATAATAAAAAATTTTACCATGACAAAATTTATGATAGTTAAGTTCATAAATAATTTTAGCATGGTCTGTATGTGTAATTGAGTTCGGATAAAAAGAACCCGATAATTGCTGTCGTTGTAATCAGTGTTAATAGTAATTGAAGGGCGTGAGTTCAAAGCACTTAATATTCCCTCGTAAAAATATTATTGTGTACAATAAATTACACGAACTTTGAAGTGCATTACAAGGGTTCTCTTTCAAAACTTCGATTATTAATGAGATTTATCATTGTGACAAAATTGTTAATAAAGTTATTTTATAACCAAAATAATTAAAGTATGTGAAATTCACAAGTGAATCAATTATTGAGTATGCTCTACTCTCGCAGTATCCAAAACATGAGAAACACTCAACTTCAATCCACTCTAAACTTAGAGAAATGTAAATAGTTAAAGTATAACTAAACAATTGACATGTAATGTTAAACGCCCATCTAAGTACTTCAATTAAACGCTTTAGTTGAGGTGCTTTTGTTTCTGCAACTAGAAATTTCTTTGAGTGTACATACCTTTTATTGCCCTACAGCGCTTTAATTACTCTTGGTGGCGTTAAATTCATAATAATTTCAGTGAATGTGAAAATTTCATTGTACTATCGCACTTATTCTTTGATCATTTGAGAAATTCTTATAGTATTCAGTGATTACATTAATAATTTATTGAGAAATGGTTAATTGAAAATGAACACGGGTCGGAAAATTTAATCTGATTTTAGTCTAGACTGTATTTAGACTAATTGGTTTGTATTCGAATTAGTTGATCTTCCTTTAAATTTTTATAAAAACTTTAAGTTGCTTTTGATCAAAAAACGATCAAAAACAGACTAAAAAAATAAAAGGCACACCAAAAGTTATTGACAACAAGTCTTAAAATAGTTTAAATAAGGAATAGTACGGGCAAAACTCGATTAAATTTTACATGTTTATTAAATACAAATAAAAAGTAAAATTGAATCGAAATAGCTTAAAATTTTATTTGATTTAAGGCAGATCACCTTTTTTTCAACCGCAAATAGTTATTAATTATTGGTGTAGTTAGAGTTTAAATAGTAGTTGTAATTCATTTTATTTATGCCCATCAACATTCAATAGCGATTAGGTTAGTAGGAAATACGGGTCAGATTAGTTGTGAAATAATTTAATTTATAGCTAAATAATTGTAATTTGATTTGAAAATATCTTGAGGAACCTGCTGCAAATAATGTTAATGATTTCATGAACATTTTTTGTCTGATATAATTATTTACAGGCATAAAATCAATGTTTCCCACAATATTTTTACTTAATTTTAATTCTTACGATAATCGATACTTATTTAAAAGATTCAATGTTTATCAATTTAAATAACTGCGTACTACAGAGTCTGGCTCACACGAGAGAGAATGGGATAGTAAGAGTTATGTATCTTAAGTGCGTAAGTTCTCTTTTTATGAATAAGCCTCGCTGTCGACTCAAGTGGTTGAACGATGTGCTGAGCGGCTTGATATCGGTATAGAATTCAAAAAACGTCCAAGAGGATGTTGCCATAAGATCGTTAATAAAATCATAATTAAAGTTTATTCTGAGACACGCCTAGATTAGTCATCATACTGAAATAATAATATATATTATTAAGAGGATAAAGAAAATCTTATGACAACCATATCTTCATTATAAAATAAATTAAACTATTTTAATTTCGTTCCATTTAGAAAGCAGTGATATGAATTTATATAGGGGAGATTGAGGCGAAATGGACCCTTGGGAGTAAAATGGGCTTACATTTATATTACATAGAAACCTTTTTTCTTATGGGGCCTTTTTTGCCTCACTCTCTCCTACTTAGTTATAGTTTTAGTTTTTTCCTAACGGCTCACATAAGAAGTTCATTCTATTATGCTTCGTATCTCGTTCTCATGATCATTATTGATAACTAAGTAGTACTGCATAAGTCCGCTAGGAGTCACCACAGTTTTCAGCCTAAAAGAAACTTCCAATAGTTTATCACCTTGTCGCCCCATACACTCATAACGTTTTTTGTGCGCGACGAGAAGCCACGTTTTTTCAGCATTGACGAAAGAAGAAATTACAACTTATAAATTTATATATCTTATTAACTCAACAATGGGCAAAAAATCAAAGAAAAGAAGTCGTTCATTATCGGTGGACGAATTATATAGGAAAATTCGACGATATGAGGAAAAACTGGAAGCGCATCTATATGATGCTTATGATTCTGAAGGTGATAAAGGATCCTCAGATACAAAGGATGAATTAGGTAAGAAAAAATAAGAAACAATACATAAACAAATAAACATTGTTATGAACAAGTTAGTCAAAATGGCAATTATGGTGATGAGCTCACACGAGAGGTGAGACGTATCCGTACAATCTGACTAGATTATAAATACGGAAACATACGTATAAGCGCATGGGAACAAAAAAAAAAGGAATAATGGTTTATGTATGTATACAAATATATGTATATATATATACATATACGTGTATGACACATTCAAATGTACCATTGCCACGCGTCACATAATAGTAGCTTATAACCTAGGTCTATTTGCTTTTCCAGACTAGGGTGTCGATGCTCAGGGTAAAACTCCCGGATATGTAGATGAAAATAAAGAAAATAAGACATCAGAAAATCTGGAAAAGACAGAAGCAGCGAAGGACAACGACTTCGCTGACCTCAACGATGACATACTCGAGATCCTCGGGAACGGAAAGTTGTCAACGGATGAATGTGAATTTGTTTTTCATCCAAAGCTGGCTGAGGTGTACTGGATGGGAACCATGGACCTCAAAGATGCCTATTTTCTACCCTGCTTAAAAAATCCGAGAGATTCTTATAGCTGTATGTATAAGGCCCTATACTTAATTATAGCACTTCTCATAGAACTCATTCATTCTCATAAAATTTCTTTGGGAATTTATGAGAATCTATTGGATTCTATGAGATTTTCTAAACAGGGTAATTTTAATTGCCAAAGAATATAGAAAATACCTTCGATTCAGATGAAAACATCTGCTATTCGAATGGATCTGTGAACCATTTGGATTGAACTTAGTGCCTTGGCTGTTTACGAAAATTATAAAGTCGATTGTAAATTTCTTAAGAACATCGGGTTGGCTGTCGGTAGTCTATTTAGATGACTGGTCGTGTTATGGTAAAAACATAGAAGAATGTTTAAATAACTTAAAACAAACCGAACTATGCTTAGAATCCCTGGGATTCATTATTAACGAAAACAAAAGTTCACTGATGCCGAGTACGCGGTGTCAATTTCTCGGGTTTGTATTGGATTCAGAAAAAATGACTGTCGACCTGCCACTAAAAAAGAGATAGTCGTTCTCGCGCTGATAACTAAATTTAAAAAGTTGAAGTCCTGTTCCATTCGCGAGTTTGCTTCATTCGTCGGAAACATCACGGCAGCATGTACAGCACACTGAGAGAAAAAATCGGTTTTCTGAACTAAGAAATCGTAGTTCACAGACGACTCAGCTAAACTAAATCAGTTTCAGTAACTAATACACCATAGTAAAGTGATCTACGACTACATAGTCATTCTTACTATTTTTAGTTACATATACTAAGATAAAGTTAACATAACTATAATTTATATTGCAGTAAATAATTTATTCTTAGTCCAATTAGCAATAAGATTATAGTGATGTTAATAATGTACACTTAATTCTTCAGATCATTTATAATTGTAGGAATAAGTATTTGTGTCTAGATGTACACACTAGAAAATCGAGCTTTCTGAGAATGTACTGATTTGACTTATTGTAACTAAACATTCATAGTTACCATTTCCATGATTTAGTACTGCAGATTTTGGTTCATTATTACTGGATTTTTTTTTTTTTACTAGCCAATATTTACGTGACAAATTCAGAAATTTTTTTTCTTTCACATTGAACGTACTTGATATTTTTATTATAACAAAAATAATTTTAGGAAACATTAATATTAAACATTAATGTCTTAATGTAATTTAGTATATACGATATTACAATTAAAAATGATTCTTGTCACTTTGTCGGATAACAGAGAAGTATTTATGCCAGGATCGTTCTCAAGCTTGGAATATAATACTTCTGAAATAAGTTTCTTACCAGGGACACTATACAAAAGGTGGGCGCGATCTGGTGGCGAGCACCAAACTACTCCCGCTGCTGTTGCTTTGTTCTGGTGACTTTTATCTCTTAGTTTAAGCAACTTTTTTGTTTTGGTTGGAGCATAAAAAATTCTTGCGTTAAATAATAGTACTCATTGCGATAAATTTTATATTCTTCAAACAAAAAAGTGCAGATTGTTACAAAAACTCATATATCTTGCTTCAAAAAAATATCTAATATTAAGAAATAAAAACTTTTGTTACAAGTAAAAATTCTTCGCTTTAAGCATAAGAATATATTAACTTGAGAAAAAATATTTGAATTAAAAATAAAAATTTTAAGATAATTATTTATTTAGGGTAAGAAAATTTTTATTTCCCGAATCGATTTTCAAAAAAATTTCAGGATTCAAATTATCTGTTTTTTTCTGTGTATTTACAATTCTCGAAAGCAGCAGATAATTTAAAAATATATGTAGGATTAATATTAATAGATGGAATTATTTTATAATATGAAAATCGTAAAACTGCTTCGATTCAAACATCTTGTCTGATTATTTTGCTACAAAGGGTTTCTCTTTAACTCATAAGGTTATTTATTTGTACGTTATGAAAACTTATAAACACGGCTTTCAAATTTGAGTTTCTCTACACACACTGATAAAAAGAAACCTGTGAGTCAACTTGGTTTGAGTTGAGCCAAAATACGTCACGACTTCAAGTACGGCGAAACACGCTACAACTTTGGCTCAAAAGCCACACGTATTTGGAGGCAATTATCTAAGCAACAAAAAATTTTTACACGCCCTTTTGGTATAAAAAAAATTTTTTTTTTTCACTTTTTTAATCGACCTCCACATGTTTAACGATTCGGAACTGATAAGCAAAAAAAAAAAATGTTTCATACGCTTCTTTGGCTTATGTTTTGCAATACTCACTTTTGGCATTAGGAATGCAATTCAGAAGCAGGGAAACTAAATATTAATGATATTTTATAACGATATTCTCTTTTGAATTTTTTTTTAAATTTGATTACTAATCAGCAGAAATATTCTATAATTATTAAATTAACTAGAAATCGACTGTTTAGAGAACTAACATGAAATAATACGGTTGATACTTTTGTCAATAGTAAAAGGAACTAAATAAAAGATATTATATGAGACGACAACTAAATTCTTAGTTGTGTCAACTATTAAAATTATTTCTACCAACTATCACACAGTCACTAAGCTAACGTAGTTACTGTATCTATTTTATGTTAATTGAGCCAACGATAAAGATTATATTGTGTTCACTACTAAGCCTTGTTTTAGAATGATTAAAGTTTTGTAGTGACCATAATAAGGCAAAAATGGCTTCTTAAATTTAGTTGATGTAACTATTTTTCCGTGCTGATTCACACTAGTACATAGTTCCAGTAACAATAAAAATTGGTTAGGGAGACTATATTTTTATATCTGTCGCTGCATAGTTCAGGTTACTAAGCACTTTTCTCTCAGTGCAGTCCAATATGGCTGAGTATACTCAAAGAGCTTGGAAAGATAAAAGTATTTAGCTCTAGAAAATAGAAAAATTTCTAAATTTGGCTTATTTCTTATGACTTTGCACTGAAGTTTTTTTGGATTGTTTTTAAAAGCTCAGAAGTTGAATAAAATTGTACAAAAACAATCTTAAAGTATATTAGGGGCAAGGATTGATTTTTTCGGAGGGGAATTCCCAATTTTTAAATATAGTACAACCTAAACTCACAATTAACTTTCTCAATAAGACAATTTATAGATAAACTGAAAAAAATATAGATAGCCTTATAGACAGTTTTTGATCAAATTGAACGGAATATAGTATAGTACTGGATATCTCAACTGGTAGAGCACTCGGTGCCATACCGACATGGTCTACGTTCTATTCTCAGTTCGGGCTATCTTTATTTTTCTCAGTTTATCTATAAATTGTCTTATTCAGAAGGTTAATTGTAAGTTTAGGTTTTACTATATTTAAAAATTAGGAATTTTCCTCCGAAAAAATTAAGCCTTGCTCCTAATACACTTTACGATTGTTTTTGTACAATTTTATTCAACTTCTGAGCTTTTAAAAACAATTCAAAAACTTCAGTGCAAAGTCATAAGAAATAAGCTAAATTTAGAAAATTTTTTATTTTCAATCGAAAAAAAAAAAAATGTAAAGGAAAGTCGGCACAAAATGACTTCGTAAAAATGACGGTTTTTTTTTTTTTAAACTGAAATATTTCATATATCGTGACTGCCGAAAAATTTGTTATATTTTATTCTGAAAACTACATTTAAAAACACAAATTTTGGAAAAAAAAGTGCCGAAAGGTTAATTTGTGAGAAAGTTGTAGCAATCTAAAAAAAAAGAGCGGTTTTTTTCAAAAATTCGTAACTTTTTTTGAGTTGGGTAATAAAAATCTGAAAAAATTCAGAAAAATGTCTTTGGTAGGATAGAAAATGATAAAAACGTTTCAGCGAAATCGAAAGGGGTCGGGTCAAAACCTCGGTGATTTGACATTGAATGCCCCAAATACAAGCAGGCTAAGCACAAGGTGTCTTAATCATACCCAATTGGAAAACACAACCATGGTTTCCATTATGGCAATCTATGTTAAGATCGTTAATAATCTATTTTAGACCTAATAAACATACATTACTATCTCTTTTCAGGATTCAAACACATCCACTGTCAGCGAAAATGCAGCTCATGCAACAAAATATTAATGAAAAGGCGGTTGAACTATTGGTGGGATCAGTCACAACCTCGACAATGAAACAGTATTCAAAACCACTACAAGAATGGGTTAAATTTTATTTAGAACAAAAGATAGATACATTTAACCCACAAGTTAATCAGGTTCTCAACTGGTTGACAAAAAAATATGAGGATGGTGTATCATATGGCTTGCTAAACATGGCCAGGTCCGCGTTATCATTACTATGCGGAGATAGAATAGGTAAAAACCCTACAGTAGCGAGATTGTGAAAGGGTGTTTTCAATAAGAGGCCTGGAAAACCCAAATATGTTAAAATATTTAGTTTAGACCCCGTTCTAGACAATTTGGAAAAACTCTATTCATTAGAAAGTCTCAATTTACCAGAATTAACAGATAAGTTGGTTGTGTTATTATCTATTATAACGGCGTATTATCATGAGAACGAGATACGAAGCTCCATCGTAATTATCTCGAGTATTTCGTTCGAATAGATCACTGCCTACCCAAAAAAAAAAGATTCTCGTGTTCAAACATATGAATGCTTCCTTGTTTTAATTTTTATCCCACCCTAAGATTCAATGCTACTTTAAACTATATGAGTGTATGGGGCGACAAGGTGGTAAACTATTGGAAGTTTCTTTTAGGCTGAAAATTGTGGTGACTTCTAGCGGACTTAGGCGGTACTACTTAGTTATCTATAGTGATATATTCGAACGAGATACTCATATAATTACGACGGAGCTTCGCCCGCCTTCGGCGTTCAATAATCCTGTATCATTTTAGATTTTGTATCATTTATGCAAGTCATCATTTGGGGTATGTTCCGATATGCTCTGCGAGCACTGTTCAGTACTTTTACTAGTGGAAAATTCGTTCATTATGGACTGCCAGTGTACTACCACAGTACCTTAAGGAAATGTATGGCGTCATAAATTGCTGCCATTTTTGTACTGTGAGCACTGAAACTTTCGAGGTAAGATGCTCACAGTACTTTGATCATGTTATAAAAAACAGCGGCCAGTTACAGTTTGCATCAATTATAAAGCTAAAAATTTAATTATAACTTATTCAAGCAATTGTTTTTTCGTTGAATGAAGAATTTTTAAATAAAATCTATTTTCCTATGTAAACAGCGTCACTGGAGGGGAGGCAGTGTACTAAACTGTGTTTTGTTTTAAACAGTAACCAGTTTAGCTACCTATAAAGGAGCGGCTTTACAGTATACTAAATTGACGTCATACCACACGGTGGCTACAGTACATATCGGAACATAACCTTAATTTTTGCTTTGTATGATGGAAATAATGAAAAAGTCAGACGAACTTTTGATCCAGTGAGCCACTTTCAAACATTTCACATTTTTCGAACTTAAAGAGGTCTGCTCTAATTTTGAGACTAATTGGAAGGGTTCGCAAATGACAGAAGCTGTAAACTTGTCATAAATATAATAAGCACACTGCGAAATGAAAACAGTGATAAGTACCGTCGCGGACTAGTTATGATTCCACTACAGACAAACTTACCGAAGCCAGTCAGCAAGCTTTCATTAATAGTGTACATATCATTGCATTTCAATCAGTTTATTATTTTGATGCCATGATTAATAAGATGCTCAAACTTTGAAATTATATTAGCAAAACTACTGAAAGAGCAAATGGTTAGTTGCTAATCTTTCTAGAATCGTGCTGAATACAACAGGTTCTATAAGCTTGAAGCGCCTAATCCTACTTAATTTCGTTCAGTTAATTCGACTGCATAGAATTGAAATGTGGGTTGACAGTTTTGTGACAGATAAATATTGATGAAAGTTGTGTTGGCAGCTGTGCAAAGAAGAAAAGAATTGCAGGTTATTTAAGCAAGTCGTACCGCCTTAGTGGCAACAGTTCTTGTGATAATTGGGGCTCCAGTTATCGACTTTTTTGGCATTTATGAAAGTAAGCTCATATTTGAATGAAAGCTGCAGAGCCCCATGTAGAAAAATTGAGACTCATAGATAAATATAGATACCTAGGCTTTGGAAACAAAGATATAATAAAAGAACTATAGGGAGGTGAACAGCGGATAAATTTCAAGTGAAGAAGCCTGGACCAATCGAGAGTATGGTGAAGTGAACTTCCATTGATCGCAATTCCTTACATGGTTTATTCAACGCGTATATCAACAGGATGGGGATCAAAAATGATACGACATATAAATACTGTACGAACTAATCGATGATTTATAACACACGTTTTTTAAGATTGGTCAACGTTCCGTTGAGAAATTGGAGACGAGAGACAACATTGAAAAAGTGCCAACATTAGAGACCATCGTTTTTTTCATGATATAAGATGCTAACGAGTGTACTGCCATTTCTGATCTTGTTGGAAGGATCGTCATGATAAAAAATAAAAACAAAAACGGATAAAGTAAAATATTGTATTGTAATGTGTATCAACATAGAATGGACATCAAAAAAGTGAGTGAGTGGTTCTAGCCAGGTTTTTTCCTGGAAAGAACAGAGAAGAGGACTTTTCCAGTGGGTAGAATTCAACACCAATCCCCAGAATGCTTTTTTTAAGTCAGTCCGTCATGTCTGGAATCGGGAAATTGATTGTAGCTTTTCAAACTTATCTCAACTCTACATTTTTTTTATTGTAGCTGAGTCATTAGCCAACTCATCTCCGATACATCATACAGAATGTGTAAACCAAGACTAGAATCTATAATGTATATAATGTCGGCATGTATGACATGTGCAGTTACTCGTTTCAAGTATCATCGAGACGCTCCTTGAAAAATATTGTATTACTATCTTCGAGACTACGACGGAATAGATAAAACGTTTGTCCCGAGTTACATTCCAGACGATATTCAGTATATTGTTGAGAATTATCTGCACAAAGTAATTCCTAATCACCAGGCTAGTTATTCATAACCGACCTGAAATTATTATTTTCCATAAAATTTTTATGGATTTAAATTGAAGTTGTTAATCGGAGAGGGCCTAACTCATGTGTATCATTCTTACACTGTAAAAAGAGCGGTGTTTAAAGTGGACTCATTTTAACTTCGCCCAGTGTTAAAATGAAATTACACCCGTGTAGAAGGCGTAATTCGGCGGTGTTAAACTGGTGTAAAAGTGGGGTAAACTGCGTCCGCTTGGAGTATTAACTTTACAGATTATAAAACACAAAAAATGTCTGTTCTTTATGAAAATTAATAAAAAACATTATGCATGAACAAGTATCGTGATCGAGTAAGTAAAAACATTCACAAAGTAAAATATTTTAACACCAGTAAAGAATATCTACACCAACGGCGGCCTTATTTAAACACCGGTACAGAATATTTACACCGGTACCGGTGTTATTTTAATACCGCGTTTGGTTTTGAAAATTAACACCGCTGATTTTAACACCTACACCGCTTGGACTTACCCCGGTGTTTTTTTTCAGTGTATTCAATGATGCAGCTTCAATTCAAGAGATTATTTATTGACCATATGACTAATCACAATTATATATAGTTTATACAACGAAGTCAACATCGTGCTGCAAATAATAATAGCTTTGTTTTCTCATGTTTTGCTACCTCCTATCTTCTCGGTATTAAAAAACTTGTTATAAGTTATAGATTCATAAGTAATCGGATTATTTAACTTAATATGACAATTTGTTTGCTAACTTATGGCAGATGTCTCATTTCTTTTCTGCATTATTATTAATATTCGTCTGTATATGAAAGAGAACTCAAAACTGATTCTTGGTATTATGGATGAAAGACCGTTAAAAGTGTACGGAAAAGAATACGTTTACATTTGTTTGTAAAGTTGTTTCGTGGGTATGAGAATGGGAGAGTGAGAGGAAAGTCCAGAAGTATGCAGCAATCGTAGTGTGTATATTCCGGTACCTTGCCATTCGTATACGCTGTACTAATTGGCCAAACAGTATATACACTCCGATTTATAGTGCGATTTACATCAGCCGTAAGGAATTTGTAGTCTACGATTCGTTCCACCTGCTATAAAGCTAACCATAACCGTGGTAGTGGTTGAAGGTGAGTATAACTTTATGTACCTAAAGTGAGTATCGCTCACTGTATCATGTACAGAACAATAAAAAATCTAACCCAAACTCAAACTAAATGCAATCTGTTTATTAACTTTACACTAACAATACTAGATCAAGTTAATCTGAAAAAATGAAATTGTACAGCTAAAACACTTATGTGATGATAAATTATTTATAAAAAATCATGATGAAATTGTTTTTCATTAGAAGCGGTTCATCTGAATTACAAAGAAAAGGAGAGCTAGGCAGAATTTTTCTCAGTTATTAAAACGTTGGTTTGTAAGCTATACAAAAAAAAAGGGATTTCTTGACGCAAGAAATATTTTGCACTATGAATTGAAGACAAAAATTTTCTTAGGACTGGGAAAAAATTTCTTGAAGCAATCATTTTTTTCTCGCCTCAGAAAATTGTATTTTCTTCCAAGAGAATTTTGTCTCACGTCAAGAAAATTTTGGTTTTCAATTTATCACGCAAAAAATTTCTTCGGATAAGTAAAAATTTTCTTGGGGCAAATTAAAATTTTTTGTGCCAAGAAATCTTTTTTTTCTATGTATTTTTTTTTACATATATATAAAATCATATATAATCTCGGTTGTCAAAGTCTAGAACTCATTATCAATATCACCGATATAAGTGTCAGTTTTCAAGTATCGATTTCAAAGATTGTTATTTGTGACAGGCTCTTGAAATGTACGACATTTAGCGCCGGCAGCTAAAAATATTAGATGATACAGGTGGTAATAAAGATACCTAATCGGTCTAATAGTGACGTCATTAACGGATCAAAAAATATTTTTTGGTTACATGTGCGATAGCAAATAACCAAAAAATATCGAAGTAACTCAACGAGCCATGTTGTGACAAAATTTATTATCATTTTAATTTGTACACCTACCAACTTCTCTCTCATTTTCAAGAATTATTCGGTTCGGACAACAATTTTCTCACCTCGCGTCTTAAAAACGATCGCACTCGATAGAAACTACTATTTTAGTAAAAGAAAAGATATAGATAATAGTTGAAAAACTTCGTTAGAATAAAAAGCACAATAATTTGTTAGGACGATTGAAGTAAAATGAATCCAATTATTTTTATAATTTTTCTTCGACAATATCACCAGTTCACGTTAACTGATTTGCATAAATGTTACGGTAGTACGAAAAGCTTGTTAAGAAGAAAATCCAATTTGTAATTTAGTAGGAGAGAATTATCAATGCACTGTAAAAAATTAGTGAAGTGAACGCGGATTAAATCTTGAGTAAATGCGGAGGAATTGAAATAAAATCCACATTACTCCCAAAAAATAATTTATTACTCCGCTAAAAAAATTCCCTATTTGCTCCGTATGCGGAATTATTTTATTTTAAAACTTCGGAATTCCGAGTGACGGAGGAAATCCGGATTGAAATAAAATCCATGTTCACTCCCACTGGTTTACAGTGTGTATTTAGCTGAATTAAAAAAATTAATTTTTATGAAAATGTGCACATTTTTAGTAATTATAATATAGTTGTGATTTATTTTCTATTACTTATTAAGATTTGTCTGACATCAAAAACCATAATTCTTATTAATTTGAGACCGACGGTGTGCTTGAGTTTATACCTATAAGCACGTGTCGATTTCTTTCTTTGACAGTATTACAGTTATAATGCCCACGCGGAAGTCAACGTTTCGTCCCACTAATAAAGAACTCAGTTCACTATAATGTCTGACTATTGCTGTTCGATTCATGCCGCCCAAAAGATACTAACATAATTAGTAATTTTTTTCTCATTGTAATTTATTCTGAATTTTAAACCTTCACTAAACTTTTCTAATTTTGAACAGTAGGAGATCAGAGAATAAAATATGTTTCTTATATACTACTTACGAACGCGCTGTACACTTAAATTTGCGCGTGTGTTTATAATATTGATGACTCAAAGGTGAAAATGGGTTTAAAAAGAATGACTAAGTTATAGATGTAACATAAGAGATATTTATTTTTTACCCATTGAATTCTTAGTCTCTTATCGCATCATTGTCGATAAATTAATAAACACTTTTTTGCTCACCAAGAGAAAGATCTTCCAGCTATGATATTAACGTTTATTAATTTATTTTTTCTTTATTAACTTAAGTTACGCCCACTGCGGTAATCACGGATCTGTAATTAGTCGAACATGCTGTTTGTCCGTGCAATTTATGCCGTACCCGTGGGCCATGTTTTCTTTATACTCCTTTATTTTTCAACCAAACTTCTCTTCAGCTTATTTTCAATCTCCATGACACACAGCTACAAGTCGACGAATCTCGTCTGTCATCTTCTACATTCCATCAAGTCATTCGTTAATTATTTAAACTCGAAAATACGTTGACATCCTTTACAAAATTATGTCTCGAAGATTTTATTTATTGATAAATTATTTCAGTAGTTGTGTTATGAAAGTTTTTAAAAAATTGTTTTCTGTTTTATTTCAATATTTTTAAGCTAATTATTTATTATATAATCAATGACGTGTACATATGACAAAACATAAGATAAAATCACCCTGTTAACTCACCAAGAATATTACGTTGAATAAATGGATCTTATCTTCTACCACAAGTCAGGTTGATTTTAAGATCTACAATAGTATCGGTTCATTCAAAACCACGCCTCTTCGCGCCTTTGTATTTATGCCTTACTAGATCGTACTATTAACATATTTATATAGCTGAAAATAGTTATAAATGACGTGAATGTTAGCAAATATATGGAACGAGGAAAGTTTACTTAATTTTTATTTAATTATAATTTGAGTTGTTTATTAATGATTTTGTAAGCCTACTGGAAAAAAATTCCAATCCAATTTGTTAAATTTTTCCTGTGTTAATCATGATTCAAAATAGGAAAAAGTTACTGTGATTTGTAGATATACTTGCGTACGTGTTTCGTGCACAAGCGTGCGCGTGTCGTATTTCATATATTTATTTTAATGCATATTGCTGTGTTAATTGTGTATATTTTTTATGCTGTTTTGAGCTCTTAGTCAACCACGGTACGGATAGTTTGGCTTCACATGTTTTCATATTTTTTATATTATAGGAATTTCTTTTAGAAATATAGACATTGTAGAGGGTTTCATGTCGCAATTTTTAAATCGTTATAATAAATTTTATTCTGTTGAGAAATGCCGAAAAAATACCATTCTCTAAAACTGGATTAGTAAAAATTAATGAATATTCACTAATTCGGAGTGATAGTCGTAGCACTTACCTCAAAATGTGGTACGACTATAACTCTGAATTAATGACTATTCACTATTTTCTATAGAATAGAACTATAGTGAATTTTGCTAGTATACTTTTGAAAAGCATATGCTTTAAAATATACTTCCCTTCCATGCAGGAGCTGCCAGAGTTGAACGACGGGGCCCTAATTAGTCCAACACTGAGGTACCTAACTTTGGCACACTTATATTGGCCCTGCTTGGCTTAAGATTGGGTACTCAGTCGTGGTCATTTCAATCATTACCCGAGTCTGAGCCAGGACTGGGTAACCTAGCCTTGGCCGTTACAATGGATAATATTGGGCCAAGCCTGGGCCCGTGATACTTTCCTCTCTGGGGTATTGATCCGACACAAAATATTATATGGAATAGTATTATGTATAATGTTCAAAAGTCAATAAATATTTATAAATGTTAAATAATCACAACGCAATATAAAAAATCATGACTTCCAATGTTTGATCAATTATTAAATACTTTAGTGCTATCAAGCATTGATAAAACATAATAAAATAAATAGGCTAATAAAATGTCATATAAAATATCGTCAACAATTTTATTTAAATATTAACCTACAGTACTTATACAAACATAAAATCTATACAATAAATGAGCTTGTCAATTATTCATGTTTCTGTATAAATATTTTAACTTTCTCAATCACCTAGCTTTACTAGCACCCATTACATTTATTCTTTCTTCAGTCTTACAATTTATTTAGTCAGAACACAATGAAAATAAATCCAGAAAAAATATTTAGAATGGCATTGGTTCTTAGAAAAATGTTACTCTTACTGCCACCCGATAATTATGAAAATAAATATATCAAAATAATATACCATATGATATGGTGGATTTTTTTAATAAATCAAACTATAATTATAATAATATTAGCTACAGAAGCATACGGTAAAAGTGATGATATCAATTTGTTAGTAGACGCAATAGAAAAAGTATCAGTGCGTGTTTATGTATTATTCGATTATATTTTTTGGAAATTAAATGAGCCGCAATTAAATGTAAGTCTTTCAAAAAATAAATATTGCCCATACTGTGAAAATTTATTAAGTATATTTTCATTATTTACAGCAACTAGTATCGAACGTTACTAAATATTTTAATGAATTAAGTCTTAATAACAAAAAAATATTTACTGAATGTATTAATCGGCATATATCGATAATACTGATAAACGGTAGTTTTTATTTCTTAGCCATAATGACATGCGTCTTTCTTCCCTTATTTTCATCACGACTACTACCGCTTACTGAGGCATATCCGTTTGAAATTAAAAAATATACGATGGTTTATTTTATAATTTATTTAACACACATTATATCTTTTTTTCAAGTAAACGTATGTTTTGTTACTATTTTTTGTATGACTATAATGTATAGTCATATATTAACGGAATTGAAATTATTATCATTAAAATTAAAGAACATCAATAATGATGATTGCGAATTTAAGTTCTGCAGAGAGAAACATTTGAATTGCATCAAGTAAGTAATTTTTGGTATTTCCTGATGAAAAAATAATAAATTCTTAATATTCTATGTTTTTCTTGTAGGTATGCTCAATCATTAAATCACGTAGTAAAATTCTTGACTCTGAAAATATATGTCTTTCCTACAGTTATCATTATATTCAGTGCTGTACCTATTTTAATTGTACGTATATTTATAATAGAAGTCAAAATTATAACGTTTGCATAAATTTAGGCTACTCTGGCAGTTTCACAGGGAAAAGAAGTCGATTTTGTGGCGAATTCACGGTACAAGTTATAGAACCTCTCTATTTATCGCATTAATACAGTATTTTAATAGGGAAAATTCGGTACATTTATGCGAATCTTCTACATACTATGCTCCAACAGTAAAAATTTTGCAGATTCAAATTTTTTTATTACTCATGTGGTTTAAGCTCTATCTCAGTGCGAACTTTGCTGTTCGACCAATAGCTGTTTGCGTATTCTACTGTTACTTCGACTTTTGCGTGTTTCATGCGATAATTTCCGTGCACCCATCTGTGCTGTAGTGGGCAACGGACAATTTACCGCACTTATTGAACAATATACTAATTTTGTCATCACCACACAAGATTACTATTATAAAAAACCATATATTTACTAGGTTTCTCTTTTGTTTTTACTTACATTCATGATGATTTCACTCGAAATTCACCATCATTGCATTGTGAAATCATGATCATTTTACTGCTAATTTATATTTCTTCCACTAAAGATTCACCGCGAGATAACCGTATTTTCACAATGAATTCACTGACGTTCTACCATACACAAAAATTCAAAAAAAGGTTGACCCTGTGGGAACAACCTATAACTTCCGTTGTTCTTGAGCTTTCTGAAACGTTATAATTTGTAAGTATTTGAGCTCTGCGAGCTGTAATTTCTCTGCTCAGTGAACAGATGTAAATGCACAGCGAAAAAAAAGTCTGATGGAACCCAGTTTTTTTATTTTTAGGCGAGAGTAGAGCATACCTACACTCACGCTTAAGACATGCAAAAGTTAATAAAGCAGTCAATGTAAAATCACAACGTTCTTGCGGGGAATAACGATTGAAAACTTTGTATACCGACTCTATAACTTAGTAAATCTATGGTGCAAAGAAGCTATATTCATAATCAACCTACTGTTTGAAACCGATTCAATAGCTGCACAAAATAATCCTTCTTACCGAAAAAATTTGATGAATTGTCCGTGAGTTAACCACGAGATCACTGTAACGTTACGGTCTTCTCACCATGAGCATGAAATCGTCAGGGTAATGTTACCAACGTATAACTTACTGTGGTTCCTACCATATATATACTACCGCTCGAAAGTATTTGGCCATCTACATTTTTTATTATATTACAAACGATATACTTATTAAAACGGTTTTATTAGGTTTCATTGTTTGTATCTCATCGCAAAATACGTATTATTATTCCCTCTAACTATTTGCTAATAAATAATTAAAATCACTATAAAGTCCTTTCACTTATTGAAACTTTCACAATATACCTTTTTCTAAGTGGCCAAATACTTTTGAGCGGTAGTGTATACTCCTTGAAAGAATGGGTACATGAAGAATAGTTTGATCCATAAATTGAATCAGATTTACGAACAAATACGAGCAGAGAATTTTTTAGTAAAAGTTACCAAAATGTTCAATACTGTGAAGACGTCTAGTAACCACCTAAATTTTTACTATGCACGTTGTAGAATTAAGTATTTGTTATATAGCTACTGTCTAGATATCTTCACAGCATCAAATTTTTTGGATAATTTTACTTGAAAAATTCTTTGCATGTGAATAATGAATCAATGAATGATTTAATTAATTTGCCTTTCCTTTATGTTACATGAATCTACAATTGAATTCGTTGAAATATTAAAAAGTATCGAAATATTTTTGAAATGATAAAAGGAATTTCTATAGTGGGGAGCTGTTTGTTATCTGTTTTTGCATTCACGTTACCAGCCGATGATCTACATGCAATGGTAAAATAAAGTAAATAGTTAGTTAATGTTAGCTACACGGAAAAATTAGAACCCGACTGGTTACTGTTCCGCATCCGACTCAGTACGGTGCTGAAAGAAAATGCTCGGTTGTGGTGCAGCGCCACACTGATTACTATGTGGGACCTGACTGAGTCATGTACCCATATTTCAGTTGGTTCCGAACTGTGATCAGTGTGGCGCTGCACCACAACTGAGCATTTTTTTTCTAGCAGCACCGTACTGAGTTGGGTGCAGAACAGCAACCAGTCGAGTTCCAATTTTTCCGTGTAAAGAAGCAATAAGAGTTAAAGTTTTAGAACAAATGAAAAATACAGTGTGTTGAAAAATATATAACACAATTTCAGACTTCGGGTAATGTCAGCCGACTTTACCATTGTCTGAAATCCTCTTGTTTCATCCCCTGTCACGTAACATACGATTATAATTTTCAGAGTATGGATGTAGGACAGGCAATTTATGACTCAAATTGGATTGGCAGTTCGTTGTCTATACAAAAATCAATGGTCATTATGATGTGTCGCGCACAAAAACCATTAGTTATGAATGTTAAAGTTGTATTACCAGAAATTACTTGCAAGTTTTATGCTACAGTAAGTTTGTAATTTGTATAAACTGTTATTTTTTCAAATTTTTTACTCATTCAATAGAAACAATTGTTTTTATTTTCAGTTTTTGTCATTTACTATGACATACTTTATGACACTGCGTGCATTAATTTATCGATACAATGATTAATTCTGTCATTCACAAAATATTTGTAATTGTTTTGAATATGCAATAAAGTCTGCATTCTAAGTACATACAATCGATTTATTTATGATTTTAAACCATACTCTCTAAATCTGAAACCGTGTATCTACACTACTTTTCAGTGGTTTTCACTGTTTCAGATTTATAGAGTACACTGTAAAAAATTTTTTGGACCCTGTTTAGTGTAAATGACTCGGTTTAAAAATTTCGGTGTGGAAATTACACCAAATATCGTGTTAAATGTAGGTGGTATGAATTAAAAATTTTTACACCGTCAGCGTGTAAATGTGTAATTTATGATAATTTCGTGATAAGTAAAATTTTAATTGATTGAGTGACAAACTGCAAATTCGAGCTTGTTAGACTAAAAATTTGACGAATCAAAAAGCACTGCATATGGAGGATAAAGTATCTTAAAAATCTTCATGAAATGAATAAAAAAAATCTGGGCGTCGGTTGACCCTGCGGGCCAGCCCCAAAACTTCCCGCTGTTTTCGACCTCAAAGAGCTCGAAAACATTAGTGTAGATATATTTTCGAGCTCTTCGAGCTCGAAAATGCTATCACATGCAATTGTTTTTTTACGATCTTTTCAAGCTCTAACAAGTTACCTGTTATGCTGAGGTTTGAAAATTTAAGAATCGAAAATCATCAATGAAGCGGTTTTTAAAATTTAGTTCCTGATTATGGTCAGTAAAATAAGTGTATTGAGGCAGAAATCAATGTCAGGGATCAAAATCAAGATTTAAATAAGTTCTGACTCATGTAAGAAACAATAAAATATGAAATATCCGATAAAAATATTAAAAACTACGTTTTATCGATTTTTTTGTTGATAATATGATTTAAACTAAAAACCAAGTTCGATGACATTATATGATCAAAAGAAAGCATAAAAAAGATGAGTTGATATGATATCAGGCACATTTTAGTACGTTATATTATGATTTATCCGGAAAAAATAACATAAAATGTTATTTTTTTAACTTTTCAACGCTGATATCTTTTGAACTAATCAATCGATTTTGATAGTTGACGTGGCAATCGACGCGTTTTATTGAGTACTAGAGCTGATTAGATTTTGAAGTCGATCGTATAAGTCGTTTTTGAGAAATCAATAAAAAACTAAAAAAAAATTTTTTTTTTTTTTTCGTAATTCGCAAATATTTTCGAGTCTATTCGATCAAATGATCTGAAATTTTCAGGAAAGTTGACGGCCAACAAGCTCTTTCGATTGCCACCTCAACCATCCAAATCGATTCATTAGTTAAAAAGTTACAAAGAGTTTACATACATACACACACACACACACACACACACACACACACACACACACACACACACACACACACACACACACACACACACACACACACACACACACACACATACACACACACACACACACACACACACACACACACACACACACGGACACGGACACGGACACGGACACGGACATCATTCTGAAAATAGTCAGAATAGCTTCCTAGGACCTCAAAACGTCGACATCTGATGAAAACTCGATTTTCGAAAATCGGGGTGAAAACAATAACTTCCCGAAATTTTTGAAAATCGTCGATTTTTTTAGCGGGAAGTTAAAAAACACTTACGAATGAGCAGAGAAAGTGTATGGAGAAATAGTCACTTGGCTTCAAATTATAAAATTACCTCGACAGAAAATTTAATTTTTCGTTTGCTTATAGCTCAAAAATCGTTTCACTGATCGTTTATATTTCCATGACAAAAAAAAATTTTAAGTAATATTTAATTAAAAGAAAATAAATATTTATTTTATTTGAGATATCCCACACTAGATATTATTCATGATGAGATCGGTTAGAATAAACATGATTGGAGTAGTCAAAATATACTACGGTAAATATCAATATTTATTTAGGATTCTCTCGTTTTTACAGAGATTATTCTGTCTGTATCTCCAAGATTTACGCATAAATCTAGCAATGTCTTTGTTGCATCTCTATAGTATATTTATATTCTTAGGAGCATATTATTAAAATGACTTATGTTCGTCTTAATCTTTCACACGTTTCCCTTGAGCGATTCAAATTGAGTCACGTTTGGTTGTTTTTACGATCGTAATTTATTCGTATTGCGTTGTGCCCCGAAGAGTCGTTTATTAGTCACAAGGCTTTCTTTAATCTTGTGGGTCAGTATTATTACTATTACGCTATACATCTTTGCAGATATACTTGGTCAGAAGGGGCTTATAGTTTATACCTTTGAAATATCGAGGGCAACAAACGTGTGTACTCTTACATTGCAGAAAAACAAAGTAATTATTATTTATACAAAAAAAAAAAAAGCATTTACGAATTTCTTGATAAATGGTCAGTATATTTTCGGATTTTGAAAATTCATTAATCATTATTAATATTTGTTCATTTAATATATCATGTTTGAAGTAAACATCTACATACACGGAAAGAAATTCATAGTACGAATAATATTATATATTAGAAATGGTTTCTATATCGTATGGTAACAGTTTTTTTTGAAATACTGATTATAGGAATGGCACTCACACAAATTATTCTAGCCACTTCTATCAATATGGGTTCCATTCCTGTACAATATAGGAATACTTCCTATAAAATTATGGTAATCATTACCAAAGTAGTATAATAACGATTACCTCAGTAGTTCGGGAACGATTACCATATTGACATAGGAATTATTACACGGAAAAATTGAAACCCGACAGGTTCCTGCGTAGCACACGATTGAGTCGTTTGCAAGAAAATATAAGGGCAATCACACGACTGGTTCTGGCACGCATACGAACCAGTCGTGTCTAGCACCAAATACAGTCTGCTGCAGAACAATACTGATTCGTGTACACACACGAATCAATATTGTTCTGCTCACGACTGATAACGGTGCTGCAGTCCCGGCGCTGCACCAGAATGACTATGGTGCTAGACACGACTGGTTCGTGTGCGCACCAGAACCAGTCGTGTGCTTGTCCTTATATTTTCTTGCACAGGAGCCAGTTGTGTTTCAAGTTTTACGTGTACCACGATATAATACACTGACTGCTATGATACTCGTTTAGCTATCTGAAGGTTAGTGCGAGTATTGATACGTATAGTGCTAAAAGCAACTCGGATCGTGAATGGAACTATAATTGAGCCCGTAAAAGAATGATCTTTCTTTCCAGCATTTTTCAACAATTAAGTAATTACTGCACATGCGTGTTAGTGCAAATTCACGGACTTCAGCATAGTCAAGCAGTAGGAAGAAAGCCAAATCTTTTCCAGACTTTACTATAGAATAGAGATTCAAACGAAGAAAAATTATCGTGATTGGAACGGTCTAATGGATAGTGATTTGTGTATTGTGAAAGGAGTGATCCAGATAGCTACCGTCACGATCCATTCTAGTCCCATTCACGATGCGAATTGCTATCAGTACTATAGGTATCAATACTCGCACTAACCTCCAAATAGCTGAAAGAGTATCGTGACAGGCTGTATGCTATATCATGCTGGTCACGATACGTTTTTCTACGTGCAGATCACTCCTTTCACGGAGCTCGACCATTATTTTTTAGCACACGACTCAGTATAACCACAACGAATGCTTCGTTATCCGTATATTAATAATTTTCAATTCCAGAAGCATAGTAAGTAAACTTGATATGTGAGTTTCATTAAGAGGGTAATCTGTGTGGATCTATACGTAAAAAAAAGTATAGTTAAGTCTGCAGAATAAGGGGGTTCTCTCCCACTACTTAGCTATGATGAAGTCCATGAATTTACTCTAACGCGTATGCACAGTAATGACTTAATTGTAGAAACGAGGTGGGTAAAGATCATTCTTTTACGAATTTAACCATACTCAGAGAAGAAAGTACGACGAGACCAGACTTGGCCCAAGTATGTAGAACCTCGAGTCAAGCTTGTAAACCAGCCTTGGTAAAAGCCTGGAATGATACAAGACCAATCCTAGTTGCTAGACCTGGCTCACGCTTCGTTGCCAGTTCTGGCCCAGGCTTGGGTAATGATTGGGATGGCCAGGACTGAGTACCCAATCTTAAGCTAAGCGCGGGCCAATATAGATGTGCCAAAGCTAGGTTCCCCAGTGCTGGGGCAAGTACCCGACTAGAATTCCAGTATGGCATGCCAAAATACCAATTCGGGACGAATGAGGCTTTTCGAAAAACAACAAGCCTAATTTAACACTTGTCCCGTCTTTATGAGGAAAACCGAAACTCGATATACCAAAACTTTTCCAAATTTGTTTGTCATTAGGAGTTTCGGAAGGGCGTAAAAGTTCAGTAAATCTTTGGAATTCCTGACTAAAATCGAATCGGGATGACTGAAGGTTTGCTAAAGTTAGGTACGCCAAATTCGGCTACTATTAGGAAAATCACCGTCATTGCCTAAGTTAGGTATATCTTTGGAATTCCTGACTGGTAACGAATAATATTTTAATACCATAACTAAACTTAGGAGCCACAATCGGTAGAGTAGCCTAGTAGTCAAAGCGTCGGTCTTTCGTGCGTAAGGTTCCGGGTTCGAATCCCACTACAGCGGTCGTTAATAAGTTTCGCGTTTTTCCTTGAATTAAAAATTTCTAATTCGATTAGAAATTAAAGTAACATTAAATTAGAACATCTGACGATAAGCTGCTCCGCGAAATAATTTTAAACGAAAAAAAAAAAAACAAAAAAAGAAAATTTTTCTTTAATTTAGTAAAACAAAATTAGATTATTACAGTCATACATGACCATATATTGCCAATTTCTATGTAGAATCATTTTTCACAGATAGATTACGGTTTTTCGGGGTGACTTCGGTTTCTGAATTGGCGCCGAATTCGGCATTCCTAATTATGCAGAGATCAGGAAGTGCGTTATTTTCGTGATGCGAGCCTTATGCGGTTGCCTCATTCGGCGCTAACTCGGAATTCGGCATGCCTAATCCGGAACTAATAAAAAACGAACTGAAATTTCTCGTCGAGATAGGGCCCCGTCGTTCAACTCTGGTAGCTCCTGCATGGGTAATCCAATACACTACAATTGGAGACATCTCAACTACACATACTAGTAATTATTTTACACCCAATGTAGTAAAATTTACCTCACTTAATGGTTCAAGTGACCACAAGAGCAGTAATAATCGGTACATATTGTGTGGGAAATAGAACCACAAGTGTGGTTGTCAATACTGCATATTTTTTTCACCCTAGTTAATTGGTAGATTTAACTAGCCCTGCTGTTGTAAGTACTATATATTGTAATTCAGGTTACCACAAACGGAGGATAGGTAAATACTCAATGTAGTTCAATCTATACTAGTTCGCTGGAGTAACTGTTTCTCTACCTTTTTTTACGTGTAGTAGCCGTATAGCTGCCGTATCAATCCATTCGTACTCTATTAACACGGACTCATCGTTTATTATTGTTACCTTCTCATTAGTAAAAGAAATTATATGCTGAATAAGAATTTCTACATATTATGCATTTTACCTATTTTTTTTATGTTGAAAAAGTTACTTCTTTAATGTTTATAAGATTTCCTGTATAGCTCATAAAAATAAAGTTAGGCAGCTTTGTACTGAGAATGACGACATTACTCGTGGCTTTTAAAGTGAGAAATAGAATAAATGTTAGTGCAGAAGCTCTATTGGTGTCACACTTTGTACTGAAAAATACTAGATAACTGAAATTATATGCAGCTGCCGACTCATTTTAGGATATTACACGGTTATACATAGAGCATTAAGCGATACGTCATTCTTAAAGATAAGTTAGCAATGATGGGGCAACAAGTGTCAAGGAAAGCAAGGACGACCAATAATGCTTCTCTTATACTATCTTATCTGAGGGATACGTTGATGAGTAGATGGACAGATGAGGGATACAAATAAGTTGGATTCTATAGTTACTATATACTTTGGAAAAAAAATAAAAAACAAAAGGGATTGAGATGGAGTAAAAGAAAGAAAGAGTGAAAAAAAGAAAAGTAAAAATAATACAGGAAAAGACACGGCGGTGGTTATGAGTTGAAGTCGAGGTCTTGTGAGCATATAAGTATAGCCGGCATAAAATACGATGAGAGAGTGCCTCGGGTGCAGGAGTTATGTTAAGTACATGCACACTGGTGCGTGCGGTTTATATATATGAAGAGATATATAGTTGGTATATTGTAAGGAAGGTGCATACATTTGATTTTATTTAAAAAAAAAATAATTACCTTTTCGATTATTAACTGCTGTGAAATAATAATGTTATACGATTTAATTCTATACTTAAATAATAACAAATTAATAAATGTGTATTATCAGAAGTCATCACAGCCAATAATTAAAAATTTATCTGCTGTGTTAATATTTTTAGCTAGATTTTATGCATCTCAAGCGCGAATGCGCTGTGTCCCGAGTCGAAAACCAAATTCAGATTTAAGTCTCAAATTCTCAATGAGGATTTTGAGGATCAATTTAGAATTTTAAGATTACAACAGTATAGAAAGTTATCCTAGTTTAGTCCTCAAAATAGTAGTTACGACCAATTTTACAACTTTGAGGACTAAACTGGAATAACATAATCTAGATTAGAGCCTCAAAATACTCAAAACATACAGAAATAATTTTATCCGCATTTGAGCCTCAAAAGTATCATTCGACGTATTCTTTCCCCTCCCTTTTCTATCTAAAATTTTTCAAAGTCCGTAATATAACTTTTGATTCGTGGAGGAGTTTGAGGTCTTAATTATAATTTAAAGTCGATAAATTATTCGCATTTGGACCTCATAGTTCTCATTGGGTATTTTTAGTACTAAAGTAGAGTTATTTCCTGGGCGACAAATAAAACATCAAAGAAATTAGAGCTTTTGAGGACTAAACTAGAATTTCTTTTTTGACTCGGAGTGTCTCACGAGGGAATAATTTGTTCGACTATTTTTCCATTCACGTTAGATCATCTCTACACCTTTCTGGTTACAGTAAAAAAGGGTTACACGGAAATATTAGAACGCGATTGGTTACTGTTCCGCATCCAACTCAGTACGGTGCTGTTGGAAGAAAATACTCGATTGTGGTGTAGCACCAAACTGATGATTGTGCGGGACCTGACTGAGTCGTGTACGCACATCACTCAGTCAGGTTCCGCATCCGAGAATTTTCTACCAGCAGCATCGTACTGAGTTGGGTGTAGAACAGTAACCAGTCGGATTCCAACCTTTCCGTGTAAATTAGAAACTAGTACAAAGATAATTTATTGAGGAACGATTTCGACCTGGTATTCAGTCGATTTATCCCTAATTAAACCGAACGATTCACTCAATGATGAAAGTATATTTATATAACAGAATTAAACTAATTTGAATTGTTTTGAATCGTATCTTTTAATCAGGGATTATTCAAATAATTTAAAATGAATTATTTTAATCCAAAATCCAGTGCTATAAATTGTCCTGTATGAATGTTTTGAACCACGATAATTTTCGAAAAATAGAATAAATTGCTGATTATTTTTTAGTAGCTTTGTATCTTTTTGTTGTAAGAGCCTTTTTCAAAGTCACTATCCAAATCCTCTTTTCAAAATTATTATTAATAAAAACCTTAAAACCGGTAATTCATAAAAAATTTATTTACCATTTTTTATTTTTATTATTATTTTTTTTTCCTCTACTAACAACTAACAGCAGCACTACTGTGACAGTAAAATTGAAAAAGGAAAAGCAACAACTAAGAAAAACAGGCGGAATTTAAAAAAAAAAATTTGATAATAAAAACGAAACTGAAAGTGAAATCGAAAAAAATCAAACTAAAATTAAATAATAAAATTGATAATTTACAAGTTAAGTAATAACTAATAATGTAAAAAAATTATTTAAATAATGGAATAATAATATAATCAAAGTAATAATAAAAAAAAATATTAATAATTATGATGAGTGATTGAAGTATACACTTTTGGCTTTTCCAACATTTTATTTTTCTCATACGAGCTTACAGGATTATGTAGATTTGTATTGAGAGCGTATATGAAAACGATCGTGGGCGTCCAAGGTTCAGAGAACTTTGGCCCCTATGTTCGTTGTACCTGCCACTCTTTATATGGATCCTGATGGGTTTGAACGGGAATGCAACACAGTAGTGCCAGCGAAGACACGCCCGTGCTATAAAGAGGACCGTCTTGAAAATTCCTTTTGTCGACCATTCATATTACTACCGATTTTTTCTAATTTGTCTTATAACATTCGATTATTTCCAGCTTCTTTCTACATTGTAAGAATTTTTTATTTCTACAAAAAAAAAAGGTGGCACGTTATTACTGTGAAAAAACAAATGAATACTGTATTTTTTTTTTTTTAAATAACTATACATATTTATTAAATTAAGATATAGAATTAAATCTTACTTATATAATAACATACTCAGAAAATAATTAACTCTACTGCTGGTAATAACATTAATAGGATGTCTTACAAAATAATTAAATATAACGGAAATTAAATGAAAAGTTAATAAAATAATAATTCACTGACGTTGTTTTATTTTTTTTTATACAAAATATTTATAAATTCTTTTTGAGAAAAACAATTCATATAATTAGATTCACGTAAGTCAAATAATTGTAGAAAAATATGACTTACATAAATTTTAGATATACGTCTACGTTAATCTATTCTATGAAATATTTGCAGAGTGAACAAAAAGTTAATCCTAAAAAAAAAAACCTCTCTATTTACTCCGTATGCGAAAGAATTTTTTTTTCGACTCCGGAACTCCGAGTGGATTCGGATCGAAATAAAATCCATACCGTCTTCGATTCTCTCTCGATTTTTTACAGTGTAATTGAACGTAAGTAGATTCAATTTCTAGAAAATTAAGTACATCTACGTGCATTTAAATGTCGTGCATATCTACGTAGATCTAATTTTCTGCTTCTTAAAATATTTAACATAATAACCGCTGAGGAAACTTGAAACCTGTCAACATAAAAGATTTTCGGATTAAAACCTTTATATTTTACTTTGCTTGCCTTTAGAATAATTTTCTTCGAGGATTAAAATTCTTTCAATGCTAAGTTTTTTCTTATACTTCGGGTAGTAAATGATAGATGTTTTATCTGACTTATTCTTATTTAACATTAAAAGGAGTTTTAAGTCAATTATTTTGTAGTTAATTTTTTATGCTTAAAATTTTTTTTTAGTCTTTAAGTAACGGTTATTTAAGAATAAATGGATACATTTCAATCAATCTTATTCATAAAAGATGAATTTGTATAATAAAGATATTTTTAGATATTTATTCCACCTGCAAAGTAAACATGTCTCTATTAACCCACGTTTTAGTTTAATTTATTTCCATAATTTAAGAATGAGATATCTTTTTTATTCCCTATACATATTTATACACGATATATCTTTATAATTTACTTTTTCAAGCTCAAAATTGAAAGATCACTTCATAATTAGAATAAAATGTAACATACAATATTATGGTATTTATGAATTAGACTCTTTAAAATAAAAACTGAAAAAAATTAAACCCTACTTTAAAAATCCGATACAATAAAAAATATTCGCACACAAAAGTTGTTCAATATGAGAAGTAAATTCAACAGTCTTTAGATATCATTGAATCTCTAGACGAATTGGCCAGTTACTGGACAAAAACTTGATTTCATTTCTTCTATTACGGTAATATTCCGGGAAAATATAATTGAAATCTAAATTGATGTACGGTAGATTTTCGGAGATCAGATTTTTCTTAAAATTAATTTTAAGTTATCTTAAGCAGATCTACGAAGATCAAGGTACATTTCATAGTTACCAGGGCTTTTTTGACAAAAGATCTCCGAAAACTGGTAAACCGGCACGATGAGGATAGGATTCGTACACGGGAAACCAGGGTTCGAACTTCGGTCAAGTCATGTGATTTTTATGTATTTGTAGGAGAGGGAGGGGGCGATATGGGGTACCCTTAAAATTTTATAAAAAAAAATTTTATTTTTTAGAGGTTTTTTAAACATTCCAAAATCACTTTTGTAAATATAACTAAGCATCATTTTGAATTTTTTTTGTTAAACATTTTTAAATGAAAGTACTCAGTGTATTTTAATGAAATAACTTTGTTAATATAATTGCTAAAATCAAGTATGCATGCCTCAAGCGCGAAAGTGTTCAGCGTGCGCTACTGTTGCATAATTTTTGTAAACCAACTTTGTGTGTAACATTGTAACTAATAATTATTATTGTAATTGTTTTTATAAATATTGAGGTTCTCAGTAAATTTAGGAAAGTTAATTTCAACCTCATTCTAAATTTATTAATAATCGGTCAAACATTTTCAGCAATATTCAAGTTCTATTGAAAATAAGACTTTATTTTCAATTATTGGTATTTATGTCTGATTACGAAGTATAAATAACAAACAAATCATGAATATTTTTATTTTTCGATTTATTTTTTCTCATAATAATGAATGCTAAATTGTTGAAGCTTCTGTGCACTTGAAGGTTATCGAATGAATTAGCAAGAGTTTACCAAGTTGTTCTTCTTAGCCGCGGGGGAGGTAAGCTGCCGATGATTGCCACCATACCTGCTGGTCGATTGCCTTTTTAAGCGAAGGAGAAACTGCTTGCATACGTTTAAATATATAGAAGTAAAGAGGATGAATAAAAGTCTGAGTAGGTATGGGACTAAAGCAGAGAGGAAAAAAATAATGAGAACACTAGGGAGATAACAAGAGCAAAGCAATTCAAGCTTCTCGATCTTGCTGGTTGGACATTACTCAAACATTCTTGACAAATATATAAAGGTTTAACGATGCCGGCATCATAAGCGACGTGCACGCGAGCGTTTAAGTCTCAGCTCTCTTATCTTTTTGTTTTCTTGTGCTTTCTCTTTCTCTTAGTCTTTTATACAGAAGAGTTCTCTGGTACTGTATGGAACCTGGGGCGACACTTGCTATAACTCATTTTCATCGAGACGTCGTCAAGTCGGGTTTTTAGAAATCCGCACCCGCACTTCAGAACAATCCAGAGATTATAATTTGTTTAGATACGAGAAATGCGCTGTGGGATTTTCGTTTTATTTTATTTAAATACTATTCACATTGATAATCATTAATACTAACTTCGAAGACTAATTCATCGCTAAGTAGCTTCTGAGACTTTAATGCTTTTAGCTACATCATCAGGAAGACGCATAAAACTCTCAAGAATATTAGCGGGCCTTATTTGCATGGCTCTCAATTAGGGAACTTGTACCTTCGGCGAACTGATTTGTATCATTCGATCTCTTGTAGCGTGGGCTAGTCGATTCTTTTAAGTAACTGGGATGTGGATGCAAAAACAACCTTTGTGATCTACACAACAAACTATTTAATTTTATCTCCATATCAATATCTCTGATAAAAAAATGAATAAAAGACCATTAAATTTAAATATTGCGTATTTTATTTATGTAAAAAAAATTATTTCCAAAAACGTTCAGTACAGTAAACTTCCAAATTTGAGACAATTCTGAACTTTGAGTTGAAAATTTTTGGAGCTTTAAAATAATTAGAAACCCGGGAAAAAAAATTTAGATCTATTCAGATCAAATTAGATCTGACGTTCCAGATCTGAACAGATCTGCATTTTGGCCAGATCTGTTTAGATCAAATTAGATCTACTCTGATCAGAATAGATCTGCTTGGATCTGAACAGATCAAGGTAAATAAAAAACACTCTTAGATACGCTCAGATCAAATTTGATTTAATTCGCTAGATCTAAATAGATCTGTTTTTTTATCTCTATTCTAATAGAAATTGATATGTCTGATTAAAAATATATTAAATATATCACAATAATACAAAATATATAGGATTGAAGCCATTAAAATTAAAAGTAAACGATTCATATTCCATATGAGATCAGCTCTATCTTCTCCTTTAAATGATACAATTGAAATTTAACTTGATAAAGATTCATAATGAAGATCACTCTTCTCCAAACAATACAAATTAACGTATAATTAAGAAGATACTAATTTAAATAAAACAAAATATCCAATAGTTATTGATCTCGACGGTAATATAAAATGAGTATAAGTAATTAAATATTGTCATAAATTAGATTGATTTGTTGTTAAATAAAAATGATTATAATCAATACGAAACATTTTGCATAAATATAAAGGATCACTTTTTTATAAACAATCATGAAAGTAATCTCATTTTAAGATACATAAAGAACTTTTCCTCAAAGTATTTTATACTTATTTACCCAAGAAAGCCATGTAACGATGTATATGGAGTATCTATATGAATATCAGATAAAATCGATAGTAGATTATTATCATGTTCATATTTTCTATGACAAAATAATTATTAGCTGAATACACAAGACAATTTATTTATTATAATTACGATAGACTTTTTACAATTATCAACATTTAGCTAAATGTGTCAAAATTCAGCTAGTTAATCTTATAGTTATAATATAATGTGAAGAAATATTTCTTTATAATCTGTACAGATCTAATCTGATCAGAGCAGATCTGAACTTATTTTCCGGAGAAAAAGTTATATCAGCTCAGATCTCGTTTGATCCGTACAGGTCCAATCAGATCTATTTATATTTACTTTATAAATTGATCGTTTAATCAATGTTGATCTAGGTTGATCTGACTTGATTAGATTTGATCAGGGTAGATCTGGACTATATTTCCCCAAAGAAAAATGTCATATCTGATCAGATCTAGTTAGATCTGAACAGATCAAATCAGATCTACTCTAATCTAGGTTCAGTATGAATTATGATCAAATTTGATCTGAGCTGATCTAATTTGATCTAATTTGATCAGAACAGATCTAAATTTTTTTTCCCGGGAATGAGAAAAATTTTCAACTAGCGTGGACTTTTCTTGCAGGTTTCTATTTTTTTTTTAATTTTTTAAGCAAAAATGATTCGAATTTACAATTTTGTGAGTTCATGAAAAGTTCACCAAAAGTACAAAATTAGTTCCAAATACTCATTTGTTGGACTATTTTTGAACGAGGAAGAAAAGTGAAAAAAAACTGACCTTTCATGAGAAGAAAAAAAAAACCGCTCGAAAGTAGCCGTCACAGGTTGAAAATTGGTCACTTTCTAATGTTTTCAAAGTTCCAAAAATTTTTAACTTAAAGTTCAGAATTGTCTCAATTTGGGAGTTCACTGTCATCCCGGATTAAGAAAAATGACTTAATCAATGCTAAGTGTATATCTATATATTAGTCGATTCAAATTGTTTTGAATCATTTCAAATAATTTTTCTTAATCAGGGATGAACGTTTTTGGAACCATTTTTTTTACACGGGTAATCTTAAAATTTATTTAAAAATACTTATCAAAATATAATTTTTATCTTTAAAAGTCAGATAATCATCATCGAAGATCTTGATAATTTGAATAACGTGTTTGGTGGATTGCAGCTCGTTAAGTAAATATCGATTAGATCGTTTTATCATTGCAAAGTTGTGGCGTAAGGTGCATTATCGCGATTGCGCATGCGTAAGTGCGAGTTTGTCACAATGCAAGTGTCGCGTGGTCTTGTGCGTGCTACTGCGCTTAAGCGAGTGCGCTTATAACCAATACAAAGATGTTTCTCATTCCCCGTAAGTGTGCCAGCATCACCCACACATCGTGTATCGCTAGCTGACTCATGTATGGATACTTAACGCGTCAGAAATAGTGGGGGATGTTTTTTTTATCTTCGTCACACTAACTATCAACTTCTTTCCATATTATTCGTCATCTCACTTTTTTTTTATTATGGACCAACTTGCTTGTTCCATCTTTTTCTTTCTTGGTCGCTTGTTCACTCTCATCTGATCCCATACAAGTCAAACGCCTACACGTTGTAGTTGCAGCATCCACACTTTGACTTTGCTCCGCAGTCAAGCGCGTGCCTCCACGCGACCAACCACCACCAACCACTGGTTCGAGAACGTGAGACCACGACAAGAGTGACAGAGTGCGCTTATACCTTTAAAATATAGTGGAAGATTCTTATGGATTATGGATAAACGCGAATGATAATCATACTGCCAATCCTATTTATTTATCTTATGATAACCATTGGCTATGTTGACATACTAATTATCTTATTATTCAAAAATTTACTTTCAAAATAATAAATTCAAAGCATGCAACTGCACGGTTTAAATATAACTAAGCATTAAATTTCAAACAAGAGATTAAAAAGGATTCCTGCTTGTCCTGTTTTGCGAGGAACCGCCAATCAAAATATTGAATTGATTATCTGTAGTTTATTTTAGTATTTTAAATTCTTTCTTGGTGCCTATGCAAGTGTCATGTATTCAAAATTTTATTAATAAATAGATTAATAAATGATGACCGGAATCATAAATTGAATATTTTTATTGTTATAAAGTGAAAATAGTGAAAGTTTGTTTGTTAAAAAGATTCAAATTTACAATCATTTTCGCGAATTTCTTTAGAAAGATTGCAATCGTTCTACGAAATTTTACGACTTGTGGTTTCTGTTAGCAGATATTTTTTCTTTTGCCCTTCGGTGTTGTTCTTCAGCGGGTGAAGAGCCACTGTATATTCTCCGATGATTGTTATCTGAAAAATAACAATTTTAAATTTTAAGACTTGAAAAAAAAAAATAATAATAATAATATGAGTGATTGTGATCTTAAGTTTCTCTATTTATGTGTGTTTGTGTTAATAATTATTGGATAAATTCATTATATTTAAATAATTACTCAATTACTTAATGAAAAAAAACTTAAAGTCTGTGCAATCGGTGAAAGTTAATTATACTTTTTAAGATCATATTTATATTTCTACAATATATATTAAATTATATGAAAATATAAATTTGTCAAACAAGTTCATTAGCATAAGATAAATTTTTAATATATTTATTTATACGGCATCAAAAATTACATAAATTAAAATATAATGAACTAATTTTGTTAGTTTACATTTCATTTATAAAAAATATCAAGTTGAATTTTCTGAAAGCTTCGGGTTTATCAAATACTTTGAAGTACAACAAATTTTAAATGATGAACTAAAAAAAAAAACATTCTATTTGTTCTCATTATTAATTATGTTTAATGAAACAAAAAAGTATCTTGAGTGTTTCCTGATGGTTTTCAAGTCCGTCATTAATATTTCTTGAAAAAATATCCAACGGATAGTGAGTGTTTGAATCGATCAAATCGACGGGTAGCCGTAGTGATCTCGAATACTGCGTGGCGACGAGTGGATTGCATATTGACAAGACTTACGCTAGTGTGGGTAGAGGAATGGCGCCAACCTGTTGCTCAACAGTGTTGCGGACTGCGCATTCTTATTTAAAAAAGAAGTTGAACTGAATGCAATATCTTGATTGACATCCTGAACCTCTAAGCAATTGAGAGGAACCACAGCAATGTATCGGCTTCTTGTAATGTATTATATGACTCGTAAGGTAATGGCTTGTTGCTGCCTTTGATTACCTTTTCTAAGTGGTTTTCAAAAAAAAAAAAAAAAAAAAAAAAAAAAAAAAACAAATAAATAAATAAAAAAAGAAGGAAATTTCTCAGTAACATACAGTGTCTTTCAGAATATTCATACATATTTGAAAAAAAAAAAAAAAAATAATAAATTAAACTATTGTTATTATTTTTGATGAATATTGTTCAATAAAATATTAAGAAAAATGGCGCGAAGGAATAACGTTAGTTTAATAATTTTTTTGGGATTCGTTGTTGCTTTGTCAAGTACAACAAAAGAATTCCTCAAGTGTCGTGCGAATCTAAATGCGGCATTAAAAAATGAGAGTATTTTCTTGGAGAAGATCCATCAAGCGGATTATATCTTTACCGGAAAGATCAAGGAGTTGAAAGCGAACGAGCTTCACGTGAGGGTAAAACGTGCCATCAAAGGCAATCTTAATAGCACGATGAACCTTATACTTAATGACACTTGTGAATCTTACCTGAGGAAAAGTTTTACGGGAATCTTTATGGGTCGCCGTATTCGGGATTCGGAAAATTTTCCTTACACCGGCAAAATTGTTATGAATTTTGGTCCGATACCGCTAACATTGGCTAACTTGGATCGACTAAATGCAGCTATTCGAGGTAAGTGTATAAAACAATACATTTTTTTAACTTGATTAAAAAAAAAGTATTCCTATCTTCTGTCATTAAATGATAATAGATTACATTCATCATCACGATATCGAACCCAAGTAAGCCTCAATCCAGCCTCACTGAGTAAAAAAAGCATTTTGAGCCTTAAATAATGTTCGAAGAGCTTCGATAAGCCTCAAATGGTGATCAAAGAGCCTCAAATGTTACTAATTGAATTTCAATTACATAGTCGAGACTAGGTTCATTTGAGGCTCATCGAGGTTTATTAAGGATCTTTGAGCATCATTTGAGGCTCACATTGCTTTTTTTACTCAGTGAGGTTGGATTGAGGCTTACTTGGGTTCGATGAGGCTAGATTGAAGCTAGATATTGTGATCCGAGATGGCACGTGCGTTAAATTAGTGATATTACTGCCTTAATTTATCGGTCAACTTTGAACCTTTTCCTATATCGGACTCAATAGTTAGAATTATATATAATTATCATAAAAATCTCAATAATCTCAACAATGCAAATGATATTAATCGCGATGATTGAGCAATTTATAAATATTTACTGTATTTATATAGAGATTAAATATAAAATGTTAGGTTAGAATTTTTTTTTATTTTAAATAATTGATACTGAAATCAATTTAAAGAGTGATGTAGACTCATTACTCGGACTATTTATCGACAATATTAAAAGTGTGATTAACACTAATCACTTTCGATAGTGTTGTAGACTCACTAATCGAACTAATAATGATCATTAATGAAACTCTATATTTAACACTAATCACTTCCAATAATGTTGCGAAATTCATTAGTCGGATTACTAATGATCACATGAATACTTCGCGTCACCAATTCCAAAATGACTTATATTTTTATACGCCTTTTTGGCTTTAGTTACTAAGTTTGAACCCAAAAGGGCGTATAATTTTTTTTTAACTGCTTATCGTATTGTAGACTTACTCTAAGCTGAAAATTGGAAAAAAATTTTGGAAAACAAAAAAGACCAATAAATATAGCTACATGCTCTTTTGGCTTTTAAAATTTTTTTTAATTTTTAGCTATACAATAAGTCTGAAAAAGAATTGCCATAGCAATAAAAAAAAAATTATACGCTCTTTTGGCTTTAAAAAGTTTACTCAAGCCAAAAGGGTGTATAAAAATATATACATCCTTTGGAATTAGTGACACGACTTATTAACAGTAATGAATTGTCAGTATCAGTTTTTTCTGTAAGGATGATTTCGGCCAAATTTAGCCTTTTTGACGTATTTTTAGCCAAATATTTTTCAAGATTCTTTTCAAATATAAATATGTAGAATGAATATCAGTAGTATATATATGAGTATAAATTTCATACAGAAGTAAGTCCGATGAAAATCAATAATGTCAACGACGATGCAATATGACGTTGATGTAGTAAAAAGAAACTCGATAAAAATAAAACGAAAATAAAATTTTTTTTTCGTATACTTCAATAAAAGATAAAGAGAGAAAGCCAGAGGCTTAACTTTATCCAGTCGACGATAAATTACACTCGGGTTTTACAGAAAAGAATATCAGCGCAAGCGAGATCGACTTAATTCGCCGACAGCGTTGAGTTGATGTCATCCAGGAGGTGTTGGTCACGCTGTTCGCCAACGTGACACTTTTACCCGCCAGACACATTCGATCTTTTAATCTCGATATTTTAAAGTGTCTGATCAACAGCTTCGTTGCATTTCTTTTATTTTTAAGTTCTTGGGTATCACGACGTTTTATTTTCAGAGATGAAAATTAAAATGTCAAATATATCAGGATTTTTGCATACAAAAATTTTTTTTTTTTTAAATATTCTTATTACCATACAACATTTAATAAGGATCATATTTTTTAAATAAATTAGTTATGTAGGTTTATCTATTGTACGGTTTATGGACGATCGTTAGAGTACCGGTTCACATTATCGATAACCCTTAAAGAAAGAAAGAAATTCAACATTACGACTTTGCTATCTACGACAATCGTGAGAACATTTTCGTTTAACGATAATCTTATTATAAAAATTGATAAAACAAATTATAATTATCAATTCTTATTTTCTAATCTTTTATATAGAGGATTCAGTAGGGTGGGTATTTTTTAAAAATGTTTTTTAAACATTCCAAAATCACCTGTAAAGCTTGGTACCATGAGGACATTTAGCCAGTAAATACATTTTTACTATGTTGTTGGTAGAAATTGTACTTCGTGTACGAACTATCGAGTAGTATATTTTACAATGTACATGGAAACAATTTAGATATTTACCATATGTCCTACATTTTTTTACTACATTTTTACTAAAAATTTTTCTGCACGTACTTACAAAATTTTCAATTAATTAAATTGATTTAATATTCAGAAAAATTTTTTTTAATTTTTTTTAGAGGGTACCCCATTTTGCCTGCAAAAATGAAATTTTTTTTTTTTTAACGGCAACTAAAAGTTTTTTTTTATTAACTTTGAATATCATTAAAAAAAAAAAAAAAAAAAAAAAAAATTAGCGTGTAATTGAATTTTTGAAAACTTAGTATTTCCTTAAGTATCCCGTTTACCTCCCCCTCTCCTATTTATATAAATGTTATCAAACATCTATTGCGAAAACATAATTTCTCTGCATACCTTTATTGTTTGATATAATTAAATAAAATAATAATTAAGTGCTACACCACAACACAACTCTTAGATTTTTTTCTTTCATAGAGTTATTTACAAGAAGTAATATGTAATAGTAGTATAAGTACATTTTTCATTCAACAATACATAGTTCTTTTAGAATTGTTAACAAGAGACATTTTATGATGGATTTTTTTAATGCCTACACGTGCGTTGACCATAGAATTAGTGCGTAGTATCATAGCGCATTGTGCTGACTTGAGTCGTCAGAGTTAGAAAGGTTGGCTATAATACATGGCGCTACCCACGTAAAAAAGTTTCTCAGTGCACTAACGCTTGTACACGCGCTAGTGCGGACACACCCAAAGAGTGTGCATAATTGGCCAGGTGTATCCATGCGTTAGACTGTCGTTAATTTTTATTTTTTATTCACTAACATGGTGGACTATTTTTTTCTACGCGATATTCAAAATAAAAGATTTATTATACTTACGCCTTTATTGTTTCATGAGGTCGACATCGATAACCGATAATTGTTGTTGTCTTGGTGCTATCGATTCAAGTAACCGTGATTTAAAAGATGTAGATATGTAAAAGAAGTGTTATGGAGTGCTCTGATGGTTATCGAATAAATCTGAGGGCAGAGAGCACAGCCTCGATTTGTCGAGGAGTGGGCGAGAGGATTGATCTTGTTTCGACGTATATACGTATAATCCTTCTTGTAACGACCCGAGTAAATTAATCCTTTAGGCTTTATATTCTTGAGGCCTTAAAAAGGCGTCTCTTAATGTAGTCGATCAACATCAAATATTCAATTAATTTATTATAGCTTCAAATAATTTTTTGCCACGTATTCTTTTTTTTTAATGTTTGTTATTATCATATTTACTACACAAGAAAAAGAATTTCTTGGCTCAAGAATTTTTTTCTCGCCTAAAAAACTTTTTTCTTGTTTCAAGAAAATTTTTGTTTTGAATTTATAATAAAAAAAAATATCTTGGGTCAAGTAAAAATTTTCTTTGAACAAGAAAAAATTTTTTTCTGTGCAGATATATAGATTTCTCTTAATATTGAATTTACCTAAATCCGGAGTAAATTTAAATATTAAAACTCCAATTCAAAGTGAATGCGGATTTAAATAAAACTCAAATCACTCAGATGAAAAGAAAAACTCCCTATTTACTCCATATTCGTAGTGATGTTTTTTAAAACGCCTTGACTCCGAGTGACGAAATGAATTCGGATTGAAATAAAATCCATATTCACTCCTGTTTTTTTTCTGTATAAGGGAAGGTTGTAGTAAAGTAGGAAACTCAAAAATAGGCCAGTAATCAGGGAAAAATGGAGCACTATTTTAAAAAATCATAAAATTTTAGTCTTCAAAAAAATTAAATTATCATTTGATCATTGATCCCTGCTTAAAAAATCAGATAGATTCTTATAGCTATATGTATAAGACCCTATACTTAACTATAGCACTTCTCATATAGCTTATTAATTCTTATAAAATCTCTATTAGAATTTATAAGAAGCTATTGGATTCTATGAAATTTTCTAAGCAGGGACGTTTAATTTTTATGATGATAATGTAAGTGTTTGTTGAAGTCGTTAAAAAAATTTTATATCCACTAATTTTTGAGAATCAAAATAAGGAAAATTATGAGATAAATATAACCAGATTTTAATTATCAATATAAAAAAAAACTAAAAGAATATAGAATTTTAGCCCCAAAGAGAGATTTTGTGTTATTTTCAGCTTGAAATGTTTATGGATTCTTAAATGTCCTATTTTCCTATTTATAAATAAATATATACATATATTTCTTCCGGTATTATTAAACTTAATTTTCAACGCTACTATTAGTCGTCTTTCATTGATACTCATAACATAATAATTCTCGATATGCTATCGTCTGAAATTGTTATCGGTATAATTGCAATTTATAACGACGTATATCAACGTGTCCTCATCATTTGTCGCACCATAAAGTTTTTCCTTGCACAATGATGAGGTTCGTATTCCAGTGAATTAGCTAGTGGACTGTTGTACTTGGGTGTTATACTTTAGTCCTTACATTCATCTTAAGCGATTGCTTGTGAGAGTTGTTACTACAAATAGGTGGCTGATTGCAAGAGACCGAGTCCAATGCGACGCATATTAAGCACGCTTTGAAACTATAGTATTAAAAAATTTTCATCTTCGAGTAGACGTAGTCTGTTTTGCATTTCAAATTGTTCAGTTTAACTGGTTTTCATTTTTTTTATTTTTTTACTTTTAATATGTGTATGGTATTTGCTTCAATGCCTGTCGTTATCTCCAACCCATTTGTATACATAATGTCGAACAGTTTACACTTGATTTCTGTATTTTCCGTATGCTTAAATAAAAACAAATACAAAAATAAATTAAGTCGTACGAAAGGTTTTATAGTTTACTCGATAAATTTTTAAATATCATATTAACGTTAAATTAGATAAACGTAAGTAGTTTTCTCCACCTGTCATCGCATTATTCTACTGTCAACTATTTTCGTAGCACCCGTGAGCCATAATAAAAATAGGACGATAGATCTCATGGGGATAATGTAAATATAACTTTCGTTTAAAAGACTTTAAATACATTGTGCTACTTCTAGTTATATAATTTATAAGGATTACTTTTTTTAAGCTTAAACAATCTCTGTAATTTGATTGTAGTAAATGTTTTTAATAAAAGTTATTAATATAAATTTATGTAATTTAAAACTTCCTGCTGAGAAAATTGAAAAATTTAGAAGAAAAGAAGAGTTCTGCACTTTTTTGATTATACTAAAATGAGTTAAATTGTGTTCTACACGGTAAGAAATGCATGGCGTTCAACACCATCCCTTGTAGGAAAAAAAAAATTGACAACGGGGCCGGTCTAGGCAAAATACTGGGCTACTCAGGCTCAGCCTCCAAAGGTTGGTCTGAGATCCGATCGATTGAAATCGGTACCAGCTACGGAAAAAAAAATCGGTAACTGCTGCCGGAAAAATCGGTAGCTGTTACCGAAAATTAATCGGTAGCGGCTACCTAAAAATAGCCGGTAGCGGCTAGCGATCGCCAATCGGTAGCTGCTACCGATTATTTTTTTCCGTATAGTTTTTCCCGCCATAATTTCTGGCGTCTCAATCAATTTATATTATCGTATTACCACCAAAACTATATAGATGTAGTTAGGCTAGGTTTATCTGCCAGAAGCATTGTAGATACGGCAACGCAATATATATGGGCCTGACGGCCATACTGACATTGCGGCGTCTGCGAGAACTATCGTCAATGTTACTATTCCCGCAATGGTCGAGTCATCTATGCGTCCAATTTTACAACATATAAAAACCTTCGATACCATACAATATGGCGTTCACGCCCATACTGGCATAGTGATATCCGAAAAATATTTCTTACCGTGTACAGCAAAGATAATTTATTAAAGAATAATTTCGACCTGGTATTAAATCGATTTATTATTCCATTAAATTAAAATGAATTTTTTAAATCCAAGAAACCAGTGCTGTTAATGGATGTGTATGAATCTTCGAAACCACAATAACTTTACAAAAGCATAACAAATTAGCCTAATTTTTGATTTTATAAGCTTTGCATTTTTTGTCGCAAGGACCCTTTTGAAAATCATTGTCTAAATAAATTCTTTTTGTTTATTTATAACTAATAAAAAAATTAAAACCGGTAATTCATTGAAAATTTAGCTGCTATTTTTTATTTTTATTATTATTATTTTTTTGCTCCACCAACTACTGTATGGAAAAAAGTAATCGGTAGCAGCTACCAATTATTTTGGTTCTATTGACGAATTTCAGTGGACATAAAAAAACTATTTCTGAGGGATGTTACACAGGATGTGTGTACCAGTGGGTGTGTGTTGGAGTGCGTGCGTATGTGAGTGTGTGTATGTGTACGTAACTGATACCAAAAAAATCGGTAATAGCTACCGAAATAATCGGTAACGGCTACCGGAAATTAATCGGTAGCGTCTACCAATTGCTAATCGATAGCTGCTACCGATTTTTTTTCTGTGTGGCAGCAGCACTAGTGTAATAATAGGACTAAAAAGAAAAAGCGACATCTAAGAAAAAAAGACAGAATATTAAAAAAAATTTTAATATTAAAAATTAAACTGAAAGAAAAAACGACAAAAATGAAACAAGACATTAAAAATAGAATCAATAAATTAAGTTAAATAATAATTAATAATGTGAAAAAATTACAAAAATAATAAAATAATAATATAACCAAGGTAATAAAAAAAAAAAATATCAGTAATTATCATGAGCGATAGAGGTGCACTTTTAGATTTTCCAACATTTTTTTTTTTAATATTTCAATATATTAAAATACTTTTACAAGAATGTTGATAGTTAACATAAGTTCATAATTATACTAAGCTTGATTTTATGATGATTGGAAGATACCGATCTACTTGTTCTGTTGACGTATGAGGTGCTTATCGATTCTGACTTCTCGTTCTAATATTTACGAAGGTCCTTTGTCTGTCTTGATATCTGTTTACCTTTTTCTCCAATGGTTTATCGTGTCAATTAGTTTTAGAAGATTTAGGATCTTACGTCATGCGGGCTTTATCCTTTTTATTATCAGTTGCGTCTTACTTTTTTGGTTTTACACATAAATAAAAAATTTTTTTCCTCATAGTTGATTAAAAGTTCAAACTTAATATGTGGTTTTTCTTCTCTGTACTTTTTTTGTCTCTTCAATTTGGTTGAGTAAAAATTTGATGTGAATACAACCCTGCCATTAATTAAAATTTTTTAATGCGGAACAAAGTGGGTCTCAAACAAAAAAAGTATAATAAAATGATTTTTTCTTTTCTTTAAATTGTAACAACATATTCACTAAAAATACGCGATAATTTTGCCAGTTACTGAGATTTATGAATCAAAAAGAAATTAAAAAATAGATCATTGAATTAGTTTTAATTAATTTTATGAAGAAGTTATTATTAATTTATTTTTTTTATTATTTCAAAGCGTTATATAATTGAATCGTTGTATCACAACATGCCCAAAGGATAATATTTAATAACCTGTCATTATTTTAATGATGAGGATCAAGATTGAGTTAGATGTTTTTAATTAGGTTATACTCGTAGATTTTTGGTTCTTATTGCTCCCGGGAAATAATTTAGAATTTTTGAATCAAGTTCACGTCATAGCTTACGGGTAAAAACATAAAATATAAAGCACAACAATTTTTATTTATGTATTGGTTCTTTTAGGACGTAGGAGCAGTAACGGGAGTTAATTAAAAATTTTAATTTTTTATTTTCCATTGCTATATCAATAAATATAAGATACTTTTATTGATTATTTAAAGTAATAAGGCATAACTTAGCATTTAAATACATCTACTTAAAATAATTATTTTCATTTTATTTATAGCATCATTGTTTTCATTTTGGTTTTGACACATGATGACAGATTCTGTTCATATTTCATTGATACGATAAATCATGTCACTTGAATAGAAAAATCATATTAACACGAGGTCGTTAGAATTTTATGTCTAGTGATGAAGATCTTACACTTATACATGTCATGTATTGAATTTCAAGACAAATCTTGTTCGAGATAGATTTCTAACTTCAGATAAATGAGATACAATAGGTTGTAGACCAGGGAAATGTTTTTTTTTAATTGCACATCTCAATAGCTCATGATAATTATTAATATTTTTTTTTTTTTATTATTTTAATTATGTTTTTATTTAAAATATTTTTTTTCATTAGTAATTATTAATTTTATTTTTTTTTTAAAGTTTCATTTTTTTCAATTTATCTTTCAGTTTAATTTTTGTTATTAAAATTTTTTTTTTAAATGTTCCGCCATTTTCTTTTAAATATAACTTTTTTATTTTTTAATTGAACAATCATACTAGTCCTGCTCTCAGTAGTTAGTGAAAGAAAAATAAGGAAAAATAATAATAATAGTAATAATAATAATACAATGAGGCAGCTAAATTTTTCATGAACTACCGATTTGAAGTTTTATATTAATTAAATTTTAACAAAAAGGATTTAGATAGTGATTTTCAAAAGAGAGAGTTCTTGTGATAAAAAATACACAGTTCATAAAAAAAAATTAGGTCAGTTTATTATATTTTTCGAAAATTGTCGTGGTTCCAAAGATTAATTCGCGACCATTGACAGCACTGGTTTCTTGGATTAAAATAATTCATTTTAAATCAATGGAATAATGAATCGATTTAATATCGGGTCGAAATTATTCCTTAATAAATTATATTTGTACTAGTATACAATTTAAACCATTTTAGTGTAGTCAAAAATATATAGAGATAATTTAACGTGAGTGAATTAGCCGAAAAAACGATTTCGATCGTAAGTCACAAACAGCGCGGTTACGCTTGAAGTAAGCGATAATGTTTAAATATATATATATAGTCACGTTAAATTTGGTGCAAAGTTCAAATCATACAATATCATAAAATTTATAAATTTCTTGACTCTGAGACAAAGGCTTATATAAAGATTTATGTTTATGCGCAGTAGAGTCCTTTTGAAATGGTAAATAGTCATTATTGAACAAAATCCTTTACATTTATATCGAAATAATGCTTCAATTATTTTTGCCTGTAAATAATTTCGATGTTGCTTTAGATGTTTGTTTCTTCTCAAATAGCTTATTTGACTTGGCAGAAGTAATAAATAATATATATGGGCTTCGATATTCCAGTTTTTGAATAACTTATGCCAGCGTCAGATCAAAAAAACCATTTTGCAGTTCTTATATCTTTAAAGGTAGAAGTAGAAAAAAACCTAAAAAATATCACAATTTTTTAAATTGAATTCATTTGTTGTAATCAGAAATTCATTGACCTTTGAAGTCGATGTATAAATCATAGTAAGATAATGTTTGGTCAAAATTTAATTAAAATTTAAATACAAAGCTTAACAAATCATGAAAATTCTAATAAACTATCGTTTGCTCGGTATTTACAGCGAACATTCTTTTGACCACAGATGACATTTAAATTTACTCTTCATAGGCTTGAGTTGAAGAAATAAGACGCTAACCACATGAATTACCTCAATTAATTATTGTCAAACTAAACAAAGGATTGTCTTCAATCAGTGGTTAAAGCGTAGCAATCATGAACGATGAAAATCCTTGGATTGTAATTTGAATTTTTATATACAACCGTGACTATTTGTCCAATTGAGGGTTAATATTTATATAGAATTGCGTTTGATGCTATTTCCGGTTCAACAGAATTTCTTCAGAGGTGTTTTTTTTTTTTAACGGCTTGTGACTGAGTCAGCGTTAAATGATTTCTGATATCTTAGACTCTTATAAAAAATCTACTTGGAATTTCGTTGAATCAAGAAATCAATTGTAAGACAGCGGGAGAGATGTGATGATGGTGATAAAATCAAAAAACGACCGCAGCCTAACAAAACTTTAGTGTGCGGGCGTCTTCCAAATACACTTTGGGCGTCCCGAAACTCGTACAAAGGCGGTGGCTCATTTGCATTAAAAGCCCGTGTTGCGCATTTAAGTGGCTGCGTTTAATTTATGGAAAATAAATTTTAGTAAAATCAACCCCTCTAATAATACAAGTACATATAATACCGCCTATTTCATGTTATTTATTGACTACTATAATAAATTTTAATTTTAAATAAATAAATCTATACAATGTAAAAAAAAACCAGGGTAAGTCCAGGTGGTGCAGGTGTTAAAATTGTCGGTGTTAAATTTCAACACCAAAAGCGGTGTTAAAATACCGCCGCGGGTGAAAATATTCTTTATCGGTGTTAAAATATTTTTCGGTGTTGAAAATATTTTACATTGTGAATATTTTTACTTATTCGATCACTACAGTTAAGCAGTGTTTTTATTAATTAGTTAAATTATTGGTGATTGAAATGGTAGGCGTAAAATTGTGTAATTTTTAAATAAATTACGTATAACATAAATAATTATTTAAATAAGTACTTAGCGAAATTGAAATTTTCTCCAGATGATGTTCATTAACTTTTTATATTCTTTTTTTTTTATATGTAATGTATATTTTTTTTTCTAATTTCTATACGTGGAATTTTTTTACACCGATTTTATACCGGTATTTTAACACCGCCTACACCGGTGTTATTTTATTTTAACACCGCATGGTCATAAATTGAGTATTTTTAACACCACTCTTTTTACAGTATATATATATATATATACTTATTGATGTAATCAGCATATAAAACATATATTATACTGAAGAACTAATGCACTGTAAAATCTATATTTCAGTAACAGAAAGTATGGTTACACAAAAATATTTGATATAAACCATCGAATAAATCCTTATGATTCATTTAAATGTATTCCATGCTGGAGGTATATTGTTACGTATGGATAATTTATGAAATATAAATCCAAGAAAATACAACCCCTAACAAATTTGACCACACCCTATCACGCCTGTCACGGTGGCCATACCTTCGTCTCTTTTTTTTTGTTCCTCAATTTTTCTTTCAATTTATAAGGTTCTTTTTCTCTTACGTTTTTTTTTTTTTTTTTTATTGTAGCCCTTTTATTTTGTCTCGCTTCTCGTTCTTCACCCGCTCCTTGTGTGTAAGCAAACGGGATTATTAAAGTATCTTGGAGCCGAGAGTCGCAGCAAAACAGCAAGAATAAAAAAACAATTGGAAACAGAAAGAAGAAAAGAAGAAGTCGGCTATAACTGAGCCATTTGTTGGGTGAATCGATTCTCGACTTTCAAAAGCCTTTCAACTTTACTTTACTAGTTTTTTTACGCTATTAATTGTCTTATATGTTTCCTTTATCTTTTACCTTGGAATTCCAATTCTCGATTTCTTTATCTATAAACATTTCTTTAGTGTTTTTAATAATGTATATTAAGTATACAAATACATACGTTTTTATATATTTTAATTGCATTTTCTAGTATTTATTTATTTATTCTTTATTGTACCCACGCGTTCTCCATTTTCAATATACTTGCAAATTTAAAAACTTTTTTTTTAATTATATTCTTCTTGACATTTTATTAATATTACCATCGATTTTAAACAATACCGATGTTTATATTGTCTGTATCGAAACATCTAGTTTGTTTTCTGTCATACCTTATTAAAGATCTATTTTTTTACACAAAACATCGGTGGGATTCATAATTATTTTTTATACATTTTCCTTTTTACTTTATATCTATATTATGGGTCTTGGGCCACGGCATCTTCATTTAATGCAGCGATCATCAATTATTGAAGGTTGAGCTAGGAACAAGCGTCAACGATACATGGTGAAGAAAAAATTAATATACTCAGAATATTATACATAATGAACATCAAACCGTCTGGATGAGAGGCGAAAAACTGCTGGCTTATACTTGGTCGATGGAATTTGATGGTTGAATTTTGGGTATACTGTTGGTTATTGTGCATTAGAATCTTTAACTTAAAAAAAAAATACGTATATTAATTTTTTTTTTTTTACAAATTCTAAATATATTTTTTAAGAATTTGAATTACATACACGGAGAAAATGAGTCTCGAAAATATTGTAATATTTAATATATTTTAGTAAAAAATACTAATACAAGTCAATAAGTGCATTACTTTTGCTAATTATTACTAAATGTATAGTAAAAATCACAAAATGTTAATAATTACTATAGGTTTATCTGAAAAACTACTATATTATTATTTTATTTACTAATTCATTCGTATTCTTTAATAATAAAACAGCAATTTTTATGAAGAGTATTTCAGTTTGTTACTAAACGTTGAGTATAGTACATTTCATTACATGGTTTGACGATTTTCATTCTGTGAAAATGTATAACTTAATTAATAATATACACTAAATGCTGTCATATGCAAAAAAGTTATAATATATAGTCTGAAAATCGGATGAATAGCGTAGTATTAGGGTAATACAGTACTTAAAAATTACTGTACGGCTTATAATTTTTCAGAAGCAAGTCGACAAAATTAATAATTAATAGAGAGATAGCGTATACAAATATGCATTACAAGTTCAAGTACCTTCGATTAAAGGAGACATCGGACTGATAGACTGAGAACAGGATTTCCACGCGGGCGATCAGGGTTCGAATCTCGGTCAAGTAAAGGGATTATTAAATTCAAAAATTGACACCAACACTAATATACAAGACACAAATAATGATATTAATAATAATAATAATAAGTGGAAAAAATAAGAACATTTTAATTTTATTCAATTCTATGTAATATAGTAAAATTTACTATATTGGATGGTATAATTTACTTAATATATAGTCAAGTTTATCTAATGCAATTTATATTTCTTGGTATTCTCCAATAATAAAATTTATTAAATATAAATAAAAATTGAATCCTCAAGAATAGTAATAATTACACAAATTCAATAATGTTTTAAATTTACACTCTGAACTTAGTAGTTTTAATTCATATTTTTAAGTAAACTTCCTTATATTTTTTTCTCCGAGTACTTAAATTATTTTCGATCAATCGAGCTATCATGTTACAATATTTTTATAGTGACGTAAGATAAGATCCGCTTAACATACATATATACTTATTTATTTTTCTCACACGCAACGTGATGTAGGCGGGTTCTGTGTCGTTTTCGGGCGTCCTGGTACATTATGGGTTTCTCGTAAATTTTATATTAAGTCTCGAACTCAACAGCCAGAGGTTTTTAATGATACTATGGATACAAATATATAAAATGTACCTACAGATACTTCAAAGTACAGCTAGATTTTTTTTACCACCTGGGTGGTATTTGAGCATGTTTTGGCAATCATATACATGAGTACCATTATTTATTTTTCCAAACTTAAATGTTTATATACATTGGCTATTTTCTTAAACACAACTTATCTCATACAAAGCGACATCAAAATGTCATTAAAATAACTTGATCATCAATATGAACAGACACTTGACAGTTTTGTGATGTCTTATGTCGTGTTATAATTATTTTATTTTACAAGCTGTCGATTGTACAAACGAATTTATATTTACTTACACTGATATGATAATTTAATGCGTTTGTAAGAGACGTTTTTACCCTTACATCGAATAACGATGATTCAGCAATGTGACTAGGGAGACAGCTACACGTTGTTCGATTTTTAGAGTGCACACAAAGAGTATGAAAGTGTTGCTTATGTATACGCGTGAGTACCTTGATGTCTTTTAAGAAAGTTAGTGCGTAAAGCGGGGACAGGTAAATGATAATGATAAAAAACAAAAAAAAAATGAGTACCAGTTTTTCAAGGTTTTTTTTAAACTACAAATTGCCTTCACCGGATCGTATCATCTTTATTAGTTAATATTTTATTTTTATAATAACTGAATATAATTTCGAGGGTATTCCAGATGATGGTTCAATTGAATTTGACTTTTTAAAATTATGTATAAAATTGATCTAATTATTTGTAGTATTTTATGATAATTATTTAATTATAATAAATAGGTTTTTTTTTTGTAAATTAAATTAATTTTGGATTAATAATTTTTCAAGTAGGGGAGGGTGGGGCAAAGTGGGCCTACATAAATTTTATGGAGGTCCACTTTGCCCCACCTTCCCCTAATTAGATAGAAAATAAACTTGGATGAATTTAATCGAATTTCAAAAACTGATAAATCTAAAAACTGACACAGTATTTTGCAGTTAATGCAACAAAAATACGTTTTTCTGTTTTTATGAAATAATTCATAAGCGTATAAAAAAATAATGCAATTTTGTATATTATTAGAGGTACCGGAGGAAAAACGAAACATCATTTGAGACAAAAAAAAATTTTGAAAATGCTCAAACGGTTTGTAAAAAAAGATGGGGCAAGGTGATCAGTCTAGATAGTGCGGTCAATTGAAGATTTTCGGTAAAAAAAAAATTTCATTCATATTGTTCAGTCTCTCTTCTACTGATTATTAAATTTTTAGAAAAAGTTGAATCGGAGGTTAAACAGACAGCGATTGTAAAAAAAAATGTTTCCACTGAAAATTAAAAATTGGCCTTATTGCCCGAGCTGATCAACTTATCCCACCATTTTCTACAAATCGTAACCAAGTATTAAAAAAAAAAAAAGAATTTGGTTTTTTGCCGACAAAATATATGGTGGCTCATTTTGCCTCGGGTTCCTCTATTTTATGATTGTATATAGTGTTAAAATGATTTTTAGGTTATAATAAATTTTAGCGAGATCGATTTATATGAATTTATGAGTGATATTAGTTAGCATGGACGTTAAAAAAAAGAAAGCTATCAGTTTCCTGCGGGCATCATATATATTCTACACATGAAGAAGATTACATCTGGTGCGATCGGTAGCCATCAGAAGCTGGTGCATAGATCATATCAATGATTCTTAAGCTGATAGAAACAACTTTGCGTCGATAACTATTGAATGTTATCGATAAATCGATCGAATGCATTCAGGATATACGTAAGACATGGCATTTACTTTAATTTGAGAACTTGACGTTTTATTGCAATACCTCAAAGACATTAAAAGAAACAAGCGTTGCAACTTGCAGATAATTCTTATTCTTGTATAAAATAAGTAAAAGAAAGAATTTGGATAATCAGCAAAAATTACTATAATAAAGATGTTTTCTGATTATCTTCACTTCACGGCAAGAGAAAAATGGACTATGTTAATATATAGTGATTAGTTTAGCTTATAGACTTTAAAAAAAACATTTGGCATCATTGTTTAGAAAAATTCTAAAAGTATAAGAAATTAGTTAGTGATCTCACGTTCTTTTTTTATTTTATTTTTCGATTGGTCGACATAAAAATTATTTATTGCGATGTAAGTAAAGACTTCTTAAGAAGTAAAGTTTTCAAAGGTATTGCCATCTCATCAATAACATCCTGTCAATGCTAACCAAACTTATGCATATACCTGCGTCGGCGCCTTGATTCGATAGATGCCCATGAGAATGAGATGCAGTAATATTTTAAAACTTCATCATTGGAAGTGAGAAACATTCTCGTTTAGTTTTTAGTATACAATAATATACAAAATAAATATGGATTCACGAGTTGTGAGCACAGCATGCATTCTAATGAATATATGTGTATATAAAAAATGACCATGAAGGATTACCCCAAAAATTTTAGCAATTTTTTTATTTTCTAAAATGGCTGGAACCAGTTGTAATTTACTAATTTTAGAATATTTACACAGAACCCGAAAAGAAAAACTTCGGTCTACATCAATTTAATTGTTGTAACGCTATTGAGATTCTTGTAAAATTTTAAAATTTTGATTTCGACAGAAATTTCGGTATTTATATCAATAATAATTTAGTGAAAATCATGTTTTTTAATTCAAATTTATTTCGCGCTTTAATCAATGTAGCTCTCAAAATGGACGTGACTCACCCGAGCTAATGGAGCCAGTATAAAATCATTTCATTTAAATTTATTTTTTATTTTTTCGTAAAAAACATTTAATTTAAAAAAAAATGTTTCTAGTAACAGATACAAGAATCAGTTGTTTTTTATAACACTTATTTAATATGTTTGTGCTCAGTAAAAATATTGTTATATATTAATTTAAATTTAAATTAATATAAATGCATGTACTGTACATGCGTGTTCCGCAAACTAGTTGTTGGCGCTACTTGCCACTGTCGCCACCATGACTATTTTTACTGTCTTTACTTTGATGAATCCACATACGAAAACTGAGATAAAGAAAGTAGAAGAATATTCCAATAGTTAATTGCTTATTAATTGACGGTAAAAAATATAAATATTGATGCAAGTACTCGAGGCTTAATAAGAAATAAAGACACGAGATCTATTAATAAAAAAAAAAAAAAAAATATTCATCAGGGGAGAAAAACAAGTAAAAGTTTATGGTATCTACTTACATTGATGGTTTAACCTCTTTTGGTAGCTCCGTGATAATCAATACTTAATTAATTATTGATAATTGAAATAGGTAATTAATAAAGATAATTATAAAAGAAATAATAAATATTATTTAACCAAAAAATGAATATATTGGCGAAACTAATGACACAAAGCATCGCGTCAGTCGATTGGAATTTGACCTGGGAAAAATCCACTAGAGTTTACTCAAGTACTCAGTCATCTATAAGGTTGGTTTGTTTATTTTATTTTGTTCATTTATATAACTATTAATTCGTTGCTATTTAGGTAAAAGTTATTAATTATTAAATTATAATTTTGATGAGTTATTTAAGTATTTATTTGATAATACTGTGATTACATTATTAGCACAATCATTATTAATTCGTTAAATAAAATTAATGTAGTTGTTGATTAAGCAGTAAAAATATTCAATGATCGTTTGTTGCTCATTAATGAAAATTATAACGAGTTATACTAAATGGTTTAAAAACCTTGGTCAAAAAAATAACTTGATTTTCGCTGTTACAACTTTTTTGACTTTCATTTGACTCAGTTAACTTGATTTTGGCTACACTTATTTTTTTTAACTTCAATATGACTTTTTCAACTTGAAACTTTTTTAACTCAACTATCCCTGATTAAGAAATCTAATTTAGAATAATTTAAAATTACGTAACTCTAAATCATTTTGAATCATTCCAAATTGTCTGAACTATTGGGCTTTCGAGTATAAATTTTAGAATGAATCATTTTAAATCATATTGAATTAAAAAATAACGAAATATTATTTTCTGATTTGAGATTATTTAAAATGATTTGAACTCTTGAATTATTTCAAATTAAATCAAATTAGAAACTAATATCGTAATTTCTGGTTCTTCGGAAAATTCAAAAATATTTTAAATAATTTGAACGCTCGAATCATTTCAAATTAAATCAAATTAGAAAATAATATCGCAATTTCTGGTCTATAATTTTATGATTTAAAATAATTTGAAATTGAAAATTTTTAATTATTTTGAATGATTTCAAATTATAATTTTATGATATGATACAATATGAAATAATTTAGATTTTTCAAATCATTTTAAATTAGATTTTTGAATCAGGGTAATTTGAATTTGACTTGAATGACTTAAATTTAAGTCAACTAAATCAAATCTACGATAACGTGACTTTAATTTGACTTGGGTGACGTAAATCGGTATCAAGTAAAACAACTTTGTCAAAATCGAATGTGTTTACATATCTTAAAATGTGTTTTTGATTTGTTATAAAAAAAGAACTTAACCTTGACTTGCTTTTCTCTTGCTGGAATTGCTTTATGTTCAATTTTTAAAATTACGTCAAAATCAAGTCATTTTTTTTGACCCGGGAAAAGTAGATTACACCGTGTTAAAATTATATGGATGAATAACTTACACCTAGGATTTTTTACACCGCTATTCCACTTTACACAGCCGTATAAAGTTCTCGGAGGCCATTTTTACACCAAAATTTTTTACAGTGTATATATATATATATATATATATATATATATATATATATATATATATATATATCAATACATGCATACTAGTCCCTGATCAGGTATTAATTCTTTTACCTTATACATATGAATCTGATTCATTTATATGTATAAAATTAATATTTTCAGTCTTATCCTTAACTCAACAGTGCGACAGTTTTACTTAATTGAATGGTATAAATATTTCAACTTTTGCAGGTGCCATTTACATGCATTTCTCTTTTTATTTTTTCGATACTGATCAGTTAAGTCTAACCGCTATTCGCCTAAAAAAATTTCTCCTTGGCGCCAGTATTCTCGACAGTTATTATATACAAGCGTGAGAAAATAAAATTCATTAATAATTATACATCACAGTGTTTTTTAGTAGAACCAACGCTTGTGTGATATAAGTAATACTTACTATAAGTATTATTATCTCACTGATGTAAAACTGCATGACCAAACTCACGGTCTTGTTTAAGCGTTTTTATTATTGAATTACCTATTACCTACTATGTATTTACACGGCTAATTGACTATAAAAGATTATAAAGTAGTTTTTTTTATTCGTCTACTGATTTTGATGACTAGAGCTTATGTGTTTAGGATTCTAGGTTGAACCGAGTTTGCTTTTTTAAAAAATAATTTGGATAATTTAAAAGTTACATGATTATTGTATAGTATACCGGATATCGAAATATCGTCTATTGAAGTTGTATCTGTAGGGTATCAGTAAGTCTATAGCTTAGTGAAAAAAAGAGTGAACGGGCTTTTTCAAAACTCTAGTAATCCTAAGAGTGAAATAAAATGTATAGTGAAGCAAGATAAATAGTATCAGGGGTGTCGTAAGGATTTAATGAGCGCATCCAATTTACACAGTTAAAATTTCAAATTACCCGGTCATGGAACTCAATACAATCAATGCCGGTACTCCATAATGATTATGTGTAGTAGAAATTAACGACAATATATGTATATCACTTTTTCAACAACATTTCGTCCATTTATTTTGACTTCAAGGTTTTACAGAATAATAATCATTAAAATACATAAATTATGAATTTCTCAAGGCTATTACTGTCGAAGTATAAATGTAAATTGATATATGTATGCATATAGCTTCGAAATATAATTTTATATTGGATATTGGGACGGCTCATTAAATGTTAATATATTCAATAAAAAAACAAAACAATGATAATTTACCTAACTTACTTATCATACAATAGTTAAAATATACATATATACTGACCATCGATATTGACAATGGTACTGTGACATTGACTGATGAAAATTCACCAGATGTTATAATCAAATATATAAAATCTCGATAATTACAAATTTTTCTTGTTCGTTTAGCTATACTTCATACATACACTGTAAAAAGTCGGGAAAAATATTACTGTCTGCTACAATGTGTTACAAAAATTACGATGTAACCTTGTAAATTTAAATAGTAGCTGCGTTCGCCGCAAGAGGCGTTCTCGTATGAATTTGTGAGTCTTTCTGGTCTTTCTGTGGTTGAGTAGTCCAAAGCGTCGCACAATTCGCAATCGAAAGGTTTTGTGATCGAGTCCAAGCGATTATTATTTTATACTTTTATTTAAAATTTCTATCACATCGAATTCATAAATTTTACGATGTGAATATTGTAATTCATACTAAAGAGTTTTACTTTTTGTTATCGATAGGTATAGTATGGTATGGTCTTATTTCAAATAAAATTTATAACGCCACATCGTAAAAATTGTGATTTTTAAGGTATAGTCTACCACTGCTGTGATCAATAGGAAAAATTACGATGTTAGCATCATAAATTTAACTGGAATTTTTTCACCTTGTATGATACATATTGCTCTACTTTTATTTATATTTACAGCAAAAGAAAAGTACATAAATTCATTAAACTCTTATAATTATATTTTTACATCTTAAAAAAAAAAGTTGAATGAGTACTATAAATTTATTGTTTGTAATATTCGCTTTCAAGCAATTTATAATAATTTAGGTAATTAATTAATATTTAAAAAGTGTAAAGAATATCCAACAAGATCATTAGCTAATTATATCATTTTGACTCGATGCTCTTCCTTTTCAGGTTAATTTTAATTAGACGTGACATAACCATTTGCAATGTGAATTAATTGAATAAAATTAAGCCACGCTTTACTTGTAAAAGCTTGTGCATAAATGATTTCCTCATAATTCGTGTATAATATAAAGTTCATTTAATAAAGTTTATATAAAGTCGCTGTTGAAACGAGCGAGCCATTCATAATGCTTGTTTTACCATACTCGTATTCATCGCTAACTCATATCATTAAATTCACTAATCACTTGCTTCAATTTAATTTTATTTGCAACATAATACTGTTTAACAACCATCGGAAGATCTTGTATCGATACCAACATGTCTTAATATGACAATAATGTCATGCTTGAATGAATAATTTTATTTATTATTGGTGTTGAACAAAAAAAAAAATGTATTATGGAAAGTTGATTGAAATTTATTCTCATACAAGAGTTTTATGTGTTGCGTAGTTCCTTGTCACCATCTTTAACGGTTACTCGAATATCCCGTTTCAGTAGTAATTAAGAAAATTATGAAATGCAAATGAGCCCTATACTTGTCTCACAAGCATCACGTGTTAACAGCCGGTACACCGGGTTTCTCTTGTTATTTGCTTATAGATAAACACTCTCCGACCAAGTAGTAAAAGAAAAATCGGAAGCTACTTGATGTTATGATGTTATCAAGGATACATGACTCATTAGAATAATCTATTAATACAATATAGTATATGTAGTATTTTTTTGGTGTTCGATGTCGTTCAAAATTTAGGTATAATTTTTTTATTTTTTATTTTTATTTGAAAGCATCCTAACTGCCAGGCTTATCAGCGACTAATTAATTATTGGGTGTGGAACACGTGGGGACAGTAGGATATTTTTGATTTCGGTGTCGTGTCAACCTCAAGTTAAATGGGCCTCTCGCTTTTGTAAAAAATTCATATTTGCACTCACTGAGGTTCGAACACAGCGCCTGACCGACTGAATTTGTCCGAACGATCTAGAGTCATACGCTTTAGACAGCTCGGCTGAGAACCCGGTTTTAGGTATAATTATTAGGTATCAATTAATAAGGTCCGCCCATGTTGTTATTATGTGAACACTTTTTTTTTATTATCTCTTTGGACCCACCTCCTTTCTTCTAGCCACTTAGTGGTCTTTGAAAAAAAGCCGATGGGAAGTTGAGTGTAATCTCATTTGCTATTCCGATCCGCTTAATAAAGGCCATTACTACTTTTGAATTTAAGGTATGAAATTTTTAGAGCAAAAAAAAAGTAATATATATTATCTATATAAAAGAGAATATAAGAAAGATAATCAGAAAGTGTTCCACTTGTTCTCGGATGGACTAAACTGATCAGTAGCAGCAAGCTTGCTATGTAAATGAGTGATGGCAATTAACTGTGCTATGTTGCTAAGTTGTATATGTTCACCAGTGTCGTAGTAAGTATGAAGAACCTGCTAGCGTAAGTATACACGGCGTGAAGTGAATGTCAGACTTGGTTTCTCTTAAAGATAGAGTATAACCGTTTGACGCATCTTCTTGTCGAATCAAGAAAAGATGAGAGCCAACGCTGGCTACGATTAAATGTCTTCGTCCGATTACGATAATAACAATAATTACGTGACCATGACGTCGTCGTCAATCATATTTTTCGTATACTATATTATACCAGACAAACAAAGGTCTTGCTGGATATGATTAAATTTAAATATTATTATACATATTTGCAACTCAAATATTTCACTTTTAAAAATTATTTTCAAATAAATTTATATTTTTTTTACTTTAAATAATTTTTATATTTTTATTGTTATTTTAGTAATAAAAATTCATAAATAATTATCTGAATAACTTTTTTTTTCTTAATAATATACATATATAATGTATATTGTACTGTTAGGTGGTCAATGCATTCATATTATATTTTCGTGTTGGGGCATTCATACATATTTTACGACATGAATTCAAAACTAAAGTAAATTTCAACTTTAAAATTCTTTTTTTTGGCATTGTCGTATGTTGGATTTACATGTGGATTACAAGCAGTCATAACGTTCTTTTAGTTTGTAAAACTAACACGTCCGCAATACTGCTTGATTTAATTTGTGTTTCAGCTATAGCAATGTTACTTTTTTACATAAAATTAAATTCATTTGAACTGAAAGTATGTTTTTTTTATCATTAGCTTTGGTCAATGAATAAACAGTTTAAAAGTTGGAAAATATTTCACAAGTTTTTTTTTTTTGGCTACAATACATGGCCATTATTTACAATCTGAATTACGCTACGATGTCGTAATAAAAATTGGATTTGTTTATTATGAAAATTTACACAGAAAAAAAATTTAACTTAAATCAAGAATTTTTATTTCTTAAAAATTGAATTCTTGGTTTAGGTCGTTCTGTTTGATTAATTTGAAAAAATGTTTCCTTGTATCAAAAACCAGATAATTCTTCATTTAAGCATTTTAATCTCAATTGAAGAAAATTTATTCTCTAATCAAAAATTATAATGATTTGATCGAAATTATTTTACTCTTTGATCGATAACGTGATATTCATGTTCCGAGTATTTTATTCTCTTGGTTTGAGACACTAGTGACTTGATTCAAGCACATTATTGCATACTAGCACATACATTTTCTTTTTTAAATTAAAAAACGGACGTAAGTGTTACTCAATATTTTGAAGTTCCAATGTAATTTTCAAAAACATTATTTCTGTACAGTAAAATCTCCGTAATGTTAAAAAATCCTGTCGTCCTCACCATACCAATACTCGTGTCTTATGTGCGCAGGTCTGCGCGATAAAAATGCGTAATGTACGAAAAAAATACATTTTTAGGTTAGGATTTGATCGTATAGATGCAGGAGGAAGGATTTGGATTTCCCGCCACTAAGCTTTTTTTTGGTTGGTCGAACGAAAAAACATAGTGGGAGACAGGATTGTTACTATTAAGGAGAGAATCTTGTTAAATTTACAGAGAGTGTAACACTACGGAGAGTCACATTAGGGAGATTCTACTGTATAGGATCGAACTCTTGTTCTTTGAATTAGAAGTTTCGTCTATTATTCATTATAGTGAAAAAAAAATTTATTTTAGCCAAAGATATCGTATATTTGAATATGGTTAAATAAATATTTAATTTGAGAAAGATATAATGTATATGAGCAATTTAATTTCGTGAAATGAGTGATTTATATGTGGTAAAGAAATGATCCGATTGCTGCAAATAAATATTAGTTGAGCCATGTGCTTCAAATACATGTTAGGTATCGCCAAATTTTCCGTTATTTGTCACAAATTTAGCTTCTTTACCACGACCATATCATTAACTTACCACAAATAAATGATATAGTTCAGTCAAATTATACAATTATTTGAATCAATTGTCATATTTAGTTGAACTAAATATATATATTTGCCGTTACGAAGGATCAAAAAAAGCCATAAATGACTTAATTAATTTGGAACCCATATTTCTTTTTTTCAGTGTAGGCTGACATTAATCTGAGATATCAAACCCTAAAATTTTAACTATAAATAATATGACAACCTTATAGAGGTTTTCCTATGATCCATGGTTTGAGCAGTCAAATAGGGGTATTTAAAAACCAAGAGACTGATTTTCTTAAATTGAGCTCTTATTACTCTTGTTTCAAGTCGGTAATACAGTTGGAACAAAGATTTGAGGTTCTCTGAGCAAAAAATTTTTTTTCTAAATTAAACGAAATTATACTCAGATCAAGAATTTCAATTCATCAATCAAAGAAATTTTCTCTCGAATAAAGAATATCAATTTTAAGAAAAAAATATTTTTGAACCAAAAAATTTTTTTTTCTTCATCTTAATATTTTTGAGTTGAGTAAATTCTTCCTGGTTCGTTAGTTTATTTTCTGTGTAATAGTAACCTAGATGGTAAAATTTTTTAGTTGAAGTGAATTAATAATTCGTGAGTCAAGACTTGTTTACTCAGCTATTTCTAAGAAAACAAGAGAGGCTGTGGTCAAACACTTTGACACTGTCGGTGCATTAATGCCAAGACATGTTATAATGCTGAAATGTGATATAAGGAAAGACAAAAGATAGTGAAGGTATAAGTCTTTTAGTTATAGTCAACAATCCTACCTTGAGTTAGAATGACGGTATGATAAATATAAATGAAAGTATAATATTTATATAAATATATATTTATAGTACTTACATTTCTTTAATATGTCAAATAAATACAAAAAAAAATTTCGACGAAACGATAAATCATGTAATAAAGACCATAGACACGGTACGACTTATATATTATATCTATATAAGTGAATAAAAATAAATATATTAAGCAGCCGTTCACGCAAACTAATAGAACTGGTTTCAGTAAATGCATATAAAAATCTTCATTACGCCGGACTATATCTAATAACTAATCACAACTTGAAAGTTATATTTTTAACTTTTATCTCATTCTATTTTATTTTGTTTATTTACCTTAGTAAGGAAAAATAAGAAAAAAGCATTTTAAAATCCCTCTGGAATTAAATGTCCTTATAAGTTCCAATAACTTTTACTAGAAATCTTATTCTACGAAAAAACGTATTTCAATGTAGGTAACTTTATGTACTGTACGAAATAACTGAAGTATACAAAATTGTATCATTTGCAAGAATTTTATTTAAACTTTATTTCAGTTATATTTTTATTATAAATTTATAGTAGATACTAAAACTCTTTCAAGATTTCCCGCACCATAAGTTACTAAATGAGTAAATAATAGAATAGTAGTGATAGCAAATATTAATTTTTTGCTAAAAAAGTTATAAATTTTAAAAAATAAGGACATTCATCATTTTAAGACGGATTTTTCAATGTCGAGTTATTAATAGATGTCCTTTTTGAAATCCTAAAAAGCTATTTTTACCATACGTATTCACTATAAAGTCTACGTGTGTATGCAAATCTTTTGTATGATTTCAAAGGTATAGCCACCGAAAATATCAAAAAAAAAAAAAATTTTTTTTTAATAATTCAAAGTTTATATATTCTAAAATATGTATCCAGAGTTTTATTTGAAAATTCTGAATTTTTTTTCAAGTTATGGTAATTTTTGTGACAACATGCCAACTGAGCGTTGTATCGACTAAAAACTTGACACGCGTTTTTCTCGAAACTATAGTATACTTATTCTGAGCTGGTCGCATCTGTAATTTACATAAATATGAACCGATTCGCAACTTTTTTTTTCGTATTCGTCTATTCAGTAGCTAAAGTTGCACACAAGGGATTTTGAAAATTTTGATTTTAAGATTTTTCAGGGCTGTTTAACTCTAAAAAGTTGAAAAACAAAACGAACAAATTTTTAATATGTCGCCATTTTTTTTCAAATGAAAATTTTCAAAATCCCCTATGTGGAACGATAACCACATGCATACAGATTACAACCCGATTTGGTTTTTTTGTTTCTGATAATCCGTTTTTGAGTTAGAGATGAGACCGTGGTGGGGGAAATTTTTTGATGCCTCACAAAAATGCTCATAACTTTGTAACAACATGATATTTTTCAATAAAAAATTCAGGAAAATTATCGTCAATGTATACTTTATAAAACGAAAAAAACCTGATCCCCGAATTCCTTTATTATTCCAGTCAAAAAATTTCCCGAAAATCACCTATTTTTTCGATCCTTACAAAGGCTATCCCCCTTAAACAAAAAAAAAATATTAAAAATTTGATCTATTTCTTTTCTTTAAACTTCGGGTGCACTATGTGCACTACTTCACGACTATAAGTATACCAAATGATATACTTATAGCAGTGAAACAGTGAAAAGTCACAGTTTCAGATTTAGAAAGAATAATTTCCAATAAATCTATTTATTTGGCTTAAATAAATTCGTCTTTCAGGGTAAGCGCGCCTCTGAGACATTTTCTGAAAAATTAACTTGGCAAGTAAAATGATAACGTGTAAAATGATCATTTGTAGGAATTTTACGAGGCTCATTCAACAGTGACCTTCCGTACAGTAAACTGTAATTATATTTGTATTTATCTACGTCATTTATCTTTTACGTATTTAAATTTTAAAAAACTTAAAAATTATTTTATAAATTATTCATTAGTAAATGATAAAAGTTACAATTTCTTAATAATAATAATAATAATAATAATAAAAAAAAAAAAAAAAACAGTAGTCCGTAACATTTTAACGAAATATAATAACGAAAAAAATATTATAATAATTATCACGAATTCTAAAGTGGTAAAGTGTTATTTTGAATTGATAAAAAAAAATAAAACGTTGAACTTACTGCTTAGTTGAGTATTCTATATATATATATATATATATATATATATATATATATATATATATATATATATATATATATATATATATATATATATATATATATATATATTCTAATGTCTGAAACAGCTTCATTATTCAGGAATTTCATCAGTATAAACACTTTTCTTGCTGACATTCCAGCGACATCTTTTCTTTCGTCTCTGCCGCGGGCAAAGTATTTTAATGACCTCTATAGAAATTCCTCTTTATTGATTGCTGGTCAATTTCGGCGAGGGTTTAAATTAAAGATTATTATTGTGATTAGTATTAGAAATTGAGATGACTTCCATATAATTTCCATATTATAAATATTTAACTTCTAAAAATAATGTTATTTTATTAAAATCTTTTTCAATTATTGTTGACTCTCAAATCTGAAGCAATTTTACCATCAACACAATGGACTGTATAAAATCGGGAGTAAAACTCGGAGTTCCGGAGTTTTGCGAAAAATCACTCCATATATGAAGTAAATAGGAAGTTTTTTTCAGCGGGGTAATGTAAATTTTATTCTAATTCGCATTTACGCTGATCCTAAGTCTTAATATTAGAATAAAGTCCTCTTTTTAGTGAATTTTTACTCCATAGAAATTAACTTAATAAAAATCATCTGCGGTAGGACCTCGTTATAAGACTATTAGATGATCTCTAAAACTATCGCGATACCTGATTTATAAAAAAGACAGCAACATGGTGTTATAACAAGGTCCGATTGTACTTTGGATTTAATCTGCGTTCATTGCGAAAGTGTCTTATGGCGTAAAAAGAAGTATAAAAACCATAAATAGTTACCCAAATACTCATGGAATGCTGAAAAACATCAATTTAAATTTATAAGTGGAAAAAATGAAAAAACAAACCTAAAAAATAGTAATAATAATATATAATTAATAATTAATTTTTAATAATTTTAAACACTTAATAATAATAAAAAATAGTATTGCTAACAAAACGTATTATCATCGACTGAAGCATACAGTTTTTAACTTCCTGCAATGAAAATTGACAATTTTCAAAGAAAGGGAAGGTATTGGTTTCAGTCCGATTTAACTGTTTTTCAGGATTTTCTTTTATTAATTTAATTTTGTTCGGGGGCGTTATTAGAACGGCAAAAAAAGTATGAAGAATAGACTGTCCGAAAAAGAAAAAGACTTACCCGAGTATGCATGAGGATAAAAATCCAAATAAGCAGAAAAATTTTACAAATATTTTGAAAATTAATCGATTTTTGTTTTTACCTAATGGTAATGATTTGTTAACAAATTTCAATAGTTATCTTAAGAATAAATCGAAATTTTTGGGGTAAAAATCAAGTTTATTTATTTTCCATTGTAACATTCACCGTGTTAAGGTACATTTTCATATCCGAATAACTATGAAAATAAATTGATTCTAAAAACAAGTTTTCAAGTCAATTTCAAATCCATACTACTTAACGGTCAAAATCCATTGGTTTCTTCATTAGGGAAGAAAATGTCTAGCTTAGATATTTTTGTTTTACCGGATCATTACGTTTGATGCGCTTGAATAGATATTTAAGATTGATATACACGCGTCTTCAAAGCCCCACCTTCGCTATAAAGAAAAAATTTTTTTTCTTTAAATTATCACTTTTATAATTAAATTTGCAGTTTACATTTATAAGTAAACAGTAAAAAAAATAATCGTTAAAATATTTTGACAAGTAATGTTTTCTTTTATGATCCAGTAAAGCTACAGATAAAAAAACCAACATCATAACCATGGGCATCAATTGATGTTAATATATACGAAGCCCACTTATTATCGAAGTTGCATGTCGTGTAGAGTGTGGAGCGCATTATATTCATGATACGAATCTTGACACGCAAAAGTACCTCTTTAATATTTAAAAAGACACCATTCAATCATGATTTTAATTATTTTATATTTAGATTTCTGTTGACTTTCATCTTAAAACAAATAATTTAAGTTGTGAGAAAAGCAATAATTAAAATTACAACTTATTATCAAATCAAATTAATAACTTTCATGAGTACTTAAAGCAATACGCATATCAAAGTTGTGTAAATATGTGGAATTTGTTGGATGATTTGCATTAATGATAAGAAGTTAATCCATGACGACGCTATTCTTATCTTTAAACTCGAAGTACCCATATGTTATAATTATGTGAACACATTAGACCAACGTAGTATGGATTTCATGGTGTCATTACTCTTACGTGCATTAAAGTGGCATAAAATTGCGATCACTGGGACCACACCTGGCGAGTGACTTAAGTGATAGTTTCCGTTATCAGAAGAGAAACTGCCTCAGCGAATCAATTTGTATGCTAAAGATTCATGAGATTTTTCGACGGAATTTTTTTTTCAAATTATATTTTTACGAATGTGTGACATTACTACACACGAAGATAAGTTAAGAAGCGAGTTTCATTTTCATTTAAAATTGTCATAAAAATTCATTCATTCTTGTCATGTTTTGGATCGATTACTGTGGAATCCGATCAGGATTTTTAAATAATGCATTTAATAGTTTTTATACGAGGTCATAATATCTTGATGATATTTCTATAATATAGGGAAGGCCGAGGTTAATTCAGATATCATTTTTCGGCAAATTTAATATTTTCAAAAAATAAAATTTTTTTTTAAGTGTTAGCTAATCTTTTTAATTTATTAAAAACAAAAAAAAAACCTTGAGGTAAAATGGGTCATTAATATAAAGTTATATTAATGGCCCATTTTACCTCAAAGTTAACTTTTTTGATTCGACTCAAAGTTATTAATTTAATTATTGACATGAGTCTTAATTATCATATTTTAAGTACAAGAAATGTAATCCGTTTTTTTTTCTCCAATTGTAGTTCATTTTACCTTTAATTCAGTTTTTTTCAGTTTAAAAATTTTTTTTGTCTCAGAAATGGTGTCTCATTTTGCCCCAGTCTCCTCTCTATTGCATAGATAATCGTATTTATAATAATTCATAAATATAATGCGAGGTTTCATTGATTTTTAAAAAAATTTCATCCTGAAATATAAATTAAATATAAGAGTTTCCAATTATATGATTTCGAATTCGACCGAAAGAAAAAATGATTTTTTTTTTTTCTCTAATCTTTTCTTTTGCTATAAATGACAACGAATAAGGTGAAGGCTCGTGTGCGCTTGGATGAGACCGCGATAAAATGGGCTCGTAAGAACGTCAAGCGCGATAATTAGACGCGTGCAGCGATATGATTTAGCACCATAAGTTGTGGCTATAAAGAATCGTCGCGGATAAATCTTTAAGCGTAAGTCCTTCAGGGTCGTAGAGAGGATCTTGCGCTCCAAGCTGTTAAGTATATAATAGCGATATATCACAACTACAGGCTACTGAAGATGAGTCTCTACTTTGACTGTGAAAATCACATTATTGTGTTCTGGATATATACCATAGTTTATGTGCATCGATTTTTAATCTTGACTTCGGATTGACGCGTCAATTCAGTTATGCGAATAATTTTCTCTTACGGTACATCATATATTATATACATATATCATCTGATTTGGCAATGACACAATGAAAATAATTTGAATGAAAATAATTTAAAAATTCAAAATTTGGTAATTGTTTAGAAGTTCGGTCAATACGTATTTCAAAAAGCAAAAATCCAATATTAGGCAAATTGCTTTGAAACCAATTTCAATAGCAAGTATTTGTCAGTGGATTGAAGATATATATTTGTTAATTAGGTATTGTATAAGCATCAATAATCTATTAGTCTATCCCAAAGGTATAAAATCTACTTATTTTCGAGATTATCTTTGAGATTTGTCAGTTCCGTGTTACAGTGCACTAATTGACATGATTCTCTTACTTTTCTATGCATTGACTCCACTGTAAAAAATCACCGGGGTAAGTCCAAGCGGTGTATGTGTTAAAATCGGCGGTGTTAAATTTCAACACCGAAAGCGGTGTGAGAATAACGCCGCCACCCGTGTAAATATTCGGTACCGATATTAAAAAAAAAATCTCCGGTGTTAAAATGACGCCGCCGCCAGTGTAGATATTCTTTACCAATGTTAAAATATGTTACTTTGTGAATATTTTTAATAACTCGATCACTATACCTGTTAATAAGTAATATTTTTTATTAATTCTCATAAAAAACTCACGTTTTTTGTGTTTTATAATATTTAAAGTTAAAATTCCAAGCATACGCAGTTTACCCCACTTTTAGACCGGTATCACTCTGCTTTAACATGGGTTACCTCGCTTTTACACTGATATTACTCCGGTTTTACAAGGGTTACCCCGTTTGAACACCGGTATTTTTAACACCGGTGAATTAGTCCTCCTATACCGGTGTAATTTCATTTTTACACCGGGCGGAGTTAAAATGAGTCCATTTCTAACACCGCTCTTTTTACAGTGTCCTAAGTCAATCACCAAACCTAAGTTATATGTATATTCGCTATAATAGGTAGTAGTTTCGGCCTGAGTACGTTAACGGACTCATCAGTAAGGCTATGTCAACGTACTTTTGCCTTGAACTACACCCTATACTAGTACGCACCGAACTAAAATCGTGTAGCGGGCTTCATTCGAGACTATACTAGTAGAAGAAGGTGGATACCGTCCAAACTGCTTGCATCCAAATGTTAGGTGAGATATTGTACACTGTAAAAGTATAGAAATAACAGAAATATGCCAATTTTTAAATATTACAAAAGCTTCAATATCATTATAGCTCTCAGACGAACCCATAGAACTCCAAAGTCCACACAGAAAAAAATAATCGGTAGCTGGTACCGATTATTTTTTTTTCCGTGCATCTTACGGTATTATATAAAAATATTAATTATATATTTGAAAATTAACATTATTTCATGTTATTTTCATAAAGTTTTTACACTTAAAGTGCAAGGCCTGAATAGGTATCTTTTGTTAAAGGCAAAAATACATGCAGAAAATTCAATCCGCCGTGTAGCTGAACACGTGGAAAAAATTTACTTATGGATACTCAAGGTGTAAGCACTTGGAACTTTGAAAAGTGTAATTGACTCTGATTCCAAACAGTTTCCCAAAATTTTGATATTTTAAAAGATTTCGGAACCTTATAAAAATAAAAAAATTTCAAAAATCTGTCATTATTTTTTATCAAAATTTTTAAGTATCCTATTTATTTATATAGATATATAATGATTCTGAATCGCATTAAGCATAATAACGACACAATATAGGTGCAGGGCGATAAAGATAAAGAATTTATTTCTTTCGTTTATATTTTTGTTTTTTAAATGAGGGCATGTTAAGATACGTATCTTTAAGTTAGTTTTACGATTCGAATCTTTATACTCAGGCTACATGTAATATTATAAGATTTTTTTATTTTTCTTCCCAAATAACGCCTACGTTTTTTAAAGAAAATACATGTTTTAAGGATTGTGAACTGAGCAACATTCATTTTTTATTCTCACATTTTATCTATTTGATACATTTACTCCGAAATTTCATTAGCTTATCCAGTAAATAAATACCTTTCAGAACATATATGAGAAAAAAATTTACGAATCCGTAAGGTTATATATTGATCGTATGATGCTCACTATTTTTTTTTTTATTTTTTTAATTATAAAATGTGATAAATTAATTGTTTAAATGTATCACTGAGAGAAGCATTCAGTAATACCGAATAAATTGATTTATTAATAATTAGTAAAATATATGTATCAAATATTTGATCATATTTATTAAATACCAGTCTACATATATTAAATATTAATCGTACATCGTGTCAATATTACCAAATTGATATTAATATTTGGTAGTCCGTTGACCAATATTCAATATGAGTTTATTAATATTTCATAAACTTGTATCAGCTATTGATATGAGTGATTTGTTCAACATTCATAAGTGTGGTATAGCGTTGTATCTCTTACACTATTAATAAAAACCAGACGGAGAGAAATGTTAAATAAATATTACTATGCAGCATAGTAATATTTATTTAACATTTCTCTCCGTGCAGTATAAGTCTACACTATCCCGGTGTTAAATTTATTCCCAAAAATTATGATAAATTAACACCGGTAGATAAATAGAAATCATTCATTCTTGTCCTGTTTTTTTTTTTTAAAATTTAACCTAACTTTCATTTTAGCAAAACCTACTATTCAGATGTAACAATCCTGATAGCCAGACTTTCTATCAGAACGTTGGTTTCGATTCGTTGTGATCAAGTTCACGACAACTTCACACTTTTGTTACTGTTGATTACAAGCTCACCAATTTTTCCAGAAAGTTGGCGACATTCTTCTGTCGCAAAATGAAGGCTAATGGAACAGCTAGTTTTCAGCCACTTTCCGACAACTTATAGCATGTCCAATTTATTGCATTCAACTTGACGACAAATTGGCCCCAACTTATTGTGTTCAACTTGGCGACAACCTTCCCTTGCAAGTAGTCGTCAACTTAGCGTCAGCGTCAACTTGACTATCAGGGGATATAGTATATAAACTATCTAGGGAATCATTGATTGTTAATCTTTTGATGAATATCAATATTTAATAAAATGCTTCTTAAGATTTAGTATACCTGAATAACCATAGTTAAAAAAGTTTGTCAATGTATCCTCAATTTGAGGGTGATATTTGACTATCCATTTATTATTTACAAGTTGGCGACAATATGCAGCCGCACTATGAAGGCAACTCGAGACAGAAAATTTCCGTCAAGTTTTTGGCAAATTTTAGCTCACCCAACTTAATGCATTCAAATTTACGACAAGTTGCCATTAGCTGTTGCGCATGCCATCAAGTTGTAGGAATGTTGGCGTCAAGTTTTAGCTGCGTTCATGTCGTTACACAGAAAAAAAGAAATATTTGTCCCAAATAAATCAATTTATTTGTGACTTTTTTAAAAATATTTCTTAATGACAAATAAATATATTTGCTACAACTAAATATGACAGTTGATTCAAATAATTTTATAATTTTATGGAAACATATCATTTATTTGTGGTAAATAATTGGTATATTTGTGGTAAAGATATTAAATTTGTGACGAATAACTAAAATTTGGTGATACTATACATATATTTGAAGCCCTTATTTATTTGTAGCAGTTGAATCATTTCTTTACCACAAATAAATCACTTATTTCACACAATTAAACTACTCAAATGTATTGTATATTTCTCACAATCAAATATTTTTTTGGCCATATTTAAATATACGATATCTTTGGCCCAAATAAATCTTAGTTAATTCAAATAAATCTTTTTTTCAGTGTATGGACGAATTGGCTAACTGGATAGGTTTGTCAATTATTGATCAAGTTTATTAATATTCGATAAATTATTTTCTCAGTGTAGTTTTGACTAGGAGAGAAGTTCGCATGATGTAGTAAAAGATTCACAATCCCAGTTATTGAGTTACTAGACAATTTGGTAGGTACGACGTAAGATCACATACTTCTATAACTCTCTATTCACGAAGATTGCCCTTAACAGAATATCAATGAAGCTTGTGTTAGTGATTTAATAGTTGGGTAATTACTTTACCACTTCTGTAAACTGTGAAGTAAATAGTAACCATTGTTAAATTAAAAGGAGTATTTTAATTCACTCTAAAAGACTTTTGGTTATTTTGTTTTGCGAATATAAATTGAAATATATTTTAAGATTAGCATACTAATTTTGTATTATAGTAAGAATGAGTTGAGGAGCAGTCTTAGTGCCTCGCCAGTCTCGCTAAAATTAATGCTAGTGCTAAATGGCAAACGAGGCTCCTTGTTTATTTTACTAGGGTATAACTTGTGAGAAATCGAATTCATCCGCACTGTAAAAAATTCAGAGTGGTGCAGATTTTACTTGAAGGGGGGTTTGTCTTTTAATCCTTTTCACCCTCAAGTGGACGAACGGAGCAGTTTCTTGCTGCACTTGTATGTTAAATAGAGGCTTTGTCAAAATTTTTCTCTCAATCCAATGAAAGCTTTCATTAATTATTTCTGTAAATTTTTTTCAAGAAAAATACCAAAAAATTAAATAAAAATTTTTTTTTTTATTGGTCTAACTAAAATGAAACTGACTTTTTTTTTATATGTAATTTTTAGAAAGGAGCCATCATTGAATAGAAAGCCATCTTGCCCCTTTCTTCCCTAACCTTTAACAGGTGGACCACAAATAAATAAAATGAAAATCTTAGCTACTTATTATTAGCTTTCAAACAAAGTGAGGAAGGTATAAAAAAAACTTCTTGAGATTTATAAATATTAAGTAGTAGACGATACTCGTTTTATTTTAAAGTTGTACAAAATAAAATCTCATGATGCGTAACAGAGAAATTAATAATTCATTGCTGGAGAGTGTCTATAATATAATTAGGTAAGCGTTAGCGAGGAAATTTAGGGAGACTGGATTATCGTGCCACTCATCCGTTGTAGATTTAAACTACTTAACTCTGCTCTCTCGTGTTTCTCACGAGTCTACTTAAATCTAAAGCTCGAACGAGCTTTTCTTTCTATAGGATTAAAATTATCCAATTATAGCTCTGACTTGATATGAAAATTCCAATTTATTACGTTTGCCATTTTATGAATGTTATTTTTAAATTGAAGTCATTAAATAAGATTTTAATTAATATTTCTGATTTTATCTCAATTAAAAACCTAAAAGTACAAATAGATCTACATAAAACTATACATTGTAAAAATTTTTTGAACTCGGAGTACTGTAAATGATTTGGTGTAAAATTTTTGGTGTGAAAATTAAACCAAATATAGTGTTAAATTTAGTCGATGTGAATTAAAAATGTATACACCACCAAGCGTGTAGATGTGTAATTAATGATAATTTTACATTAAGAAAAATAATCATCAAAATATTGCAATGTTCAAAATACTATTTAAGATCAAAATAAAATTAATATAGTTATTGATTACGTAGTTAAAAAGGTTCAATGATCGTTTGTTGCTCATTAATCAAAATTATAACGAATAACGCGGAATGGTGAAATAAAAGTAGATGTCACTGTGCCCCGATTAAGAGAAACGATTCGAAACGATTTGCAATCTTAAATGCCCATAAGAAGGGCAATTCAAAATTATTTAAAATTTTTTTTTTTTCTAATCGTTTTAGGATAAATGCACCAATCGTTGACCGGACCCCAATTAGTTGACCGATGTGTATAAAAATTAAGTAATTAATATTTTACAAAGGTCTTTTGGTTTTAGATGTAATTTAAATATAAAATATAGTATTTAATCTTCATAATAAAAAAATTGCGCAGAGCATTGCGCTTTAACAACCGCGATTAAATATATATTATGTGTTTATTTACAGCGAGTCTAACTATAAACCGGTCAAAAATAACTAGGGTACACTTGAAAGGAGAGTACTTTTTACTATGAATTTAATGACATTTATTGATTAAATATTCAATAGTTTTGTGTTATTACGTTAGTTGAAGATGAGATGTCATTTTATATGAATAGTTAAAGTAAAATTATGAATTTTAATATTATTTCGAGACTAGTCAATTATTGGATCTATCAGAGATCGTTTACCCAGTAAAAAATTCACTCGGTCATCTGGAACTTCTGATTTTATCAAGATCTAATAAATGACCGCATATTTATAATTAAGAGCCCTAACCTCAAAAGCAGATCTGTCAAGTACTCAATGTACTTCAATCATTCAATGTTGCAGTTAATGTCAATATTATTAATGTAAAAAGTATATTCGTATTTTAAATTCGTATCATAATATTCGAATTTTTTTTTTTTTTCGGTTAGTTAATTTAGTTTTTCTTAATATTTCAGTAAGTCACCATATATTTTCCTAATTAAATTTCATCTATTTCATTTTAGAAATCTGAACTATTTGCATCAGAAAATAATATTAAAATGACTGAATCAAAAAGCAAGAAAAAAAACAAGCATTAAATAAAAAATATTCACCTGAAAATTTAAATGCCGCGATCACCAATTATAATTATTGTATATGAAAAAAGTGATATTTAAGATATAAAAAGTCCATCTAAATTATGTTAATGTTTCAAAAGTACCAAATAAAGTCAAGTACATACATATAGTTTGAGTCAAAATTAATTTATTTTAGCGGACAATTAATTGGAGAGCAGTCGGTCATTTATTGGGTTCCCCCGGCCAATAATTGGTGATTTTGATAAATTAACATTTGAACAATAAAATTAATATATTTCCGATAATTTTTAATAAAAATAGAATGAGATTATCAATAATCAAGTATTTAACTATAATAAAATCCATTATTAATTTCAGCTAATAACTTAATACTTATTTTATAGCTTATTATAAAAGAAAAACCTTAATCGGTCAATAATTGGTGTATTTACCCTAAATCGTTTCTTTTAATACATATGTAAAAATTACACGGATGGATAATTTATACCGAGGATTTTTTACCCTACACGGCTGTGTAAAGTTCTCGGGGGCCATTTTCACACACAAAAATTTTTTACAGTGTTTCAATTTTATTTTTTCATTACTTCGATTTACAGAAGAATTTAAAAAAAAGTGTAATGTTCACTTTGGTCTTTTAAGTTCTCTAATAATTGAAGTAGATAAAAGTACATTGCACAGAATGTGCCCATACGAAAAAATATATATGTAACATATATACCATCAATGCATTGGCTATATGGAACATATATATTATTTATATTTTTTGTGCGGGTGGAAACTAGACGCAAGAGGGATACGTATTTTCTCAGTGTGTGCATTAATTTGAAAACTACTTGACCCATTGCTTACTTCTAATCTTATAATTTTGCAAGGGAAAAAATAAATTTTCACCTCGAAGAATTTTCAGAAGTGTATCATTTTTGAATTCGTTGAGCTCAAATATAATGAAAAGTTTCGGGATTGGCTCACAGGGTCTAATCAGTCCAGAGTTTTATTTATAATATAATATTTATCACATTGTAAAGCCAATAAAACATTCGGTTAGCTCTTCAGTATGAATTAAAAATGACTAATGTCTTTTCCATCATATTCTGTTGATGAAAGATATGTAAAAAATTAATAAAACAGGTTTATAAACTGCCGTTATGGACGGACAGTTGCAATCCGGTACATATATAGATGTATCATAAAGGGAAATATAAGCATTTAAGCCTATCTAGTTTATCTCCGTACGGTATAACTATATGTTGCTATGCTATATCAACCGCTCTTACTTTGCACCATGAGATAATGCAGTTGTCTATACTATTATTATATGATTCAACAGTGATCAGTCATAGTCTACATCACGGAACAAATCTATTTGTCCGTCCGTTTACGAGGTTTCATAAATGAAAGAATTTCAAACAAATCATCTTTTGCCAAACGATAAATTACAACTTTATTTAATTTTTTTCATTTGAATATTTATGATACAAAAATTTGTTTGATTTAATCACTCGATGAGGGAAATGTAAATATTAAAATATTAAAAATATTTGCTGATTTTATTGAGAAGTCTTTAAATATTAGATAATGAGGTTCGATTATGATGATGAAGATGATGATGGACAATCTATCAAAACGTGTTTTGAATCAATTATAATGAAAAATAATGCAAGGCATAATGAAGTAGTGGTAATTTTCCCAAGTTGAAAAATTTAATCTGTTTTAAATCAAATGAAAAATATAAGATATTTTTATCCAGTTGTATTTTTTATTTGTACTTAATTAGCATGTGAAATTTAATGGAGTTTTGCCTGTTCTTTTTTCTATTTCGACTTGATTTCAATAATTTTTTATTTGGCCTGGTCGCCTCTCGACATTACTTTCATAATATTTAGCCTTTTTGCATTTTTATCCAAACCGAAATCAGACTTTTTCTGTCTATTATTTTTGGTATATTTTTTATCATCTGCAGATCAGAAACGGCTTTAATTTTTTTTTTAAATTCAAAGACAGATCGACTGTACGAAGAAAAATGGGCTTGAGAAATCTACGAATTTTTATTATGCCGTCGACCAAACTCGAAATAGGAAGTTGAGTTGCCAAAAAATAATTATGTTTATAATTTTTAGACGGCTCAACTTCCTGTTTCAAGTTTGGCTTTTTTCTGCGTGTAGTTCAAATATAGATCAATTAGTCGAAATACAGACTAATTAAAGTAAAATTAGATCAAAATTTTCGACCCGGGTGGTTTTACTATTTCGTTATTCAACAACTGACTGACTTTGATACACAAACCCAGTACTTTTTACTCGTTTTCAGCTCAACGAACCTAATAAGATTTGTTGACATTGACGAGCCTAATAATACGTTATTGATTCTAATTATTCACTTCAGTTGAGACTCACTTCAAAAAATATATTTTTAGGGCATTATTTACTAATTCCCGGTCCTAAATAGTACGATTTCTTTGTTATTTTAGGGAGTGTCCCTAATCCTGTCACGATGAAATCCCCTCTATATTTTATGCTAGTGACATAAGATTAGTTCAGCTGTCCAATTTCAGAAGCTAGCAACTGACAAAAATTAATTTTCTAGATAATCAATAAAACATATTTTGATTGAGCTGCACTAAATGGACCTACCTACTAGGTTTGAAAAAATTAATATCTCTATAAAAATCTGGACCGGAAAATTGACTCAATTTCTACCTATAACTCGGGCTCGAAATAAACTTATTTGTGAATTTTATTTGAACTTTTATGCTGCACTTATTTCCATTTTCGGGCTACACTGAGAGAAAAAATCGGTTTTCTGAACTAAGAAATCGTAGTTCACAGACGACTCAGCTAAACTAAATCAGTTTCAGTAACTAATACACCATAGTAAAGTGATCTACGACTACATAGTCATTCTTACTATTTTTAGTTACATATACTAAGATAAAGTTAACATAATTATAATTTATATTGTAGTAAATAATTTATTCTTAGTCCAATGAGCAATAAAATTATAGTGATGTTAATAATGTACACTTAGTTCTTCAGATCATTTATAATTGTAGGAATAAGTATTTGTGTCTAGATGTACACACTAGAAAATCGAACTTTCTGAGAATGTACTGATTTGACTTATTGTAACTAAATATTCATAGTTACCATTTCCATGATTTAGTACTACAAGAAATAAAATTATTTAATTTAGCGATCTGTACTGCAGATTTTGGTTCATTATTACTGGATTTTTTTTTATTTACTAGCCAATATTTACGTGACAAATTAAGAAATTTTTTTTCTTTCACATTGAACGTACTTGATATTTTTTTATTATAACAAAAATTATTTTAGGAAACATTAATGTTTTCATGTAATTTAGTATATATTATATTACAATCAAAAATGATTCTTGTCACTCTGTCGGATAACAGAGAAGTATTTATGCCAGGATCGTTCTCAAGCTTGGAATATAATACTTCTGAAATAAGTTTCTTACCAGGGACACTATACAAAAAGTGGGCGTGATCTGGTGGCGAGCACCAAACTACTCCCGCTGCTGTTGCTTTGTTCTGGTGACTTTTATCTCTTAGTTTAAGCAACTTTTTTGTTTTGGTTGGAGCATAAAAAATTCTTGCGTTAAATAATAGTACTCATTGCGATAAATTTTATATTCTTCAAACAAAAAAGTGAAGATTGTTACAAAAACTCATATATTTTGCTTCAAAAAATATCTAATATTAAGAAATAAAAACTTTTGTAACAAGTAAAAATTCTTCGCTTTAAGCATAAGAATATGTTAACTTGAGAAAAAATATTTGAATTAAAAATAAAAATTTCAAGATAATTATTTATTTAGGGCAAGAAAATTTTGATTTCCCGAATCGATTTTTAAAAAAAATTCAGGATTCAAATTATCTGTTTTTTCTGTGCATTTATAATTCTCAAAAACAGTAGATAATTGAAAAATATATGTAGGATTAATATTAATAGCTGGAATTATTTTATAATATGAAAATCGTAAAACTGCTTCGATTCAAACATCTTGTCTGATTATTTTGCTATAAAGGGTTTCTCTTTAACTCATAAGGTTATTTATTTGTACGTTATAAAAACTTATAAACACGGCTTTGAAATTTGAGTTTCTCTACACACACTGATAAAAAGAAACCTGTGAGTCAACTTGGTTTGAGTTGAGCCAAAATACGCCACGACTTCAAGTACGGCGAAACACGCTACGACTTTGGCTCAAAAGCCACACGTATTTGGAGGGAATTATCTTAGCAACAAAAAATTTTTACACGCCCTTTTGATATAAAAAAATTTTTTTTTTTTTTTTCACTTTTTTAATCGACCTCCACATGTTTAACGATTCAGAACTGATAAGCAAAAAAAAATGTTTGATACGCTTCTTTGGCTTATGTTTTGCACTTTTGGCATTAGGAATGCAATTTAGAGGCAGGGAAACTAAATATTAATGGTATTTATAACGATATTCTCTTTTGAATTTTTTTTTAAATTTGATTACTAGTCAGCAGAAATATTCTATAATTATTAAATTAACTAGAAATCGACTGTTAAGAGAACTAACATGAAATAGTACGGTTGATACTTTTGTTAGTAGTAAAAGGAACTAAATAAATGATATTGTATGAGACGACAACTAAATTCTTAGTTGTGTCAACTATTAAAATTATTTCTACCAACTATCACACAGTCACTAAGCTAACGTAGTTACTGTATCTATTTTATGTTAATTGAGCCAACGATAAAGATTATATTGTGTTCACTACTAAGCCTTGTTTTAGAATGGTTAAAGTTTTGTAGTGACCATAATAAGGCAAAAATAGTTTCTTAAATTTAGTTAATGTAACTATTTTTCCATGCTGATTCACACTAGTACATAGTTCCAGTAACAATAAAAATTGGTTAGGGAGACTATATTTTTATATCTGTCGCTGCATAGTTCAGGTTACTAAGCACTTTTCTCTCAGTGTACAAAGGTATAAATAAGGGTCTAAGTTTTGACTAGGAAAAAATTAAATTTTGATAAAATATATATTTACTTATACTTGTAAGATTGAGAAGAACTGAAACTGCAAAAAAAAAAAAAAAAAAAAAAAAAAAAAAAAAAATATGAAAATTTGTCAGTTATTGAGTTTTGAAATTAAGTATCCCAGTTTGCATAAGTAGCGTGAAATCGAAAGCTTATTGGACTTGAAAAATCACCTGATTCCATTCAATTTTAATCTTGACTTAAAAAAAAGGTAGCGTATGTTGTGTAGTGTCCAGTCAATTTACTATATATATAATCACATTAGTTTTTTGTATGTTAAAGTCACATCCTATATATGTACGGCTGTACGTTTACAGGATCACTGAAGAGAGACGCAGCAAACTGGCTTCATTATTTTTTTAATAAATCCTGAATTTTGTAGATAGTAACCCTTTTAAATATTACTATTATAGTCCTTTTGTTCACTTACAATAAATACATAAAAACCAAGCCGTAGGTGAATTATACCAAAAGCTGTCACATATTCTCTCACTATTGGTTTTTTTAACTCGGCATTCTACTGAGGGCGAGCATCAGTCGTTGCGGGGCAGAATAATAATAATAATAATAATAATAATGTGTGTATTTTTTTAAAATTTTTTTTGCATTAGTGGTTGATAGAGCACTAATTTTTTGAAAATCATTACGTTTGCACAAAATTTTTAATACAGAAATTTTATAAGCATGCATGTTGTTATTAAGTTCAATATGAATACATAACTTCGATTGTATATTTCTCTATCAACATAAGCGTTAGAGGTGTTCATTTTTGGATATCTGTTACATTTTCAATCTTTCGTCACCGATATTTTTTGAAAATATTTAGAGATTTAGAAATTCCTTACAGCAATCGAGAGGGGCTTGAGGAACCCTAGAGTTGTTTAAATTTTGAAATCAGTTGATTGTGCGGTTTCAGAGTTAAAAAAAAAAAAATTGTGAAAAATTTCATTTTTTGAATGACTTGAAATTTAATAAACCGATTCATCTCAAATGTACATCAAATTTTACAGTCAATAAGCTCTTTCGATTGTCACAAAGCCTATCTGAATTGGTTGGGCCGTTCACGACTTATGTGAGATTTATACACACACCCTTGGACATCATTTTAAAAATAGTCAGCATGGCTGTCTAAGACCTAGAACTGTCGGCATCTGTTGACAACTGAAATCAATAAAATCCTTTCTTGCAGACAATTTTCGATTGTCAAAGTGAGATATAAAAATGGAATTTTATTTCTCATTGATAAATTAAAAATTTTTCAAATAGTTATAGTACAAGAGTTTGCTAAATATACAGTAGATATTTACTTTACGACGCGCGCATAAGTGCAGATATTTTATCTATGGCCGAGAGACAGAATTATTAAAAAATTTAAAGATTGTATCAGAATAAGTCGAGCTATTTAACATTGACAATAAAGTATATACTTTTGTGCTACACTGTACTATTAGAACTATTTCAAAAAAGCAAATAATTTCGATGAGACATTTTCAAGAGCAATCTTATATATTTATTCATTATTCAAGAACATTGGAAATAGTAAGAGAGTGTAAATTAATTAATAAATTAAAATAAATAGACAAAATGGTTGAAAGAACGTAGCGTTCATAGCAATACCAATTTTGATGGGCCAAAATAGGACATAGATTACATACTAATATATGAAACTCAGGTAGAAGTAAATAGGTTAAGCTGAGTAATAATTTTAATTTATAAATTAATTTAAAGGCGAATTCTTATGACATATTATAGATTAAAATTAATAATTCATTAGCAATTAATTGCTATTAAAATCTGCTGAGTATTTCTATTTATAATTGAATCTATAATTTATTTTCATAAGCAGCTTTACATTTGGGTGATTAAATTGACAGGTAATACCCAGTCTAAGGCTATCTGAGTTAACGAAGAAACTGCGGAATATAATTTCGAGATATCGTGAACAAATGTGTCATGCGTGGCTAGGGATGAAACAATACAATTACAGGCGAGGATGAACGAGGTTTACCGCCCGACTCGGAACCATTACATAAAGTCTGAAATCGTGTTTTATCCCGTGCCACACAATTTTTTTTTATATCATCTACATTGAAACTTTGGGTGGATGTCAATCACCCAGATCCCGATGACACACATTTACTTTCTTACTTACTGACCGTAAATCTTAAATCAAAAAGAAAATGTTGAATTCAAGAGTTTCTGTAGAACTTTTAAGGATTTTTATAGAATTTTCATAGAAATTCTATAGGAAGTCTATAGAGAATCAGAACTTCACTGTGTAAAAAAATCAATAGAAAACCTATAAAAAACCTTCAATTCAACATTTTCTTTTTGATTTAAGATTTACAATTGGTAAATAAGAAAGTAAATGTGAATCATCGAGATTTGGGTTATTAGAACATTTGTGTCATCGGATCTGCGAAATAGATATCTGCCCGAAACTTTAAGTTTCATGGCAGATTAGAATAACCTATTACCTTCCTTCGAGGTTTGAATACTATTTTTCACCAGATCTGCATCTAAGGACTTAAATTTTCATCTCTGTTTCCGCGAAAAATTGCGCATGCGTTAATTTTTCCATTTGTTTTCTTATAAAAGAGAAGTATGACTTTTTTCCCACTAAACAAGACAGAAATTTCAACGTTCGGTGAAGGTATAATGAAAAATCATTTGTCATTCTACCCAACCAAGCTGACAGTTAAATTTATACTCCCGATATTGGTCTTAAACTGTCTCGTTTCAACCGGTTGCAGAGATTGAAACTTGAGTGTCAATGTAGGTTATTATGAAAAATATAGTACCTGTCATGGGATAGAATACGATTCCAGACTTTTTATGATCTCAGCCTTCGTCTTCAGCTTGGACAGTCATCCTCACCCTCATCTTTTCTACTAGTAGAATCTTTAAGCTCGACGACTTCAAAAATATCCTTTCCGTAACATCTATATAAACGGAATGTTTTGGGGTTGACCTGTAAGTATAGTCGATTATCACATTTTTTCACCAATTTTTTTTTCGGATATTTTTCACATCAGCTATTTTCCACGAGCACGGCAGTTTTAACTATTTTCTAATATAATACCTTCAATATAATAACATGTCACTTTTATGACAACAATAGATCGATCACACCTATAATATAACATTGTATAATTTTGTTGTGACAACAAATTATTTTCATCACTCTTATAAACCCAAAAAAAAAACTCAATTTTCATTATGAAAAAAAAAAAACAAAAAAGAAAAAAGAAATGAGCATCAGTTGGCACTGCGGGCCAGCCCCAAAACTTCCTACTATTTTTGAGCTCCAGGAGCTCGAAAACATTAGTGTAATTATATTTTCGAGCTCCTCGAGTTCGAAAATACTCTTGCATACAATTGTTTTAAATGAGCTTTTCAATTTATAACAAGTTACGTTTGATGTTAAAGTTTGAAAATGTTTGAATCGGAAATCATCGATAAACGCGCTTGTTTTTCATTGTTATTCCGAATTATATTCACTAAAATAAATATATTCCGTCAGAAATCAATGTAAGTGATCAAAGTAAGAATTAAAATGACTTTTTACTCTCATTATTAGAGCGTTAATATATTAAAAATCTGAAACAAATATTAAAAACGGTGTTTTTTCAATTTTGTAGTTGATAATATGATTTGAACTAAAGAACCAGTTACATTACTGTTAGGGGTGTGCGAATACTCGAAACTTCAAATTATTCGAGGCGAATCGAGTCGAACAATTCGATTCGAGATTCGCCCCGAATATTCTAGATGTTCGAATAGTTTGAAAGGTTCGAATAGTTCGAAGGATTCGAATAGTTCGAAAGATTCGGATAGTTCGAAGGATTCGAAAGGTTCGAATAGTTCGAAAGATTCGATTAGTTCGAAAGATTCAAATAGCTCGAAAAAACTCCCTAAAAACATAGAAAAAAACATTTTTTTTTATTTTCCGTCAAGTTATGACCTCTATAATGTTTTTATCATATTTTAGGCCAATATGTGGGGTGAAATGGACCACTTAAAAAAATTGTAACGAAAAAATCAACTAAACGGAAAATAAAAAAAATAACTTTTTCGTTACAATTTTTTTTGAGTGGTCCATTTTACCCCATATATTAGTCTAAAATATGATAAAAACATTAGAGGTTATAACTTGACGGAAAATGAAAAAAAAAATTTACCTACCTTTTGAAGGAGGCCCTCGTGCCCCAGGTTCCCCTAATAGTTTTTTGATTTAATAAAGTCATAAATACTAAATTTCTTAGATGCAATAATATTATTTACCGAATATTCGAAAAAATTTCGAACTATTCGAATCTTCCAAACTATTCGAATCCTTCGAATCTTTCGAACTATTCAATATTCGACTCGAATATCGAATCGAATTTAACTATTCGACTAGATTCGATTAAATGTTATTTTTAAAACTTTTCGACGCCGATATCTTTTGAACTAGTCAACCAATTCTGACGTTTAATGTGACAATCGACGCATTTTATTTAGTTCTAAAGCTGATTAGATTTTGAAGTCTATCAGTTTCACCGTTTCGAAGATATTTAGAAAAAACCGTTTTTTAGCATTTTTATCGTCGATTTTCTTAGTAGGAAGTTAGAAAAAAAGATAATAATAATCTCAGTAAAGTGAGTAATTAAGTTATTACTGTAAAAATGTTTAGTGTAAAAATTATCTCTAGGTCTTCATACAATTAGCTTGGTGTGAATTGAGAATCTGACGTTCTTCAAAGTTTGAAATATTAAATCATGGCAATACTCTAAGGTGTGTAAGTATGTCGTGTGTTCATGCAATTGTGCATGTTCCGAAACGATAGTAATTTAACGTAATGGAGATAGTGAACTTTTTTTTATTTATATCTCTAAAAATTTAATACTATGCTCAGTGGAACTTTTACACCGTCGGTGTTAAAAATATTTTACAGTTGAGAGAAATAAATTTTTGCTGTCTCGACATCTACAGCAAGTTTATTGTTACTGACGTAATTTTTGTAGAGTGAATATAAATTATTGAAACAAACGATTATATTTGTGGAATCATTTTCAAGCACATATAGTTATTCTTTAATTGGTTTATACCGTATGGGAAACATGCCCGTCCGTCCACCTGTCCGCCCGTATGTGTGTGGGTGTTTGTTAACTAATTTTTGTCATACGATATCTTTGAAATGAATCAACCAATTTGAACGTTCTTTGCAAAAAAATCAAATCGTAGACCGCTAAACCGACACTTCAAAATTTAATAAAAGCTATGTTTCAAAAAATACTTTCGTTCGTCGAAAGCTTGTGAAAATCGGTCGATTGGTTTCCAAGATCCCTTTGGACCAAAATTATTTTTATCCTGCGAAACGTATTTTTTATTAACTGATTTCGGAAACTGATTTTTACATTAATTACAAAATTTCAAATTTGAACAATCAAATTGTAAAATCATACCATATTCAAAGCATGATTATAAGAAAACGGTTCATCAGACGAAAAATTTCAATCAGATTTTTTTTGTAGAACATTCAATTCTCTCCAAGAAATGTATTTGAGTCAATTTTGTTTATCTCGATGGTTCGAGAGTTTTGAGACAAAACGCCGCTCATTAAAAAAAAAAACCAAAATCGCGATGATACACCTCTTAATATTAATATTAATGGCTCAAATTTTCACAATAATTTTTTTTTATCATCCCAAATAAACTTTCGATGTACTTAAAAAAAAAAAAAAAAAAATAGTCAATTTTTTTTGGCTTAGTTTAATATAAATATATATGTCACTTATAAACAAAAAATATACCCCCTGTTACTTTAGATGGAAGCGGCCATTTTTTTTTTAATTCATTAAGTGCTTCACCCTATTGATTTTTGGAAAAAGTAATTCATGAAACATACGAAAATATTTAAAATTTGAAATTACTTGAAAATTCAAACTTTATTCGCGCGTTAAATTATAGCATAGACGACGAATGAAAATTAAAAAATGGCAGTTCTCTTATCAATTGACCGTTGGAGGTTGGAGAACGTAACTTCTATGAAAGTAAATAACCAATCGAATATGTTTATTTTTATTTCATTAAAAAATATAGAAATCATACTAAAGTATATAAGTAAAAAATTGTTATTAACTTGGTAAAAGTAACTGGTTACCATCCCAGTATAGTAAACATTGGTACCTAAAATTATAAATGTTGCTATCTGAGATGTGAGTGATTACTATTATTGGTGAGAGTAATTATTATTCATAGATATTAATAGTTAGCATCATAGGATGGTTTATAATAACACACTGTAAAAAAAGCGGTGTTAAAAATGGACTCATTTTAACTCTGCCCGGTGTAAAAATAAAATTACACCGGTGTAGGAGGACTAATTCACCGGTGTTAAAAATACCAGTGTAAAAGCGGAATAATATCACTGTAAAAGCCGGGTAACCGATGTAAGAGCGGGGTAAACTGCGTCCGTATGGAGAATGAACTTTAAACGTTATAAAATACAAAAAATGTCAGTTCTTTATAGAAACTAATAAAAAAATATCATTTATTAATAAGTGTAGTGATCGAGTAAGTAAAATTATTCACAAAATAAAATATTTTAACACCGGTAAAGAATATCTACACCGGCGGTGGCGTTATTTTAACACCGGTACAGAATATTTACACCGGAGGCGGCGTTATTTTTATGCGGCTTTCGGTGTTGAAATTTAACACCACTGATTTTAACACCTACACCGCTCGGACTTACCCCGGTGATTTTTTACAGTGCATTAATGTAGAAAATTCTGAAATTACTATACAGTATGGTAACTATTCAAAATCCTCGATGAGAATCATTACCATGAAATTCTCAGCGTGCAGACATTTTTGTACAACAACTTTTATGTCTTGAAAATTTGAAACCAGCCAGTATAGAACACAAGCAATAGGTATTACGACGAGTGCTAACAAAAAATGCAAGAAAGTAGTTTTCTAAAAAAAGTGGAGCTCGGCAATTTGCTACTGAAAACGTTAATATCGCATACCTTACGATTAAAAGAAATATCACTTTTAAATACAGAAATTTTCTTCCATTTAAAATTATTTTTCAAATTACTTTAGACGAGGGTATTATGCACATTTGCTCATTACTAAAATCTTATCAAAGTCAGGGCCATTCATCGATCATGAGTAATCTTTTACCCTTGTTATTGTTGCGCTATTCATTGCGACAGCAATATGCTTGTCATACTTCTCACAGCTTTATAACGATGGTCGTTTTGATGATCCATCTTCTAAATTATCGATCAAATGCTTTTTGTGGGTCTTACTCTGAGCGCATGTTTCACTTCCGTCTATTCTACTATTCTCTGGTCCGACATACCGATGTCTTGCCTTATATTATATTATATTATCGTCAAATACTGTATATATCCAATATTTTGGTCGTCTTTGTTGTCGGGGTAGACATTTTACGTCTGACGAGCAAGTCGTCATGATTCGCGTGATAGCATTCCTTACTCGCGGCAAATAAATTACTTTAGCTTATCAGAGTGTATAGGAGGGAATAATAGAAGTGCGCGCGACACAGATTGGTTGACGTGGGACACGCGAATTCGATCTTTTGTATTTTTTTTTCTTGGTTTTTGTTGATAATTTCAATTGTTGATTTTTAGTTGTCTATGCTGTGAAAGTAGACAGTAAACGATTTGTTTTGTTTTTTTATTTTTCGCTTTACATGCTGCAGCAAAAAAGAAATTAGAATAGTTTCTTTGTTGTAGAATAAATAAATTTTGTAAAATGATCAAAGTTTTTTAGTTTACAATTTTTATAATCTCAAGTTTCAATGACTCATAACAATAGATTGCTAATTTACTTGACAAAAAATTTCACGTAACCATTCAACTACACAGAGAGAAATGTCAAGTAAATATGCCTATGCAGCACAGTAATAATTACATTACTCTGTAGTTTATGTATAAGAGCGGCAGGACACAAACTATCGAGTAATGTAAATATTACTGTGCTGCATAAGCATATTCACTTGACATTTTTCTCCGTGTACATCATCGTTATAGGCAGTATTTATTATTTTGTAGTATTTCGAGAAAAAAAACAAACAGTTTAAATCTACGATATAATTTTTTATTTCGTGGATCTATAATCTACGTAAATAAAAAAAACTCATTAAAATAGCACATCTAAGGAAATTCACATTAATCTGATCGGATCTAAATAGATCTACTGAGATCGATGTACATTTAAAATATGAAAAAATTAGATGTGTTTATCTGTTTGGATCTCGTTCAATTTTCCCTTACGGAAAGAAACTATTCAGGACTAATGAGAAACACTAATGCGTTAATTTTTTCGCGCACTAATGGTTTATTGTCATTAATGTGTTTAGTGCGTTTAGTGTTGTTAGTGTGTTTAGTGTAATTAATTTGAATTTCACAGTAGAGTAGTATCGACTATTCGGATTACTAATGAACACTATTGAAACCTGGTCAGCACTTATAACTTCCAATAATATTGTAAGATTCACTAATCAGACTTCTAATGATCACTAATAAAACATTATTCAAAACTAATCACTTTCAATAGTGTTGCAAGATCCATTTGTACTCCGACCAATAAACACTATCCAACACTAATCACTTTTGATAATGTTATAAAATTCACTAGCCAGTGTACTAATGGTCACTAATGATCAGTAATAAAACATTTTTCAACACTAATAAATTTTTAATAGTGTTCATAAGTGTTTATTAGTTTTTCTCCGTAAGGATGAATTCTTTCTTCCAAGATTATCTTTTACCATCAAAAGGCATGTATCAAATCTACTCATAGAAATGATCAGAAATTGCAATATAAACATTCACATTTACAATAATTATATCACCAATTATGTATGGTCACATATTCTTGTTACCAAAAAATTGTTCTCATTGTATTATTCCTTTTTTTGTGTTCATTTTCTCAAATTTAATGATAAATATAAACATATGAAGCCAATCTTTCAAATGCACCTTTTATTGTCAGAGCAGATAACCTGCGGTCCTAACTATCGACATGTTTCAGATCCTTGATTATTGACAGGTTTAGCGTAAATACGCATTAATTTTTTGCGTACGAATCAATCCATATGGTTCAAGATTAAATTCATATTAACAATTAATAACAAAAATAAAAAAAATTGCAACGTGCAAATAATAAAAAGTACACTGGAGTTTCCATTTTATTTTCGTATTATTTGCAGATTTTATTTTTATATTTTCATTTTTAATTTTAAAAATAAACCGTTGATCAGTGACTTAAAATATATTTTTTTTTTCAAACAGAGATTGATATTTGACACATCTCTGTGCGGATAAAATTTAATTCTGATTGATCTAAAATGCTTTAAAAATAATACATTTAAGTAAACAGTTGCTCAATAAACATACTTTGTATTTAAGTTACATGTATGATGTTGAATAATGTACACTAAGTCACATATTCGAGAAATGGTTTCATTCCGAGTGTGTTAACAGGTTTCTATGTCAGTACGTGGTGATTTAGATAAAAATTACTAGACTCCATACAGACTACTTCTAGTGCCGATGTCAAAACAAAATGATTTTTTACACTTCAATAAAAATGAGATTTTAATATATTCTCTTTGAATTAAGCGGTAGATAAATTATAAACCAGAGAATGAATAATACAGTTATTATTTCTATTTTTTTCACGATACTATTCCCACAAAGTGGCTGATTTACATATCATTTTTATGACAATCGAAGAAATTGGCTGTTATAAACACTGAATATGTTTTTAAAATTAGTCGGATTAACAGATTATGAATTATGCAGAGAAAAGGAAAAATTCTGTATTATTCAAATGCTTCGCCAACAATATTCATATGATTTATAAACTTGTAGTCGAGAATATTTTAATTTAAGTTTGTAATCAATTGATAAGGTACAAGCAGAAAAAATAGGTATTTTTCCCATTTTCGCATAGGTAATTTTCCAATGGTGACAGGCATTTTTCCTATGTTACATAGTAAATTTATCTACGTTTATATAGAATTTGAATCAATGTTAACATAATAATTTTTCCTATGCTATTATAGTGAAAATACTTCGTAAACATGAATAAGTGAAATCGGTGAAAATTCACAAATTTTAAGTGCAAACCGAATCACTTTTTAAAATACGTGGTTCGGTTTGCTCTCAGAATGAGTGAATATTAACTCATTCAATTTTATTTCACTTATTCATGTTGAAAGAGTAACCATGCAGCATGAAAAAAATTACAATGTTATTATAGTAACTTTTCCTATGTCAACATAGAAAAAGTTCCTACTATAGAGAAAAAAACTATGCAACATGAAAAAAAATCTAATTTTATATTATAGGAAGTTTTTCTGTGTTGACATAAGAATCATTCTCGTCCTGACATAGTAGAAATCCCTACAATAACATGAGAATTACCCCATGAGGACATAGTAAAAATTTCTATGTTATTATCGGGACTTTTCCTACGCCAGAATAGGAATCATTTCGATCTGGACATAGTAAAAATACCAATATCAACATTGAAAAAATCACTATGTAATATCGGAAACATACCCATAAATTGTAAATATTTTACCCATTTTTACATATGGATTATTCCTATGTTCACATAGAGATTTTTTACTACGTCCATATAGGAATTTTCCCTATGTGGTCATAGGATAAATGCCCATTTTTTTTCGGTGTAGTTTTGAAATTATTAAAAATTATAATTTTATTTTTATATTCAATTAAAAGTTGTTATTCCAACAAACTCATTTGTTATTGCAAGTTATTTGGTTTTGTTGCAAAAACACAACATTTCGATACTTCTTCCATTGTTACGACAACGAAATTGTTTTTTTTTTCAGGTTGTGCAAGCACGTGGATTGGAACGCTCTATTTTCTTCCTTTAGTGTACAATGTACTATTTTCTTATTCTTATTTTAATAATAGTGTCTCTTTATTTCTTTTATAGCTACGAAAAATATAGTATCTTACTTTGTTCCGGTTTTTCCTCGAGAAAAGATTTTATGAAAAAATTTCGACTTACGCACAACTGAAAAATATCAACAATCCGAAAGTATACATTGATAAATTATTTTCATATTTTTTATTTTTTTTTTTTTTACATAACTTTTTTTCCTTTTAATTTTTTCTTATATAATGTGTTTGCGATGTTTATAAAAAAAAACTAGTGGTTTAGACAAATGAGCTCAGAAACGTTGTCAGGCTGTCAGCAAAAATGAGAACAGAAGAAAAAAAATCTCCGTTGCCGAATAACTGACTGATAGCATTTTATAGGTACTGCGATTTATTGTCATTTCGCAATGGAGATTGATTTATGTTTTGCTTCGAATCGCATATTTTTGTCACTTTATTTCCTATTTTACATCCTCCATTCTATTTTTTGTTACTTTTCATCAGTTCTATGATTAAAAACTTCTGGATGAGATCCAAAATAACTTTTCTATAAATTTTCATACATTTCAGAAAAATTTATTTAAATATTTAACGTTTCGTAAACGAGTCTCAAAAACAATTCTGAGACTGATAAAATACAGTGATCTGAATTTTTATCAAATTTTATATTTAACTTATCAAGGGGTTGCATTTTAATCTTGTAATCCAATAATGAGAACTCAGGATGTCCTATTTATTTTAAATGACAGTTTCTCAGTTTAATATTTTGGGTTCATATAAATATTTTATGCTACATTTAAGTAATTTATTTCATTAAAATTTATTTCTTCATAAACTGGTTAAAAAATCATAAAATTAAACGAATTTGTTGTTTCTATACAAATATAACGCGTAAAACTTGAAGCAAAAAAGTGTTTTCTTTTTATTTTTATTTTAAAATGACGATCGGTACATTTTTTTATTTTTTCTCTTTTATTCACAGCAATGATAAAAAATATCGAGAAAAATCTTTTTATTACGTTTACCTTGTTTTTTTCTTGTTTATTATTTATATATTCATTCGGAAATAATTCCGTACAATTGGATCAACGTCATCATATCCATTAAATATTACTACTAACAATGAATATTTTCTTCTGTTCCAGGTAAGGTATTTCTATTTTCTCCTCTACGTATCCATCTGTGTTGTAGGTAAGAGATATATCTATTAATACGTAAAGTAAATATTACTCGTCCGAAAGAATAAAAAATAAATACGACATATTCTCGTGGAAAAGACATTCATTTTCGATGTTTCCGCTATACTATTGAGGATGGAAAGAAGATAGAATCAGCCGATATACATTTACAAGTAGCCAGAGACACCTATATTCATGCATAAAATATTGGCAATATCGTATCGATTGACCGTCTGACTGCAGCGTTTTCGTTTCTCTTTGCCTATTTGCTCTATGCATATTTTACCGGACTTCCATGTAGTTATGTAGGATTATGCCACGTTCAACTGACTGTCATGGAATTACGTCTTTGATATCTTATTCTAATATTAATCGATTTGTTGTCTTTGGACAGCAAACAAATTTCTTATTCATATCCTTTAATATTCAGAGCTAAGTTTAGATATCGATTAAATTATGTTTTATTATTATCGATGAAAACTTACCATTCAAATTAACTTTGTGAATAATTATTTGACTGTTAAGTATTGACAAGTATTATTGCTAAATACTAATATATATCGATTTTGAGTAATTAAAAACGAAAGCTGGAAAATTATCCAGCAATATTTTTAGATGGGCTGAATGTATCAAGTTAATAAGTAAAAAATATAACGGTGATTATTGATTCTTAATTATATGCATTTTTTATTGTTCTATATCAGGGTTTTTTGCACACCTCAATTGTCTGACCCAGGGATGGGTATCTACAAGAATGGCCAAGGCTAGGTTACCCATCCTTGGACCAATTTCAGCACGCCGTTGATTGGCCAAAGCTGGATCTGCCAGTCTTGGCCCAAGGATGGGTAACCATAGGTATGACCGAAGTTAGGTCAGCGTTTTGGCCCAAAGTTGGTTAATCATAGGAATGTTCAAGCTTGAGTACCCAGTTATGGCCCAAGCACAAGTCAATATAGGTAAGCCCAAGCTGGATTTCCCATGGTTGGGCCAGGCATGGCCCCTTTGTCAGACTTTGAGGACTCCTGAATGGGAGTATACCAAAGTTGTTGAAAGTATATACCAAATTAAAGGAAATTTATTAAGGAACATCTTTCAATAGGATATTTAGTTGTTTCATGATGAGATTAATTAAAGCAAATTGATTTAGTCCGAAGCCTTCAGTGCATCAAGTGTGGTCTTCGGACTCGTAAATCCACGATAACTTTAAAAAACTACGACTTATAGACTTAACTTTTTTTTCTTATCTTTGAATTTTTGATTGCAATAATCCTATCAAAAATCACTATCTGAATCTTTTTTGTTTAATTGTAATTAGTAAAAAACGTAAAAGCTTATTATTCATGATAAATTTAGCTGCCATTTTTATTTTTACTGTTATTATTTTTTTTTTTTTTTCATTTTTTTCTCCATTGGTTCTAGGCGTTCTGATCCCCAAGACAAAAAATCCCTAAGACCCCTAAATCTTGTTTGGAGTTAAAATTCCAAACAAGACTGATGTACGCTCATGCAGAGACGATGACATGTTCGACGCCATTTTTTAAAGTAAAAACTGACACGTGTGCACTTAAATATCTACCTAAAAACTTGTCGATAATTAGTAGATATCGCGTATTAAAATGTGTAATATGCTGCGTAAATTCACCAACATGATCGTTATCAGACTTGAAGTTTAATAGACACCGAACAATATTAGGTTTCACCCGAGATGTGTTGGTGGAATCGTCAGTCAAGCACCTCCAACACATCCTGCTTCATACCTAATACTGCAGTTACCATAAAAATTATAAATGGATTAGACCTATAACGCCACCGTCCATCGTACGGTTTGAAATGAAATTAATTATTAAATATTTTAATTTTTATTTAATTTATTACAATATGGTAAATAAACGCCATCTATGTGTACACGGCTGGATTTTTCACTATTCACATGCTACATCCCCCACAATGCATCTTATTTACCCTTTTAGGATAATAAGTCAGTAACCAATTGTCAAGGTGATTAATTGTCCGGGGGATACATTTTCCGGGGACCAAAACGCATAGAACCCTCTCCATCAACTACTGGCAGCAGCACTTGTGTGGCAGTAGGATCGAAAAAAAGAGCGACATCTAAGAAAAAAGGCGGGATACTTAAAAAGAAAGTTGAACTAATAATTAGAAATAAAAAAATGGAATCAATAATTTAAAAGTTAAATGAAACTTCGAAATTGAAGAAAATAAATTAATATTATAAAATAAAAGTAATGATTAAAAATAAAATGAGCGATTAAGGTGTGCACTTTTGGATTTTCCAACGTTTTTTATTAATTAGTGTGCAAATAAAAATAAAAGAAAAAACATTAAGTGTGAGTCAAGTCTAGAAAAATCACTTTTGAACACTTTATGATAATAATAAACGTCTAATAAGTGATAGAGGTCAGTGGACAATAGAAAATTTTTTGTGATCATTAAAAAATTACTTGAAAATGGAATGAGTTCTAAGTGGACTAAGTATATATGGATAAATTTTACATTGCAAGGTAGTTAAACAAGTGTTGGTAAGAGAAAAAAAGCTTTTGAAAACTTGGTCTTGGACGTGGCGTTATTGATTTTGCTATTACAAATTAATAACGGAGATTTGAACTCGTTATCGACTTCTGAACTGTACAAAAAAAGCTTTTTCGCAACTTACATTCGCTTCAACGCACTTGAATTATTCCTAATCTTGTGCTACAAGGAGCCAGATCGTACTTTACTTTTCGTAATCTCGAAGGGATAGAGAATCTCCGGATATTGAACTTCAATCTCGATTTACTCTCTTATTGTTGCTATAGAATAATCATGGTAAAAATAAAAAAGTTATATACAATCACTAGCAGTAAATCGAGTGCAAACATTATTATTATATGACAATATAAATTTTTGTTGTATTACATGCACAGTAAAAATTATTGTGTTAAAATCAACATAATCTATGTGTTAAAAACAGTCTACACACTATTTGTGTTGAACTTGAACACAAAATTCAGGTAACCCGAAAATTATATATAATTATTACTACGTTAGCTATATATAATTATAACTACGTTAGTTATATACAAATATAGCTAAGTTTTTTTAAATTTAATCCCATATATCAGGCTGGATCACACATGGTCAGGCATGATTAAGCCTGAACGTATTTAACGCTTCAGATATGATCATGTCTGTTCATGCTAAGTCAGACATGACTATGCATGGTGAGACCTGAAGTATTGAACGCTGTAAGCATGATCATGCATGAACCGGCATGATCATAACTGATATCAAGCCTGATCGTACAGGAACAAGCATGGTCATGGCTGAACATTTTTTCCCGGGAATACGAGAAGTAAATTCACCACTTTCTAAGTATCAGTGGCAACAACAAAAAAAGGTTAACTTTTACATTTTATTATTGTACCATAAGATATTCAGTAAATATAATTTATATATTTTGAGGTTATCTTATTGTGTAAAATTTTAAATTAATTTGACATCCATAAATTTCGAATTCACTTACATTTTTCTAATAATTTTTCCGTGAACATTAATTGAGTTTCCGACATAAATACTGTGTTAATTTTAAAGTAACACTTAATATATGATAATTTACATTTTTGTACTGAGTAACACTTTTAAAGTGTTAAATAATAGATCGATTTGATATTATAAAGTAACAAGGTGAAATGTGTTGATTTAACACAAAACAATTAATTCAAAAAAATTTAACACGGACTGTTTTTAACACAGATACACAATATTTTTTAATTTATACACGGAAAAAAAAGATAATTTTTCTATCTTACACAGTAAATTTACCTATGTGCACATAAAAAATTTTACTATGTTACATAGGGAAAATTACTGTGCTATCATAAGAACAATTCCTATGCTGTCGTAGGAATTTTTCATATATTCACATAGTAAAAGCTACTATGCCAACATAGGAAAAATAACTACTTTTTTCTCCATGTATTTGTATATATATATAATGCGACAAACAAATATAACAATTCACAAGATGCTCGTAAAGTGAACTCGTTATATAGAGATGTTGGAGTCTACGAGAAAATATACTGGTCTTGTTACCCTTACCTAGATTGAGCAGATCGTGAAAGCGAGAGGAATAAGGATGAAAGGAACTCGAGTCATCCCCGTGGGTCGTGTCGCTTTTGCCGTATATTTATCGTTTTAATTCGAGAATCCAGGTCGAGAGCCTACTATTTATGTCTCGAGTCAGGAAGATATAGGCACATCCGCTGGATGCCACCGTCTGCCATTTTATCTCTTGTCATTTACCAACGCTCTAATTGATCTTCATCGCATAATTGCAATTAAGTTATGAGTCGCAAGTAAGTACCATAATTCAACTTGTCGAGGTGCTCTAATTTATTCGCTCCTTTGTTTAATTTCTTTTTTTTTTTTTTTTTTTTTTTTCGTATAAATTATCAGAAATAACCATTAAGAAAGAAAAAAACTCATTTTATACTTTTTTTTAATGTAGTAATTAAAAAATTAACGGATAATATCGATGTTATTTTGATAAGGATGTATCTCAGTTTCTCTAAAGAGCTATACATAGTGTTAGTATTCAGTTAAAATTATGTACCTTACTAGATAGAGAACAGATGGGTTAATGAACAACAGGATTCGCGAGACCATAGTCGAGTTATTCCTCTGAATGCGAGGGCCAGTGAAGAACCCCTGAGGACATGGATCACTACGGGGTCGTTCTGGGGTCGTAGCGTTACGGGGGTTGAAACTGAGTATGAGAGAGACATTTTCTGAGAGAGTAGTACGCAAAGTTTAGCTCGGGCGACGCGGCACTATCCCGCAACAACTAATACCAACGAGGTCTCCCTTAACTTAACGTAACTCTGGTTAAACCTAGATTAGACCAGCGAACCGTATATCTCTATCTTTACATACACAATGATAATATGGATCATGTTTTGGACTAACTGTTTATTATTTATATTTTTTCAAGTTATTTCATAGAGCTTCCTCTTAAATCATTAATATTTCGTAAAGAACTAAATTAATACATTGGACTTTAGGTTAAATCACTAATTAGTTCTTTGTCTCTTTTTCAAAGTCTATAGTAGACCAATTAGCTTTGTATGCTGGACATATCAATAGCAAATATGATTATCGGTTTTAGTCGTTTGCTTTGAGTAAATAGAACTTAATTCAATTTATCTTAGTGGACTGGCTTGTGAGTATATACTATTTGATAATTACATGATTTTGAACAATCCTTTAGACTTTGTAGTACATAGTAAATAAATTCTGTACCTGGGTTAAAAACGGTCAAGATAAATTTTTTGTTTTAAATCATGATGTTTCACTCTATTACTTTAAAATTTCAAAACGTTTTACTATTCAAGAATTTGTAAATGTTATTTACACTATAAAAAATTTTCGGAATGAATGCGGAGCAGATGTCTACTCATTTAATTCCCTTGGAGTAAAATTCACTCCGAAGAGGAGTTCATTTTAATATTTAAACTCCGGTTTAGAGTGAATGCAGATTTAAATAATATCCAGATCAGTTCGAAATCACTCCGTGAAAAAAAACTTCCTATTGACTCTGTATCCAAAGTGATATTTCTTTTGCCTCGGAACTCCGAGTGAAAGAGTGAATTTAGATTTAAGTAAAATCTGTGGTCACTACGCACTAACTCCCGGTTTTTTACAGTATAGTGATCTAAAAAAAATATTATTCTCAATCAAAAAAGTATATCAATGTTAATAACAATTTTCATCACTTTTTGCAATCTCAACATATTATATGGACTATATTTAATCAATATCAATGGTACAAAAATGGAATGCTGAACTTTTTTTTGGGTCACAACTAAGTGACCCAAAAAAAAAAGTGTTGAATTTACTTCTCATATTTAACAAATTTCGTATTTAAATTTCATCATAAATTTAATGTTAAAATTAAATATTAATAGTCTGTGTTTAAAAACCACCAAAAATTTTTGTGTGGTCCATTTTCAATCCACAAATGATGTTAATTTTAACACAATATTTTTTACTATCTAGTTAAAGTAAACAAAGAATAATTTCTCAATAAAATTTTATATTACTTAAAACATTAAGTGAAAATGTACTTGTAATGTTAAAACGTTTCAGAAAATCAGATAGACTTCGTTTATGACCAAGCTAAATTGAGAGAAGAAAATGGTCGAAGAACTCTTGAATATGACACTTTAAAAGTAAGGAAACATGGTTGGAGACTGGGAAACTGCTCATAGTCAGTTTCCATGTCTACTTCAAGACTTTGCTTCTGTCTTGCGCGTATATTAAATTCCTTAAAGTTCTTCCTGCTTTCTACCCTCTCATCTCAACAACTCTGATCGTACAGTCGTCGTTTTCAGTTTTCTCTACATTTCTAATGCAAGGAGACAGACAGAGAGCAACATACGTGCTTTTCTTATTTCAATGTCGTCGACACGATGAGACGTGTGCTTGCCTAAGTGCAATTTAATACTGTTTAAGTTAAACCGAAGAACTCATGGCTGGATGTAGAACTAGAGTTGTGAAACGTTATACCGGTCTAATCAAGCCGTGTTTCAACTCGTCCACTCTAGCCCATAGAAACTACGTGTTCAACTAATAGTCGCTGAGAATTTTCAAACTAAAACTTTAGTGACGGAACGACGCATATATTAAATCTATAATCGCTGTAACATTATATTAACCATACCATTGCTCGAGATTAATTTCAGCCTAATCTTATACAAGTTCTATATAAAAGATACGTTTAGTAAAATAACATCATTGTGTATAAATTTAAATCAATAATTTAATTTTAGAAAATAAAAAAAGTTTTAATGAATTTTCAAGATTTTTTTTTTTTTATAAACAGTTCATGGATTAATAAATATTAAGGTATCAGTACCAACTATTGACTGAGTTCCATTTAATGACCGGGTACCTAAGTACCCTAAAAACAGAAACATTGGTGAATTTAATTTATGAACAGTAAAAAATTGATAATTAAATATTTTTCATGATTTGAATTTACCAATTTTTCCACTTTCAAGGGTATTCAAGTACCCGGCCATTAAATGGCACTCGGTCAATATTTGACATTGTTACCCTATATTCAAGTATTCGTGGATTAATTTTTGGATGGCTACAAACAGGTAATCTTGAAAATAGTTTATTGTTTATAGAAAAAATCATATTTTTACGGTCATAGGATTACTCATACAAAAAAAAATAATTGGCCCATTACTGGGTCGTGAATGGCTGCCAATTTTCAAGCATCGGCCGAAGATCGGCTAAGTATCGGATGATGACGGTATGGCAATCATCGGCCAAAGCTTGGTATCAAGAGCACTCGATCAAACCGTTGACCAACGAACGGCGGTTAATTGTGCGTCGTTTTTATAAGCAAAAAGATGGCTGCCAATGATTCACCATGCACGGGCCAGTATAGTTAGCTATTTATTGGCCAATCATTGCAAACCAGGCATTGGCCGATCTATGGGAAAATTTCGAAGCTCGGCGACTTTGTATGGGTAGTTTCTCGGCATTATAGTAACGAAATTTCATTTGACAAGCCATAAAAACTGTTCATCTAATATTCTGTTACTTCTGAAACTTCTGACACTTCAAAAATAAAACCATTTTTTTTAACTTCGCTCAATACTGGGAAAATTTTAACACCGCTTCCAATGTTTTTTAACACCTTTATCGAGGTTATCTTATCACCAATAACAGACTTGGATCACGTAAACTTACACCGGTTATGTAATATCGGATAGAATGGTGTGGATACTAGGTAAGGATATGAGATGTTGTTTATATCTTTACTCAAGGATTTCGAAGATAAGAGATAATTATAAGTATTTATTTAATACGTTGTTTCGACAAAGGTCCTTCTTACATCAGGGCTGCTCGTGAACTGCCCCACCACTCATAACTCGATGTATTCCTTCCTACCTGGACCTCACACCCCTGCCTTGTCATACTTTCGCGTACTCTTAACACAACTGCAGTCATCCAATTTTGAAGTAATTGCCCTTAACATTCTTACAATTTTCCGTTCCCACGCAATATTAACTCTTCACAATTTATTCTCTATCCTTTAAATTACTTTTACAGCTAACTATCGACCAATATCTTTTCGCAATATACTAAATGTCCATTTATGACGTTACCTATCCTAATCCTCAAACTTAAGACACCCAATCCAATCGTTATAAAAAATTAAAACCTAGATACAAAAATACATAAATAGTAAAAATAATTCTACACGGAAAGAAAATTATGGGAAGTATTCTATGCATTATAGAACTATTCCCATATCATTATGGGAACCATTCCCATAATTTTCTTTCCATGTACAAACTATTTTTAAGACCCCACAGTTATTTTTGCAATGCAATAATCTTATCTGATTTTTTAAAATTTAAATTTTGATAATTAACTTCATAGTTATTTAGTTGACATGTCATATGTTATCATATTTAGTTGACATTTGCAAATATGTAATTGTATCTCACGTAAATTATTTTATTTCAGCTTGTTTTGCTATCAAAATTTTATTTTTTTAAGTTATCGGTATTAGCTTTTAGTCTCCATTTACATTTTATCATTTTATATATTTTAGAAATAAGAAAAAGCTGCTGCATAATTTTCAATAGATTATAATATATGAGTCGAATTGCCGGTTTCTTTCAAATTATAATACGTCACTGCTGACGTTTTGGGTTGACTGAATTGGACGGAAAGGGATCGACGAGAGGCGCGATTTCTGACAAATTTATTCGTAGCCTTACCATCCCCTTACGTTTCGTCTGTATACTTCCGACGGCACACCGGCATGCGGCTATCGATTCCCGTTTGCCATATAGTCGCCCAGTTTCGATATAATCGTGTTACGCCGGAAGGCACGACCTCGCGGGCTTTTCGCTTTTCTCGACTTTCTGCCATTTTTCCATTTTTTTTTTTCCTTGGCTTCATTCCTGTTCTTTCTTTGTTTTATACTTCCTTTGGCAGATTAAGAATAAGAGTTAAAAAGACACAAAAAGAGGTGCTGTCGAAGAACAATAAATGAGAAGGAAATAAAACAGAAGAAAAAATCAAAAGCGTTGGCAAGTATAGCAAAACATTGACCGGAATTTTAAATTATCTGCACGATGAAATAATCTAGGATAATATACAATTTATGGTCATCTACAAAAAGAATAAACTTTAGAAAATAGCAAAAAACTAAATTATGAAAATTAGTCTTTATAAATAATTTTGAAACAGAGGTTAACTGTAAATATGCAAATCGTCATTAAAATATCAGTGTTTATAGTAGCCGAAATTCGGAATGAAATTAAAGAAAAAATCAATTCTTTAAATAATTCATCTGTCCTTTGATTTGACGTTAGATGTTAACTTAAATTATCGATTTATTTACGCAAATTATTTCGAATTGAAACTATCTTTTGAAGTTTTATTTACGCAGACGTAAACAATTTTTTCACAGTACAGATTTTTCTGGAGAAACTTTCTAGTTGTAAGAGGAAAAAGTAAAAAACAAGTTGGGATAGTGTTCGAGTATCTCAACTTACTTGTACACTATTTTTTTTATTTTTATACTTTAACTTTTATGAAAAAAAAAAAAAAAAAAAAAAATAAGATTTAAATTTGTAACGTATGTACTTCCATCAGACAAATTGAATAATAACTTTATATCCTTATGAAAATTAGTAAATTTTCAAAGAAGACGGTAATATTATGCTGATCTATAAATACCTGAAGCTCGACAGGTTTTGAAATCAATCAGTCGAATAGTTCTCAAGTTATTTAAAAAATCAACTGAAAACAATTTTTTCAATTTCTTTTGTTGAATAATTCATCAACTTTCGATTGGTTTTAGAATTTAATGAGATTATATAACCTTGAAGAGATCTTTTTATTACTACCGAAGTTATTTAAATCGGTCAATTTATTTGAGAGTTGAGGAAAACCGAAAATCACTTTATTCTTTTAATTCGTCTCGGATAACATCGAAAAAATTATTCTGTTTGAATCAATTTTGAAGAATTGGAAAATAATTGTTGACATTTAAATTTATTTGAACTTTAATAGCTGTCAAATTATTACTAATTAATAGCATTAATTAGTTTATTCCATTAATGATTATAAGTAAAAAAAAAGTAGCGAAATAACATCTTTGATATTTATTATCATAGTATTTTCCGACTGTATGAGCTCAATGGTGAAAATTCCGATATTCAAAATAAATATTTTCTAAACTTAAAAATACATAAATAATGTCTGAGTTCATTGAGCTAAAAAAATTTATGAAGTTTTAGAGTTTGCAGGCTCAACTGGTTCTCACATTTTTTATTCTTTTGAATTAAAATAATTTTATTCGTAAATGAAACTCCAGGCACCGAGAAATTTGTTGAAACTTCAGGTATATTTCATCATGTCATGAAAACCTTGATCTACATGTTTTGTGGACAAGAATACAGAGAGAATTTTTTGAAAAAATTTACCCTATAATTTAAATTAAACTTCTAAGAAATACAACAAGAATAAAAGCTAGCATCTTTTGTTTTATTTTTTACTCTTTTTTGTTCAAGAAGTACTTGAAATTTATTTTTTGCAACACGTATTTGAAATGTGCGCTATTAAGCGCCTATAGTCCGCGGCTATATTCAGAGTACCAATCGAACCACTTTTTGGAATAAGTGGTTCGATTTGCACTTGGAATTAGTGAGCATTCACTTATTTTCAGTAATTCATGTTTAGAGAGTAAATCTACAATTATACATAATCAATTTCGAGAAATAATGAGTAATAGGCATATCTAAATTCTTGATATGTACTAATTAATTATATTATTAATTAATTGATCAAACAATATTTAGAAACAGAAAAATAATTATTCGTCCTGGCCCCAGTTTTCTCACGATTTCCAGAATGAAATTTATTGTATAATTCTGTCCGTAAAGTAAATCGAATAAAACAATAAATTATTACAGAAACTTGAAAAAAAAAAAAGAAAAAAAAAACAGAAATAAATAAACAAAGCAATTTCTTGTATCAATTCAAAATTACTATTACAGTATAAAACTTATTGTTACATTTCGTTCTTGGTTGCTTTAAAAAAAAAAGCAAGATTTAAAACATTATATTATATTATAGGTTTTGTAACTTTATCATTAAAATAAAAACGATTTTTCAAAGTTTCTGTTACTTTTATTTTCACCATTTCAACGCTTTACATTTTAAAAATTTCTCTAAATGTGAGGAAAAGCTCCTAAGGGTACTTGCAAGTTAAAGACTGAAAGAGATTTACGGAATAGAAGGGTAGCGAAATAACCTAAAAAAGGAATAAAAAAAGTTTAGCTGATCCGGAGGAAAAAAATGAAGAACGACCAAGACAATACTTTCATGGGTGAAAAATTCTTCTTTTTTGGGTAGTGGTAGCTTGGCTTGCCATTCTAAGTTACTGCTGGTGATTCGTCAGGACAAAATGCCGCTCGTTGAAGCGAAAGACTTTCAAAGAATAAACCATTCTCAAAATACGGGTGGTAAAATATTGGTAGACGAACAACAAATGATAGACGAGAAATATAATGAAAGGTAAAATTGCATAGAAGATGATAAGACACGTAAACAAATACTGGGCTTGAATTTACCACCTAAACTAGTAATAATTGAACCACACTTTGTGGTCATCGTATCGAAAAATGGAGTAGCATAAATGACACTGTATAAGATTCATTTCTATTGTAGTAGTTTTATTTAGTATTAGACTGGGGTAAAAATTTGTAAGCTCAGTAACTATTCAATGTAGTATGGAAAACTCATCCTATGGCTTCTTAACCACACAATTTTATAAGATTTAGTTGGTATTACTATTTTTGGAGCACGCAATATCACCTAACTTGTACTATCTACTCTAATGTGAAGTAAAATGACTGACAAGCGAAAACGACAGCGCCACCTTCAACTTTTTTACTCTACTGTGTGAGTGTACTAGCTCCACAGTTGTAGTCATAATCACTACATCTTCAAAAGTGTGAATTATAACCTTTATAATTAGGTGTTTGTATTTTATATCAACAAAAATTAAGTATTCAATGAAACTATGTTAGTAATACAAGAATTAATTTGTCATAAAGGTAATTCCAAATGAAAAATAAATATCATGACGTATAAAAAAAAATCTACTTTAAAAATTTTGTGCGTGTGACATTTCGAATTAATGATTTACAAATCTATTTAACCCTTCGTTGGTCGCGCTATGAGTGAATCGCCGGCTAACAACTACTCAACCTATAGAGACTCGCTACAGTGCGAGCGAGAAACTAAAAAAGACGCGACCAACGAAGGGTTAAGAACTCTGTGCGAACAATATGATATGAATTTAAAAATTTTTAAAACTTTTTAAATACAATAAAAATAATAAATATCAGTTAATATATATTTGAAAAATAAATTAAGGATAAAAAATTAAAAGCTATGATGTATGGTAGATAAAACCACAGCTGTTTTACTAAGGAGCTGTTTTCACCAACAACAGAAGTAGATATTACTACAGTTTGTGTACCGCAATAGGCTAGCAGTAATTATTAAATGTGTAGTCAGTCTATGTATTAATAGTCAGTATAGTATATGTACCCCCAATTGTGGTAAATTATACTACACGTTTTTTTTTTATGTGTGCACCATTACTAAAAGAGTTGTAAAAGTTGGGGAATTGCTAAGCAGATCATTTAATTGTGTAATCTAATAACAGATGCTGGGAATGCTTGAATGGTAATTAAGAAAGCGTCCATGCACAATTAATCGATAACGCCGGTTAACGTGTCGATATACTCGAGTAATGAGCGTATCATGCTACTATGGAATCTGAGTGGCAGCCAACATTGGTTACTGTAGTAAAGCTTATACGCTCTCTCCTCTAAGTCCGTTATCAACAAGATCCAGCCCTTGAGAGGTTGATTTGCTGTTAACTATTGTCTAATATTGCTACTGCTGCTACTGCTGCTTCCGTTTGATTAAAATCATCCTCTTTATTGCTATCACTTTATTACAAATGCTTTATTACTATTGTGTACTAATAAATAGTACTTAATTAATTTATCTTCTTCGATTAATTCTTTTGTTTTTTGTCCAGTAAATTGTCCCCAAAGCATTTTATTTTTATTCGTTTAAAATCAAACTCCCGATATAGAGTGAAAATAACTAAATCGATGGTGTTGACATTTACTCTGATGTTGAACAAAAATAAAAATATAAAGTTTTGTTACAAAAAGTTGAAGGACAACTGCAAATTGTCGATTTTAAATTGCTCTGACCAATGGAATATTTATTTCTCACAATAGAAGTTTAATCCCGGTTATATACTTAGTTTGGTCTTGAACTCAAACTCTTCATAACAATTTTATATATCTGGAATAATTTCTGATTAAGCCAACTAAGGTATTGAAGTTGTGTTTATTTAAACTTTGTTGACCTATTGGAATTTAATTTTATCACACTTCATAGCTTTACTTTGTTAATTCCACTTTTTTTTTGTTAACTTTATTGGATAGAAGTTATATTCATATAGAGAAAGGGAGGGGGCAATACGAATCCTCATCCCATGGTGGACCTACTCCTTGAACTAAACGGTTCACAACGAGTGCAAATTCACTTATCGGGGCAAGTTGAACCCATGACAAAAATTGAAAAAATTTTTTTAAACTTAACTTCCATGTATTGTTCTGTTTATTAGACATAAAATAATTATTCTTCTTCTTCACCTATGCAAGAGCCATAAGCCCAATCTTTGCAAGTGAATCATTGAATTAAACTTTCTGTTGTCATGGAATACAACTCATTTCAAAATTTATAATTTTAATCATTTACAAATACTATGCATGAAAATCATGATTTCTGCAGAAACTCACAAATACAGAATTTGAAAAATTTTTATTCTTACTTTCGCCAATTTATCTCAAAGAGCAATACTTTACCACACCATACAGCACCAAAAAATACTTACATTGCAAAAAGCTAATATTTTTTGAAAGAGACACTCCTCCTCCCTTAAAAAATTTCGACCTATCATAGAAAATACGGAAAACCTAATTTTTATATAAAAAAAGGTTTGATAATAAATTAATGAAACCTTTAAAGGATATTTCTGGTTCTTTCCCTGACAATAATTTTATTAATATAATAAAAAAAAAAAACGTGTTTGTCGCAGCAATATAACTTTGATTACATTCATCAATAGTTTTTTTGTATGGATGAAAATAAAAAATTTTTAGGTGTTAAAAACTATTCACGTGTAGTCGTTATCAGAACAAACCAAGTTCAAACAATTATTTTTTGTAGTACGTGCCAGAAGGATTGAAACATAAAAATAAAAAAAAGTGTTGGTTGTTTGTTAAGAATAGGGTGAAAAGTGCATGTATACATGTGTGGGTTAAAACGTCAGTATACAGGGTTATGGAGAGGACAAGCGTCGGCCGTCGTCAAAGGTTAATTACGAAACGTGGAACGGATCGTGCGAGTCACTACCGCATGTACAAGCTCTCATATTACGTTGAAACACTCTTGCCACTGCATCTATGTGACATGTAGTGAACGAAACTTGTTGGACCCTATTGCTTCTCTAAAAACAATCAACTCAATGTTATAACGTAAAGCTTGTATGTTACCACTTCGTGAACATTGTATACTATACCATACCACGCACCTCCATTTGGCCATCGCTGTCGACATCTCGCACCTTGGTATGGTACGTGCGCCAGGTATTCTCAACAATATATAGCTGGGTAAACCTCGATGTCGAGCCCACATCACACACAATTCGCATCCGCAACCGACGCAGTTGATGGTTGCCCATATGCTCGCCTATGTTGCAATACCACTATTTTCATGTCCAACCGTCCACTGATGGTCCTCGTTCCAAGCTAAATCCCAAGGCAGATCCACAACTATGCAAGCTTGCGGATATAGGTCGACTATATTCTCCCTTGATGGCTTCTCGTAGATCTAATTACTAATGAGGCCAATTCAGGATATTTACACAAACCTCGGAGGAAATGCATTCAATTACTTCATTCAAAATAACGAAATTATACGATTTACTATTATTTTTTTAAATAGATTTTCATATTTGTCATACAAGTAACCATTGTGGAAAAATGATGGAATGACCTCTGTACTGTGACAATATGATAAAGAAACACATTCGTTTACATTCATAAACCGTAAAAATTTTTTTATTATTTGACAATATTTGGAATAGAAATAGCTTTTGATTTAAAATGTATGAGAAGCAATGTGGATATAAATATTAATTATAGAGATGTAAAAAAAATTTTTTTTACCAAATTTGACTTTACAAAATATGGAAAATAGCTGAGCCTATGAGATAGCCCTAAAGCTTTTCTCTATTTTCGAGTTCTTTGTATTTGAAAAGCATCAGTATTTTTAAATTTCTTGGGGTCAAAAAATCTTCTTAAATTTCGAGTTTTTGAGTTTTAGAGTTTTGTCCATCCGAGTTGCAAAATTTGATTTAATTGTAGTCTAATTGGACTTATTTGAACTATTGGTCTGTATTTTAACTAGATGCTCTATCTTTAAAATTTTGTACAAAGTTCAAGTTGTTTTTGATCTACAGACGATCAAAAACAGGCTAAAAATAATAAACCGGGAAAGTTTGATTTTGGTTTGGATAAAACCAAAAGAAGGCAAAATAGTAAAAGAAAAAAGTCAAATTTTGATCTGAAGGCAACCAAAACCAGGCTAAGAATTATTGAAAGCAAGTCTGAAAATAATCTAAATAGGGAATAGTACCATAAAAACTCGATTAAATTTCACATGCCAATTGAATACAAATAAAAAGTAAAATTGAATACACAGAGAGAACAATTAATCAAATATTGATAGAATTTATCAATATTTAGTAAACGGTTAACTTAGATTGTTTCCATGAAAACCGTTATCAAATATTAATAAATGGATTATTAAATATTCGTAAACGTGCACGTCTTATAATATTAGTAAATCAAAATAAAAAGGCAGCACAATTTTTAGCATTTTTTGGTAAGAATTTTGCCAATTCAATGAAAATTGCAATGAAAAGTTATTTTTTAAATTTTATTTACAATATTTCGTGAACAGGTGAACCGATTAAAATTGTTTTATGGAAATCGAAAGCTATCGGGTTTTAGAGTTAATTCGATTTTAGAATTTATCGGTAAAATGATGTTCAAAATATTCAAAAACAAAAAAACATTCATTTTTTTCGTATTTCATGAATAACTTAGAATTTAATCGACCAATTTATCTTAAATTTATATCAAATATGACGGCCGACAAGCTTGTTCAAATGGTACAAGACTGGTTCGAATCAATCAACTTGTTTGAAAGTTATGGCATGCACACACAGACACGTGAGCACAGAATAGTTTTCTTGGACCTTAAAACGTTGACACCTAATGAAAACTCAAATCTCGAAAATCGGACTGAAGACGGTATTTTTCCAATGTTTCGAAAATTTTCAATTTTTTTCATGAAAAATTAAAAACAAACCAAGTAAAATTCGCAATAAAAATAAATACATTTATAATAGAGTAAAAGGTTAAAATTTTTTAAGTAATCAAAAAAAGCATTTAAATTAAATTTGAAAATAATATTATTGTATTAAATATTAATATTAAATTAAAGTATAAAATTAATAATAATTAATATTAAATAATATATATTGAAAATTTCTGGTATAGTCACAAAACAATTTTAGTAGATGAATAATTTGTCTAAACAAGTTTATTAGAGCATTAAATTCTAGTCGAATATATTTGTTTCATAATAAAATAATTTCTATCAGTCAGATATTCAAATAATTCCAACATGCATTTCATTTATTGATGTGTTTCAGTAAATACTCTATTGAGAATAGGTTGATAGTGACGAAAAAGTCTCATCGAGCTTTGGCTTCGTGGCTATAGCCCATCATGAATCCTTCAAGGTAATTGAATAGGTAATTGAATCGATTCTTATCGAGAGACCACGAGTTTTATGGTGCATGGTCACGGCAAACGTGAGCTCGTTAAGTAGTATCACTCTCTCTTTTTCTTTTTCTTTCGCTTAAAATGCTCTTCATTTTGTTGAACTCTTTGGGCGCCATTGAATAACACAAGTTTGTTGGCAAGAGTTGAAATTGTTCCAAGAATATCCGGTCGTAGTTTTGAAACTGATCGCGGCCGTATGAGTAGATAGGTTACTAGTATGAAGACAAACCAGAGACTCAGACTATATATAATAGGAATTTCTCATTCTTGTAGACTTACCTACAACGATCGATAATCCGATAAAGATTATTTTTCGACATAATCACTCTTGAATAAAAAGTTCTGCGTGAATAGAATTTTTCCTAGTGTTTCATCGTCCATTTACGAAAATCATCTTCGAATTCCAACGTATCGTAATATCGAATAACTTCTCCAACCTCTGGCATTGTGACCGAACATATTTAGAAATATTGAGTATGGTTTCAAGGATGAGGAATAGAATCTATTCAATAGATAGTTGTTGGTAGTCACGACTATTTTCATGCATAAAATCGTACTAAAAAAATTCAATGACCAGAAATTATTGAAAATCTTTTGTTCGCTCCCAGTAAACTATGCATTTATATTATTTCTCGACTTTCGACTATTTACGGTCGAAATATTGTAAATTCTACAGAAAGTATGAAGAGGAAAATGGGACATAGAAATAAACAGTAAAAAACTAAAACACTGAAAATTTAAATTTTTGTTCCGTTTAGTGAAATCGTTAAAAAATAAAATTATTTTCTCAAGATCAACTTAGTCGATATATGCACAATTTAAAAAGAGTAGTGTTAAAAATAGACTCAATTTAACACCACGCGGTGTTAACATGAAATAACACCAGTGTAGGCAGCGTAATTTAGTGGCGTTAAAATACCGGTGTTAAAACGGTGTAAAAAACAAAATTCCACGTATAAAAATTAGAAAAAAAAATGTATTACATATAAAAATTTAATGAATATTATCTGGTGGGAATTTCAATTTTTCTATGTACTCATTTAAATAATTATTTGTTATAAGTAATTTATTTAAAAATTACACAATTTTATGCCCACCATTTCAATCAACAATATCCAGGTGGTGGTGTTAAAATTTTCAGTGTTTAGTTTCAACACTGAAAGCGGTGTTAAAATAATACCGCTTCCGGTGTAAATATTCTTTACCGGTGTTAAGAAAATTTCCCGGTATTAAAATATTGTTCGGTGTTGAAAATATTTTATTTTTCGAATTTTTTAACATTTGAGTACATTTTTACTAAGATTAAACAAATATTTTTCTCGGGGGATACAACACATTTTTTTTCAGTGGATAAAGCTTCTTAAATAAGAAAAAAAAAACAGATGTGTAAAGTGTCCTAGAATAATTAAAAAATAAATTTCTTTTTAATCAAGATACATTTAAGTGAAATTATAAAAACTTATTTTTCGTGGGAGTTTGACAACCTCAAAAGTGTTATATAAATATACAATTTAAGTTTATATAAAAATGAGAATTTTAAACGTTTCAGAAGAACGATCTTTCATACATTTTTATTTTCTTGTTTTTCTACAATTTTATATGGTTGCGTAAGCTCATGATAGCAAGTAGGTTGAGGTGAAGGAAGAGACAAGGAAGAAGTCGTGAAATTGCGTTGTCACCTTGGTCTTATGCGCTCCATGTTTCGTTTGCACACGAGAAATTCTCTATGATAAAAAAAAAAAAAAATTGTACTGATGAAAAAAAATAAAAGTGCACGAAAACAGAAAAGTCTTGACATATGATGGACGTTAAGAGATAAAACTAAGTGTAAATATAAAGTTCTGATACAAATTAAATGGGAATTTTTATCAGTAACTTCTGTGGCATAGGATTCAATAAATGTGATTAGTTGGTTTTATTTCAATAGTTAATAAAAAAAAACTTTGATAAGATTAATTTATTATTCCAATATTAATAAATAATTAACTGTGATGTGAACATATAAAAAATATTTTTACACGCAGTTTTATATTTTTAAATTTGTAGTGTGAGATTGTTATCTAGTGTGAAAATAGAACAAACATTTATTGTGTCACTTTGAAATTAACACTAAATTTATGTTGAAAACTCTATCGACAGTCACGCGAAGCACCACAAGCATCAGCTAGGTCTTCATAGTTTTTAGTTTTTCATGTTAAAAATATACCATTAAAAAATTTCATTTCTTTTATTTAGAATTTAATGGATTAAATGAAATTTAATTATTTCAGAATAATATAACGAAAAATATTCCACTATAATTTTAAATTATTTCATTTAATGTAAAAATTATTTTCTTGCTAAATATAAGTTTATTTGATCATGAAATTGTTAAGCTAAAAATAGGTTCATGGTGTCTATGAAAGCTCTCTATCGCCTGCATGACATTAAATTTTCAATCGAATCGGTCTATTCAATCAAAAAATAAAAATCATTTTCCATTTATTGCTTTTTCGCTTTTGTCAAAAATTGATTTTGATTAAAGTCTGAAATTTTCAGGATCTTACAAATATTTCGATAGTAACTACATACCCATAGAATATCATTTTAATATTTATGAAAGGTATTCTTATTCTTGATGGTCTTTGTTTTTTAAATTTAATTAAGCGATCAATATTATTTATAACTGATATTTATTATTACGTGACTCTTTCTGTCGATTTTCGACTTTTATAAAAATATATTTGTCAATATAAAAATAGGTCAATATTGAACAGCAATTCTTATCAATTTTCATATCCTCAAAATAATAAATGAATTATATTTATTAAATACCAACGCGTTGCGAAAATAAAATGAAAAAAGCTAAATTTTTTTTGTGTCACAACTAATTAAAAAATGTGGAATTTACTTTTCATATTAAATGAATTTTTATATAAATTTAGTGTTAAAATTTAATACAAACAGTCTGTGGTGAAAAAACAACAAATTTTTTGTCAACTATTTTTAACACAGAAGCTGTATTGATTTTAGCAAAATATATTTCCATTATGTAGTTTTGTATTAATTATACTGTAAAAAAAAAAAAAAAAACGGGTAAGTTTAGGTGATGTAGGTGTTAAAATTTTTGGTGTTGAAAATATTTTATTGTGTAATTTTTAAATAAATAAGGTTCAACATGAATAAATACATAGCAAAATTGAAATTTCCTTCAGATGATATTCATTGAATTTCCATATTTTTGTATATGTTTAAGACCGTTTTTTACAGTGTAGACTGTACCATTTTTAAGACCGCTCTTTTTACAGTGTAGACAGAAAAATAAAGTAATTAACTTGGTGTTTGCAGAGTTTATCGTAAAGTTTAAAAATATTCTAACCTATAAGTTTAACAAAACTTACAATAAATTTTATTAGAGTGATAGTCGAAATATCGCCGTTTAATAAGATAGACAACCTTGCTTATTAATTAACATTGTAATAGACTGATTAGCATATTATCACAGTAAAGCAGGCATTGTCGGAAGCGCAGTAAGAACGCAGACGACACAAGAGGGTTGTTCAGATGGGTAAGGAATAGTCGAGAGAGTTAGAAGAGGCGTCGGGGTGAAGAGATGAAGGGGTTTGCTCTGTATCAACGACTTCTTGAAGAGGAACAATGATAGAGAGGAATGAAAACAGAAGATGAGGGAGCTCAGAAGGTAAAGTCAGAGTAAAGGGGATAGTACACTACTCCACATGGTGGTGAAGGGAGTAACTATAGAAGAAAGCAGAGCTTGAGATATCCTCGTCGTCCCAAAGCATAGCTCGCAGGCACGTTCAACTATTAACCCTCTGAGATTTGTATGGCGCCCAACGAATCAAACAATTCTACGTTATTTCCGTCGCTTCATTGCAAAAGATGCCTAACTGACAACGACAAAACTTACCTGTCTTTAATGCACATTTGTTCTTGAAAACGTTCGATAAAACGTTTTATTTTCTCAAAAGCAACTATACACTTTCGTCACTTTAACAAAATTTTATTTTTACTTTACTTTTATTACTTTTTTTGCTGTCATCATTGTTACTGAAATAGTCTATCTTCTGTTCTTCATTCCAACAAATTATTGTCACTACACTGAATTTATTTCTATTAAATGGAAAACCAATAGAGCAACACTAAAAGCTCAGTCGAGTCTGTAATTCGTTTGATATAGACACATATATCAGAGTTATAATTTATTACTTTTATCATTCTAAGGTTTCGTACTGTTATTTATTATTTATGATCTTGCCGCAGTCATTAAAAATTTATTTTAATATTCAATCCGAATTATAGAAAATTATCATTTATGCATAGACTTTGCTATAGCTATCTTGTTTCCATAAATTATGATACATAAATAAATATTATAACATTTAACTCCCAGGTCGAAAAATTTGATCTGATTTTAGTCTGACTGGACTGCATTTGGACTGATTGATCTGTTTTTGATCTTTTATAAAAATTTTAAGCTGTTTTTGACCTGTTGTTTTGAAAAACAATTGCATTATGGGCAGACAGAACTAGATTAATTCTTGAATTTGGAAAAATTTTAGTTCTCAAAATTTACAAGAACAAAACTTGATTAAATCACGGATTTGTAATATTTTTATTTATAGACAATATTTTGAGTTCTAGAATTGATTATATTTTGTTGGCCATTTACTTAGTGTCTTTTGTTTAAAAATGTCGACACTCTTTTAAAATGAATCAGTGATAAAACCTACATAATAGTGAATATTCACTGCGAATTAGTCCCAAGTATATCACTGATTCAATTAAAGATATACTTGGGACTATTTGTGCAGCAAATATTCACGGATCGGAGTACTTTTCACTGATTCATTTTAAGAGAGCAGTTAATGATAGTTTGATAACTATATTTTTTAGTTGTCTTAAATTAATATTTATAATATTGAATATAAGTAATAAAATTACTCTTAAAATGTCAAGAAATTTTCCTTTTTTACTGGATAAAATCGAAAAATATTTTGGCATTAAAAATTATCAAAATTCTTGTGACATTTTATTACGAAAGCGCATTAACATATTTAAAATATCAAGCACTGAAGTATAAGTAAGGAGAAATAATATTAAAGTTACCACAACAAAACAAATGCTTAGTTAAAACTGCTACTTTCAAATAGATTTGGGTACTGTGATATAGTTCAAGAAACTAGAAATATTAGTTAAGATTACTATTTTTTCATCCTCATCCCTTTCTAGTTACCACAACCATGCACTTTTCTCTCAGTGTAATAATTATAACAAAAAAGTCTGTTTTTAATCTAAAACCAATTAAAAACAGACTAAATATAATACAAAAACAAATCTGATTTGACCTGGATAGGGAATAGTATGGACCAAAACCGGTTAAATTCCTATATAAAATAAATACGATTTAAAAACCTAAATTAAATAAAAAATATTTGATTTTCCAATTCTTCGACCCGGGTCTATCTCTATGGTACAGAGTTACAATATTACGAAACTGTGTATATTAATTGATTTATAGTAGGTTCAATTGATTTAATTCGAGAGTGAAATTAGTTATTTAGGTTATTTAACGTGATTCTAATTTACTAGATACTTATTGAATAATATAGTCGCACCTGGTCCCTTTATTGGTGTTTACAGAAACTACCGACTTATAAAAGATGCTTGTAGGATAAAATCTATGAACATGTGTCATTAGTAATGTATAATTTAGTTAGCGAACGTAAACCTGAACAATTTACGGTAGTAATTCGATATTGGGTAATATTGGCAATGTAACCCTAGGGATAATAGCGTAGAGAAACTAAAGGGATAGTGGCAAGCCACGTTGTGTGTATCACGATTGTATTGTTATTGTGAGGAGCCCTATAGGTCCTACACGAGAGTGGTGAACAGACAATCATTGTATGCTTGGCAAATTGCGTTTCCGTATAGTGCATGAGATGAGCCTGAAAATAGCTTTCCAATAAAAAAAAACCTTGCGATTATTTCTTCATAGACGTATTTTTCATCGTTATTCGATTGTATACTAGCTATCGTTGGGTGTATTTGTTTTTTTATTTTATTTTATTTTTTTTTTTTCGGCTAAAAGGGATCGACTAGTCTAGTGCGTGGTAAATCTATATCATTGCAAGAGACAGTGCAGTGACTCTATTCTCTTTCTGAGCGCGCGGTAGATGCAATCAGCATAGCGCAGGCGCCATTCTTATCCCCCTCGTGGTCGTTGCCAGACTATGGAGGCGGCGAACTCGTTGAACGAAGACGGGTTGAAAATTCGGGCCGAAGTAAGCTTCAGTCGGCCGGTGAACTTGCGTGCCGGGTCTTCACAATCGGTCACCGGAAGTTAACGCGTCCTCCATATAGGCGCTTCCGTCCTTGCGGTAAAGCCCAATCAAGTGTACAGTGAAATTTTTACCATTCAATTAATTATCATATTTTTTATTTAACAGCATTTTATTATTTGTTTTTTACACCACACTAATCATATTGTGCGACAGGATTCAGTGATTCATTAACAATTCACTCTTTGCAAATTGAAATAATTATTTTATAGTTTTTAGTGTACAATTTACTCAGAAACAATTATTTCAGTTCATTTATCGCAATGTTATAGGTGTGAAATTAAAATTTAAAGGATCTAATAGCTAAATATATAAATTAAATTAAGATACTCCATTAAATATTTAGCGGAATACAATCACTAAAACGTCCGATTATTTGTGTAATTATAAATCAACCCCAATGTTTTCGATTGAGTAGTCAAGGAGTTTGATTACTCAGGCTTTATCATGGCAATTATGCTTAAACAACTGTAATGAATCATCAATTAGAATATACATGAGTGACTTATATTTTTCAACTTTAGTGACTAATAATAGTTTTTTTATAATTTATCATTGTTTTGATTTTAAAAAACGTGTGTATCAAAAAGTAGTAAACAGTTAACTCAAATAGGAATTAAATAATCGCGTAATACAGACTAAGTAGAATAAAAAAAAAAAAAAAAAACAGTGATTTTAGTTAAAATTATAAATTAAACTTGAATAATAATTAATAGAAAAGTTATTAAAACGGTTATTTAAAATATTTTTATTGTTGGAAAAGAAAAAAGTGATAAATGACTCGTATGAAAAATAAGTTGATTTTTATTTTAAGTAGTATGTGAATAATATGAGCAGACATATATTGTTGATTAGGTGTTGAATGATTTCGATAATTGGAATGATATTTGAAATTTAAATATGAAATTCCAATAAACTGTTGAGAATAAATAGAGAAAATAAAAAACTGGACAAGATGATAGTACAAAAGGATGTTTCCTCAATTAACAAGTACAAAGAAACAGCAATTACCCGATGGGTATGTATATATTTATGCTTTTACTTTATTGGTGAATAAAATTACGCTTAATAGTAAAGAGAGGGTATAATAAATTGTTAGAAATGCTGTAACAGTTTGAATGGTACTTGACATCTTAAATTACTGTGAATAAGTACATTTATAAAGTAATAAAATGTTTACTATCATTTGTTTCCCAGGTGAAAATTTTATCTGTTTAAATCATGTAAAAATTTTAAGTTGTTTCTAATAAATTTTACTTTTTATTTGTACTTAATATGTCAAATTTAATCGAGTTTTGTCCGGACACTAAAAAATTTTGAGTCTGCGGTGTAATCTCAATGATTTAGTGTTAAAATTTTCAATCCTGCTGGGGTGAAAGTTACACAATGCACAGTGTTAAATTTTGGACCGTGTTAATAACAACGTTCATACCACCAATAGTGTAAATGTATAAGTTAAAAAAAAAAGTAAACGAAAACTATTATATGGAAAATGACCTGAATCAATCAATAAGATCCGATAGCTTTTACTTTTGACAAAAGTAATAAATTACTTTTCAGTAATATGTTCTATCATTAATTAAAAATTACAAAGTGTTTTTATCTTTTACTTACGGAATAGTAGTTTTTCACTTATGTCAAAAGTAAAAGCTATAGGATCTATTAATGGTTTCGGGTTACTTTCCACATAGTGATGATAGCGAAATTTCGAGATCCTTTTTTCGATCTAGGTATTCAATTTTTATTTTAAAGTAATCTACGTCAATAGTAATAATGATATACTCAAGCTGCAATCTACTTATTATTTGATAATTTTGAGCTATAGATCATATTACCGGACAATATTTGAGGTAATAACACCAAGCTGTGTGATAAAAACACTCATTTCGTGTTAAAAGTATACCGCTAGATATTTCACACTAAGAACATTCTATACCGACCATATGTAAAGTCCTCGAAGACCAGTTTCACACCAAAAATTTTTTACAGTTTACTATTCCTCATTTAGACTATTTTCAGTAATTTTTAGTCTGGTTTTAGTCACCTCTAGATCGAAATCAGATTTTTTTTTTGTAATAATTCGCCTTCATATGTTTTTATCTAAACCGAAATCAGACTTTTTCTGTCGGTTTTTGATCGTCTTTAGATTAAAAATATGTGTAAAAATTTATTATTCAAGCACAGTCCAATTAATCCAAAAACACTCTAATTAGACTGAAATCAAATCAAATTTTTCGATCTGGGTTGTCAATTAAATTCTTAGTTTTTTAATAAATATTGATTTATTTTCAATATTGAAAAATAATCGAATTATTATGTTGGCATTTTTTAATTTTCATCATAATTTTTTTTTTTTATTTTTCCAGGCGTACATATTTACATGTTATGTTGCTATACACGTTGTTTGCTATCAGCTTTTATTTTTTATGTTCTAGGTTAATATAAACTTTATAGTTTTATATTAAAATAAAGGATACGAGTTAATTTGTCTAGATATTTTTTATAGAAAATTACTAAATTATTCTAATTTCTAAATTTTCTAAAAAACAATTCAGTGAACTGTTCTGCAATTGAAACTTTCATTTAGACAAAATAGTATTTGCAAAACAAAATTTGATTGAAAAAAAAAAAAAAAAAAAAAGTGTGGAATGATTTTATTCTCGATTACAATATTTTTTTCATAATTGACGATCGAAATTTTGTTGCTATTTATCAAATTATTTAAAAACATAATTGATAAGAGGCAATAAAGATTAACTGATATTTATTAGAAGTGATTAAATTCAACTTATTCAGTCGTATAAGAATAAAAGAAATCGTATATATCTAATGGAGCTCAGCAAAAAAATTTTTCTTCTTTTCGATCTCATTAGATTGTATAAATAAAGTGAATTTACATAATCTCGATCATTAATTTGTTAGTTAATCTAACTTGATGAATAATTTATATTTTTTAAGTACATTGTCTCATATAAATTGCAAATTTTTGAGTTTATTTAACTTAAAACATTTTTGCGCACTTTAAGCTCGAACGCGTCTTCTTACGATCGACATTATTTTTTCGACTAATTCACATGAAATCATCTCTGCACTCTTTTGATTACAATAAAATAAATTAAATTGTATACTAGTCCAAAGATAATTCAATAAGGAATAATTTCGATCCGGTATTTAGTCGATTTACTATTCCATTGATTTAAAATCAATTATTTTAATCCAAGAAACCAGCACTGTCAATTGTCTCGCACGAATCTTCGGAAGCACGATAACTTTCGAACTATATAATAAATTGGCCTTATTTTTTTTTTTATCAGCTTTGTATTCTTTTGTTGCAAAAACCCTTTCGAAAATCACTATCTAACTACTTTTTGTTTAATTGTAAAATAAAAAACTTAAAATCGGTAATGCATAAAAAATTTAGCTGCCGATTTTTATATTTTTATTGTTAAGGGAAACGACCTAATACCCGATCAGGGAACTAGTACTCGATCACATGTATTTATATATCTATATTTAGTAGAACTTAGTAAATATAGATATACAAATAGTTGAGTGATCGGGTACCAGTTCCCTGATCGGATATTAGGTCTCTTACCTTACAACTTATTTTTTTTTTCCATCCACCAGCTACTGGCAGTTACACGAGTATAACAGGATTAAAAAAGAATAAGCGATATTTAAGAAAAAAAAGGCGGAATATTTTAAATAATAAAAGTCAAACTTAAATTAAAAAACTAAAAATAAAATTAATAATGAAAAAAAAAATACAATAAAATAATAGTATACTCCAAGTAATAATAAAAACATAAAATGTTAAAAATTATTATAAGCGATTGAGGTGTGAATTTTTGGATTTTCTAACATTTATATTTTTGTAATATTAATATAATTAAATATAAGTTGGTTATACGTAACAAAATTTTTCGTTTGTTTCTATCAAAAAAATTTTTCGCTTACGTACTTCAGAAAAATTCCAGTCATCTCATTAATTTAAAAAAAAAAGTGGCGGAAATTCAGGTATATTAATCGTGGATTAAAGTAGATGTATTAATTATTTTAATGAAAAATTATCTCTATTAAGGGCTACTGCATCCAAAGATGTGACATTGCTCTCGAGAGATTTGTCGAAAACTTACTTATTCTTTTGATATCATTTAACAGTGAGGTCTCTTCATTTTCTTAACTATATACATGTAATAATTTTAAATATATATATATATATATATATATATATATATGTATATATATACGAATATAACATGAAGCAAAACTCATTACTTTGCCGTTACTTAGAACTTGAGCCTCAATCTGTCATGAAATCAAATACTTAAGCTTATAAAATTCGGTTCATACTTGTTTACTTTTTCTTAAGAAAAACATATCTCGTAAACTCAATATACAACACATACTACGTTTTAAATATAATATCATAACGTTATTCAAAGTAATGTTTCGAACAGAAAATTCACCCAAAAGAAAACTTAAAATATTAAAATTAAAGAGCAGTTTCTGCATAAGGAAACCAACAAAAAATACGTAGCATTCAATGCCGATCAAAATTATTGTCAATGTCATTTTTACGACGAGTTTCACTTCACAGCAAGTGTCAATTTTTTTCAGCTTATATTTGTGGCGTGTGTAATATATTATTTATATTTATAAATTTAACTGTAACAGATATTATTGCTATCATATTTATTGTATTTATTTTTGTTATATTTTTAACTATCGGAGTTTATTTTTCAATTGAATCAGAGCTGTGAATTATTTATTGTTTAGTGTCTATGAAATGTGTTATCTCAACTTTTTGTTTATTTGATATTAAATTTATTTATCATGGAACTATAAATATTCATTTTTTAAATTTATCCATTGTATTGGGCGATATAAATTACAATGGTTGTACTTCAACTATGTATCTAGAGATCACGATATTTTAGAGTTGAATATATCTGATTTAACTATTTTAACGTCAAATCGATATATTTATACTTTCGAAAATATTTAATTTAAATTTCTATTTTTACGTCTGAGAAATATTCATAACTTATGAAATAAAGTAGATAAATTTTAAACATTTATCGGAAAACTTAAAAAAAAAATGTTTACTCCCCAGAAAAAAATAATACCTCAGCTAAAAAATTATTTTCTCGATACACGAATGTTTTTTGCAACCTATAAAAAAAGCCGAAATTTTATTAGTTCAAGAAAAAATTTTTCAACTATAAAATTATTAACATTTTAGTTTTCCTTTTTTTGTGAATAGTGAATTTTTCTTGATAGAAAAAAAATTAAAATGGACATGTACCTAAATGAGTATTGAAGGTATTGTTACATTTTTTATGATACCTGCATTGAAACTCCCAGTTTCACTGTCTCTACAGACCAATTTCGCAGACAACACAATAAAAAATTGACCTAAAAATTAACACAAATCGTAAATAAAAAATAATCTAAATAAATTGTTTCGTTATATGAACCCATTATTCACTTAGTGTACCAGTTTTCAAACACTAATTTTTGCATTTTCGTATAGCTAATATAATTTTCATTTTCCTTAAAATAATTTTCGCAACATTCTAATTTCGAAATTTGATCAATAAAAAGTTGAAATCTTAAATTAGAGGACAGTGAAAATTATTTTTGATAAATTATTAATTATAGATAAAAAAAAAAATTGTCATGTGTAGTGTTTAAAAAATCGAACATCGGTAGATAATGGGTTAACATACACGTCGTTTGTATAAAAAAGTAACATAAATCAATGTTTAAATTCTCTGCAATCAAACCATAGATTATTACACATGTTATCTGCAATACAAGTGAAATGTTCATTTTAACATTTGTTGTCCTGTTATTTTGACACTTAAATTGACATCTTGAGTATTTATATTCAAAAAAAAAAAAAAAAAAATAAAAAAAATAAATAAATACAAATTTATTCACCAAAGTAAAATTGTTGTGTAAAAAAAAATAATATATCCCACTAATAAAAGTGATTTGTGATTTCAGATAAATCATTACCATGTAGGTCAATTAAGTAAATATTCCATTATCATTAAAACAAAAACATATTCTCTATAGCCGAATAATATTTACTTGAAACTGTAAATTATTACACACCTCGAACACAAAGTGGTAGTGCTGTACTGTCACCAAATTATACAACTGATTTTTTTCTCTGTGCATTTGTAATATTAAAAAAAAATAATTATTATTATTACGATAACCAATAATTATATTTCATTGGAACAAATTTAAAAACTTAAGTTATGAGTTTTAATATATAGCTTACAAAATAAAAATTAAACGTCACTAATTTTCTTAAATGAATTTCTAGTTTATTAGCTGCAGGGTTAAAAAATTTTCATTGAACTATAACTTTTAATATCGAAAATTTTACAATACAATATAGGGGAAGGTGGGGCTAAGTGGGCCCCTTAAAATTTTAAAAACTTTAAAAAATATGGGGGCACAGTGGGCCCCTCAAAATTTTCTAAACGTCAATAAATTCGGACGTATAATAAGCGTATTGAAATTTCTTATATAATGAGGGATGAAATAGACCACCAAAACTGTTCATTAAATATAATTTATCGAGAAAGTTAAAGATAGGGGAACCTGGGATACGACGGCCCCCTTAAGCCGGTTCGTTTTTTTTGTGGCTTTCAACTATCAAATTCGTTTATTCTCCGTCTATTTTGAAAGAATCAGTCGAAATTTTGCAAAAAATCGAAAAAAAATTTTTTTTCTGGGGCACGACGGTCCCCTTCCCAAAAAATTATAAAAAAAAAAAATTTTTTTTTATTTTCCGTCAAGTTATGACCTCTATAATGTTTTTATCATATTTAAGGCCAATATGTAATATGTGGGGTGAAATGGACCACTTGAATAAAAAATGAAAACGGAAAATAAAAAAGTAAAAAATTTTTTCGTTACATTTTTTTTTCGAGTGGTCCATTTTGCCCCACAGATTATATATTTGCCTAGAATATGATAAAAACACTACAGGGGTCATAACTTGACGGAAAATAAAAAAAAATAAATTTTTTACATAATTTTTGAGGGGGGCCTACTCTGCCCCAAATTTTCGATTTTTCAATTTTAATCGACGCAGCATAATGATGTGAAAATAAGTATCAAGGGTCTAAAAATAAGTAAACGTGATAAAAAAATTAACGATATTATTATTATTTTCCTTAAGGGATCCACTTTGCCCCACCCTCCCCTATATATAGAAATACAGTATTGAAATTTAATATGTACATAGGTTAGTACGTACCCCATAAAAACAATAAAGGCAATATTTTTAACACGTGACCGATGTAAGTTTAACACTTTTTTCTTTAACTGCAGCAAGTCGATAATGATGATCATTGTAGCGTATGACACAGGATAAAACACGATTTCAGACTATGAATGATTTCAGTTTACGCTTCGGTCAGCCAACACCACCTTTAGTCTAAAATAGTCTTGTTTCATTACTTTTCGCACAATATGCTATTTTATAGTGACCTTAAACTAGTTTTTCTATTCAACTGGTTATCATTTATTAAAACTTTCTTGTGTTGCTACTATTATGATTTAAATATACTGTGTGTTCTATGATTTTTGAATGATAAACCGTTATTGTGTTATTACACTGCTGAAAATTTCCCGTGAAATTTAAATTTGAAAAACACTATTTAAAGTTATTAACAAGATCAATTCAATCAAAAATATTGAATGATATTATAATGATATGAAAATATGAATTGAAGCTCGGAGTTTTGAGTTATTTGAAAATTTTCTCATTATTCTATTCGAATCTGACAATTCAGGCCAGTTTTAGAATATCAAACTCTTATTTAATGTTGACCTGAGTTTTCTAAAATAACCAAAAGTAATTATCCTGTATATTTGTATTGATTTCTATTTACCTCTGACAAATATTTAAATTATTAGGAAAAATTTTAAGTTGCTCGAAAAAAAATTTTTGAATTTTTCAAAACTTTGTAAATGATTTTAAATCTTACGAATAGTACGATTTAATTTGACGCGAATAATTCGTAAGTTCAAATTATTCTCTCACTCATAAAATATATAATCATAAATGAATATTGAAAAAAGGGAAGGGGGGATACCTCCTAAATTTAATAAAAAATTTGTTTTTTAAAATTCTTTTCCAAAATCACTTCAGTAAATATAATTGAGCATTATTTTGAATTCTGTTTTGTGCTTTTTTATTCATTTTTCAAAAAATCGACATTCGTGTGAAATTTATCAAGCTTCTAAGACACTTATCCTTGAATATCAATAGAATTTTTAACAGTCTATAATTCGTTTCGATTTTGATAAATTTCACGACAGAAAGTTGAATTAATCAAATAATGGATACTATTACTTTTTTTTTGTAAGAATTTAAGTTATCGTTAGAAAGTTTTATTCGAAACACAATAATAGACAAATAAAGTTTTTTTTACATTTTTTGGTTTAAGTGATGAAATAAAAAAAAACTTAAAATTTTCTTTATTAGTTTCGAGAAAGTTCAACTCCGAGATTAAAAAATACTGCTATCGGTAAACTGTGTTTAAAGTTTGTATTTATGACTGCACTTAGTATCTTATTCGTACGTCATTTAATCTGGTAATCAATAATCGCATTTACTTTATCCTAAAAATATTAAAACACAATAGTCATTTATTTATATATATATATATATATATATATATATATATATATATATATATATATTTATATATATTCAATTGAAATTAAATCATTTCTGCGAACATAGAAAAGAAATTTTGAATTAATTACATGAATTGGTATCATTAATCCACATCGACATGTAAAACTTAGTAATGAGCCTAAAGATACTGGTGCGACTTCTAAACTTGTTTCATAACTAATATATGAACTAATTTAATATTCTCGCTCACGATATTACTTTAAACCTAATCATATCAACTTTATGTTAAATTTCAGGATGTATTATTTTGAACGCTAAAGCAAAGAAAGATCCTTAGAAAATCTATACTTTAGTTCATTTTGGCTTTGCACATCAATTTTTCATGCGGGTAACAGAAGTACTTTCATATTCATTAGTTGCAAGTTTATACGATAAAAATGTAATATGTGTTTTGGAATTTCAACAATTTAATTAGTTATTTTGGTTTGTTTTCTTACTATACACGGTGAAAAATGGGGACAATACTGTAGTAGTTTTTATTATGCTGCCGAGCAAACTTGAAACAGGGAGTTGAGTCGTCAAAAAATTATTATGCTGTACTATACACAGTTAGAAATTTTATACTAAATCCAACGCATTGCGTTTGTGTTGATCTTTTAACACAAATTTTATGTTTAATAACTAAACACATAAAATCTGTTATTTTTACAGAAAATTTGGGTAAATTTAACAGACCCCGTCTTAAAATTCACTGATAAATATAAGCACATAACCTAATCAACCCAAGTATACTGATCTAACCTTAGTAAAACTTATGTCAATTTAGCAAACAATCAGTTCGATTTTCTGTGGTTTTTCAAAAAAACGGAGCTACGGAAAAAAATCATTCACCCTGATCATAAAAATATGAAAGTTATCTATGATTATATTTAATTGTAAATCAATTTTATTCCAAGTTTCGTTGCAGATAATGCTGCTAAAATGCTTTACTTGGTTATAGTAAAATGAAGAAGCGCACGGGAGTATTGAGCTAAACAATACATATTTGGTGTTAATTTTCGAATACACAATGAATGTGTTACATTACAGATTTTCTAATCGTTCAGCATAAAAAATCTATTAAAATAAAATAGCACCAATGGTTTGTGTTGACTTAACAGATTTCCTTGTTGAAAATCAACACAAAAAATTAAACCAAATAATTTTTCAAAATAAATACAGTAAATTTTTAACTGTATATTTATTATTGTGAGCCTCTAAAAATTTTTTTTTTCTACTATAATTCCTAATTTAGACAAATAATTTTTATTACAATTTATCAATACGTTTTTAGCATATAATGTTTTTTGTAATGAAGCATAATAATATTTTAGCCATTCGACGTCCTGTTTTAAGGTTGGTCAACAGCAGAATAAAAATTCAAGAATTTCATAAGTCCATGTTTATCCTCCATGTATAAGTAATCACAATCATTGATTGTTTAATAGAGAATTTATGCTGTCTTAGTATTTGAGATATCTCTTAAATTAACATTTCTTTCTCAAATGATCATAATGAAGCCTTTTATTAAGTGCTTGTAATTTGGTCCTCGCTTGTAATTAGGGTACAAAGTGCTTCTTTGAATATTTTAACTATCTCGATCTTCAAATGTACTCAAGATTTCTTAGTTTTTCATTAAAGTAAAAATTTTTTTGTTCATTATTTTAAATTATACGAGTTTTGGAATATCAATCTCTTCGCTCTATATACATTTTGCAGATCGATTACAGGTATCGGTTTTGACCAGTTTTCGACACAATTATCATATTATTGCAATGGAGATTTTTTTTTTTTTATTATTTTTCATTAATTAAAGTGAAGTATTAAATGTTCGAAAATTGATCAGTGGCCATTCCTATCCGTGATGATAACTATTACTATCTTAGAAGATAAAATTCAAAATTTTTCAGATATAGGAAATATTACGATCTAGACGGTAACTATTACTATCGGCAATAGTAATTATTTCTATACGAGAAACGAATAGTTAACATAAACGCATGATAATGATTATCACATACACGATGGAAATCATTCCCTATCGCAAGATGGTAATAATTAGCTTACAAGTGTCCTAGTCATTGGGTAGCACGTCTTGTAATCCGTGGATAAAATGTCCGCGACAAAATATTCGCGATAAAATATCCGAAGGCATTTTATCCGATAGACAAAATATTCAAGAGACAAAAAATCCGTGACAAAATATCCTGTCGATAAATCTTATTCAGAAAAATATATTTTAAGTGAAAAAATAATTCATGGTGTTCGATATACGGGTACTGTACCATTTCAAGCATGTGTGTTGACCTATTTCCAAAATAATACCCACCTAAAATCTGTGAAAAAAGGGCAGAGTAGGATTTCAAGTATATGTGTTGATCTATTTTTAATATCACACACTCAAATTTTATGTGCAAATATATTAAAATATTTTGTCGAGGATATTTTATCTATCGAGTATTTAGTCCGGGGATATTTTGTCTATTGGATAAAATGTCTTCGGATATTTTATCGCAGATATTTTGTCTTCGGATAATAAGTGACGGTACGTCATTGCATCCCTGATTAAGAAAAATGATTTAACCCATGTTAAGTGTATATCTATATATTAGTTGTTTCAAATTATTTTAAATAATTTCAAATTGTTTTGAATCATTTGAAATCATTTTTTTAAATTAGGAATGTCCAACTTTTAGATGTACTTTACTATATAAGCTTCTAATTGATTTAAAAGTGTAATCATACTAAAACTGTAATTCATTTTTCGGATTCTCACAATTCTTGTTTAAATTAATTCAATTTTTAGAGAGATTATGAAAAAAATGTATTCAAAATTAATAATAGTTTTTCATTACTTCTGAGTATTTATGCCCTACGATGTTAAACAAACATGTTTGAACGAAAAACGCTCTTTAATTTTCATATTTTGGAGCTCATTCAGCTCAAAAACAGCTTAAAGTTATTAAGATAGCTTGCAAAGTCAGGCAATAATCGCATTTTGCATACTTTGAGTGTGAAGCGATGTGTGCTATTCTCGCTTGGAAATTTTTCGCCTCTCTAATCTCCTTTATTTAATTCTGAAGCTATATTGTACCTATAGTTCATGTAATATACAAAAATACTCACTATTACAAAGAGAACATTCTCATAAACAAAAGTGACGCTATCTTAGATCTATTCAATTTGGTATTCATGTCAAAAAGTTAAATTCGATGTTCAATTCCAGTCGTGTCGGCTGATCTGTATTTACGTTCGTAAAAATGTAAATACGGCATCTCTCAAGACGCAATGAATCGATTGCAAGGAGCCTCGTCTACATGGTCGAATAAAATAAATTCTCTATCTATCTATTTATTAACCTCATTCCTTTTGCTTTTGCTTTATCTAGGTTTTACTCTATAATCATAAAAAACAAGCAATATCACACATGTACAAATCAAAAATATTACATTTTCTTTTTTATTTTAATCGTGTTGCTATATTTTTATTTTTTTATTTTTATTAATTGAACTTGATTAAAATAGGATAAATTCCCCGTTCATTGCTCCTTAAAAATTTGGCTTCTAAAAAATTATTTTTTAAATTACTAAGCCACAAAAACTTTAAAAATATTTTCTACTGGTTATGAAATTGTGAAACTTTACTATAATGATTATAATTCATTAAATATAATATTAAAAACTAAGAAAATAAATAAAAAAAAAGTAAATTAGTAGTGGGGTCTTTGTATTCAACATTTCCGCATTTTCTATTAAAATAATATATTTATAGCATAAAAATAATTAGTTTAATAAAAAATATATCTAAGTAAGAAAATATAGAACTATCTATGATGGAATCGATGTGCTGTCAACTGATCCCAACAATTTTATACCATGACAAGTGATCCCTACAAATTTATCCCACCGAGATCTGATCTTATCGGCAATTGATTCATTGATTTTTTTCAATAACTAATTTAAATAATTTAACTTTTTATATCTATAATTGTGAATTTTGATTACTCATGTCTCATTAGTAATTGATTAATAATTAACTATTTTATGAGCTTCTCAATGGGATCTCTTTTCGGAAATCAGTTTTCTGAGATCAGTTGTCATAGAACCGATGGAATCATATCGTCAATAAACTATAGTGGTTACATACTCGTAAACACAGAAAAAAATACCGATTTCTTTTATATTACACGCAGTGTTTTCTTGATGTGAATGTTATAACCTCATGTTAACATCAAACCGTATTGGCCGCATAACACAAATTGGAATAAAAATATTAAATAATTGCAATAAAATAATGTGTATTTATAATAGACAGAAAAACAGATAAAATACGATGTCGACATAATCTGTCGGTAACGCCAAAGTATGGCATTTAAAACAAAAATAATTTTCTTTGCGCATCAATTTTTTTGTTGTAGTGTAGAATTTAAAAATTTTCTACTGTTTTTTTTTCCGTGTACAATTGTATAAATGGCTACATGTTTATACGTTTTATGTTAACACGCCCGTTCTATTCGGAGAAAAAAAAATCGCTATATTTTTCTATGTCGACGTAGTGAAAATTCCTATGCTGCCATAGCAAAAATCTCTATGGAAATATTGAAAGCATCCCAATATTAGCATAAAAGTATCCCTTTGTGAACATATAATATATTAATTTTTATGTTATCACAGGAATTTTTCCAATGCTGAACAGGAAAAATTTCAATGTCAATAAAATGATCATCAAAATAAAACTTAGTTACTTTCAGACTTTTATGTCGATATAGATATTTTCCTATGTTGGAATAGCAGAAATCCTTCTACACGGAGAGAAAATTATAGTAACAGTTACAATATATTATGGGAATAGTTCCCATACTGCATGGTAACTGGTTTTTTTGAAATGTTGATTATAGGAACGGCACCCATTTATATTATGGTAACCGTTCCTATAATTATGGATATAATTCCCATACGGTATCGGAATAGTTCCTATGGAATTATGGTAATCGTTACTATGTATATACCTATGGTAATGGTTACTATAATATTATGGTAATCGTTACCATAAGATTATAAGAACAGTTACCATAATATTATGGGAATGGTTACCATAATATTATAGGAATGGTTACCATAATATTATGGGAATGGTTACCATAATATTATGGTAACCATTACCATATACGCTTAGGAACTGTTACAATGTGGTTATAGGATTGGTTCCTATTTGCTTATGGGAACTATTCTTATGAGTATGGTAATCATTACCATGATTCTTTCACATGCGATATGGGAACTGTTACCATAATGATAGGAATTGTTACCATATTTATGGAAACCTTCCCAAAAAGTATGGGTCTATATCCCATAATCCCAAGTAATCATTACCATAACGGTATGGGATGATATTTCATAAACATACTAGGAACAGTTCCTTTAATTTTTTCTCCGTGTAATAACTTAGCAATTTTCCATATGTTTCATGGTTATGTTTACAATGTCGATATAGGAATAATCACTACGTCAGTATTAAAATAATTTCTTTGTGAGCATAATTAATTTACCCATGTCAAAATTGAAAAAATACATGTGCGAAAACGTAAAAATATCAATTTTTTTCTCTACGTATGCATGAATAATTTCTAATTACGACTGCATATGTAAGCAATTTATAATGTAACCGCAGAGTTCATTAACTGAGACTACAAAAATTTTTTCAATTTTTATTGTTGTATGAGCGTTTGTAGTTTGCAGTTTTTTATCTTAAAAACTTTATATTTTAAAGTATTTTACCTTTCGTTCGTAATAGTTAATGCACTTGTGCGATTAAATTTACAGAACGAGTTAAAATAAACTATTAAAACAAGTTAAAATAAGAATAATAAGAGTAATTAGAATGAGATTAGATATTTGCCATGTTCGTTATTTTTAAGTTTAGAATTTTAATGATGATTAAGATATAGTAATTTCTACATTGAAACAATAGATTAATTCAACAGTTATGGCAAGTAAACGAAAAAGAAAAACGATAGAGAATGCGAGAAAGGGGAAATAAAGGCTGCTATTGAAACTTGAAGAACTTACTGTAATAAACCATCTTATATACTAAACTCCACGAGCCATTATCATCTTGATCGTGCAGGCACACTCTTAAATTTTACTAGCTTGGAAACAATAGTCCTTTAGATTGATACTTTTCACAAATATTTTTTCCTGTAATTCTTCCAAAAAGTTTAAGCGTTTTTCTTTCTCAAGTATAATAGTGGTAGATGGTACAAGAAAACATGGAGGAGTTTGTTTTGTTCATGATTGGTGGAAATTTTTTTCAAATTTAAATGATTTATGTTGAACAGAACAACAACAGAGCTTTCTTTTCCATGTTCGTAGTTTTATTATGATTAAGTAAAAGTGAATATTGAATTTTTTTTTATTTAATATTAATTCGAAATGTATTAAAATATATGTCTTAAAATAGATGATCTAATGGAAATGAAAGTGTATCTAAATGTATATATAAACAAAATAATGAAATTGAAGTTTTTATTTCTATAGTCAGATAAATGAAATGATATATTTTTCTAAATTCAACGAACGTTAAATCAAACGAAATATTGTCTATTATCTTGTTGTGAAACCTGGAGTATTTCAGATTTTTCTATTTAGTTGTTACTGCGTTTACGTGGCTGGTTTACTAAATAGAGAGATAGATTGAAACCAGGATAAATGTTAATCGAATTTTCGAGGTTTTAATACGTACTTACAAATAAAGAGATAAAATCTGTCGGAAACACTGATTTTTTTTTCAACAATTGATTTTTTTTTCTTTTTTTAAATTAATTTTTTTTAACTGACACAATAATTGTTTGAAAAAAAAAAAAATAAAAAATGGTTGATCTTGTGGGCCAACCCCGCAACTCGAAGAGCTGTAAAGTACAAATTATTTGTAAATTTTGAGCTCTCCGAGCTTTGAACCTGACAAAATTTATTTTGCTAAAAAATTTATTTTTTGCTCGTCGATATCTTTAGAACAAATCGACCGATTTTCATATTCTTTGCGACGATTGGAAGTAGGTTTTGAGACTTAGCTTCGATTGAATTTTGAACTAAATAAGTCGAGCGGTTTAAGAGTTTATAACAAAAACCTGCAATAAAAAATTTTTTTAAATTTTGTTTTTTAAATGAATTGGAAACTTCTCGACCGATCGACATCAAAATCTACTCAACTTTAATTGATGAGCTTTTTCGATTGCTGCAACGAACGTTCCAATCGGTTCATTTGTTTCACATATCGTACGACAAAAATCAGTTTACACACACATGCACACACGCACATACACACACACGGACACCGACACGGACAGGTCCACCTGAGAGTAATACTAGTAGAAATCAGAATAACTTCCCAGGACCTCATAACATCGACATCTGATAAACTCGATTTGCGAAAATCGAACCGAAACCAATAACTTCCATTTTTTTGAAAATTAGCAATTTTCATAGCGGGAAGTTAAAACGGGTTCATATCCTCAGTGGCTCTCACTTGCTTTACTTCTTTCTAGCTCTTTATCACATTTTTGGTCTTAATATGTCGCGTCTATTGAAAATTATAAATCTTTAAATGTAGGGCAAAATGGTCCTCCCAAAAAAAAGTTTTAATATATGATTTTTTTTACACTGTGAAAAATTCCCAACACATTTTACTATGGGCGCATTGTAACACCGAACCATAAGAAAACTGGTACAAAATTTACAAGTGTCCCATAGTAAACGGTATGCACAGACGACACGACTGGGACCTATGCGCATACGTTTACTATGGTACACTTGTAAATTTTGTACCAGTTTTCTTATGGTCCGGGGTTACAATGCACCCATAGTAAAATTTAATGGGAAATTTTCACAGTGTACCGCTTTTACATTTTTGAGTCTTTTACCATGTATTCGTAATTACTATCCTCCAAAAATAAAAATAAAAATTTGGGGTAAAATGGGCCCTCTAAAAAATCTGCTAAAAGTCGACTACTCTCGAAACATGAATAAGTAAATATTCATTAATTCAAAGTACAAATCGAACCACTAATTCCAAAAAGTGGTTCGATTGGCACTCTGAATAAGTGAATATTCATTTATGTCACTAATTCATGTTTACAGAGTATTATTTGATTTCATCTTAATAGTATGTTACACATGAAGGGAGAAAAGTAAGGTATTCTAAACTGAATGTATAATTACCTACCCGAATCGAAGGCAAGGGTCTCAAACATTTGAATTGAGATTTTCTACTTTCCTCCATGGTGTATACGACTTTTTACCAGATCTGCACTTGCAAGTTCAAAATATAGCTCTGTTTTGTAGAAAGAATGTTTATCATTCGTTCTCTCGTAAAAGAACAGAACGACTTTCTTCCCTTTAAACAAGACAAAAATTTAGACTTTCGGTGTAGGTATGATAAAAACGCTAAATAATAAATTTCTCTAAAATATTGACTTTTCGCGCTTAATTATTTTGATGTTTTGTATATTGATACATTGAATGGACTATGGCATAAGCTCGGATAGCTTAACTGAAAGAGCACTCGGCGTGCCGTTGACATAGTCTCAGTTCAACTTCCAGATTATTTTTAAGCTTTGAAAAAAAAAATTAATTTTCAAATTCAACTTCAAAAAATTTTTCTATTTAGACGTGTTAAAAGCAAACTACAATACATAGTTTTCTTAGCCATAAAAGACTTTCATCGAAACCGATAATAGAAAAAGTATATTTAAAATTTTTAGCTGATATTTTTCATTTGTGTATTTAAAGGTCGGAACGTTTTTCGCGTGATGCAAATTAAAAAAATTTATTGGATTCGATTGCTTAAGAGTGACTTAAAGGGTAGTTCTGGAGGTTCGGGGTGGCCTAAGTTTTTCGACTGATATACCAGCATCTCGACTATCCAATTTCAAAACACAGTAAGGGACTAATTTTTCAAAATCGATTTTTTAGAATTTTTAATTCCAGTGGAGACTCGTGAACATGATTCAGTTCATAATTCAAAAATTGTATTTTTGTCAGTTACTGTGTTTTGAAATTGAACAGCTGAATCTATATAAGAGGGACATTTAAAAAATCTAGTCATCCAGTAGATTTTTCACTTTCCAATCTTTTTTTCGATGCGTGAAAAACTTTCCGATCATCAAGAACATTTTCATTCGTTGTACGGAAAAAAGTCTGTTATGTATGTGAAATTAATCACTTTTTAGAATTATTTAAATTTACGAAATAGTTTGTGTAGTTTTAAGTTTTTGGAGACTCATTACTTGCTTTTTAAGCAGCCTTTGTAATTTAACTTTCCGAATATTAGAAATAAATACAAGATCTATAAATTTTATAGCATATTCATGAAGGAGACAAATATATATAGATATTTACTTATAAGTTATTGGTAGACTTTAAAAGTTGCTTTACTTTTTTTTCAGTCTCTCAATAAATGATTGAAAAGAAGTTCGATGTTGAATAAAAAACAAAGTAACTACAGAAAAAGAAAAAAAACGTACATACAAAACTTTATTTTCGATCATTTTTCTTGCTAAATTTAAAAAAATGTCTGATCTTATAAAAGCCATTCGAATGGTCACGAGAAACAGTACGAAATCTGTCGAGGATTTGATCAAACGTTTGCATCTATACATCACTTGTATCTTTTCAACTGCACAATGCTGCGCATGTCGATCAGACAATATGACGTGAACTGTGGTAGACCAATATCCTGCGGGTTCTTCTATTCACAATCATCTATTTTTTATTTTGTTGATAAATGTATGGATTCACTTGAGAATTTTATTAAAAATTGAACTTGACGGTTCAATAAATACTAGTCGACGTAATAGTACGTACTACGTGCTTAAAGATTTATTTATGCATAAATATATAAAATTATTTATGAATAATTACCTACACGGAGAAAATTTTATTATACTATTTACGATACTAAATTTTTAATTTCAGCTATTTGAGATGGTAGCGAAATTTTTCAGTAGTCATAATAATTAGTTTTACCATTGAGAATGATAATAACAATTGACGGTGGTGACGATTACTATCGAAGATGCTAATTGTAACTATTAAAGATTATAAGTCCACGTTCTAATTAACAATTTGTCTAACTTAATATTTTTCAGTAGGTGATTCTGTGCGATTTTCAGATAGTAATAGTCAGAACAAAGATTATTTGAATAATCTAGACAAAAATATTATGCATATACTAGATATGGAATTGATTTTCAGATGAAAAAAACAATTTTTAAATTACTTTTTTTTTCCGCAAAAAATGGACGATTTTCTGAAATGGAGTTAGACAATTTGCTAATTAGAACGTCGAATTGTTAAAATCAAAGATGGTCATTGTTACCATTCAAGGTTGTAAACGTTTTGAAACAAAAAATTGGACAAATATATATAAATTCAAATCCTTTATTCGTATCCATGTTTTAGCTATAATGATTTTGTCCTTTAAATAATTGAAATAAGTAATAATGCAATAGTTGAAGTCCGAATATAAAGCTTTCAAAATATTGGAGCTATTATTGATAACTTTAAATGATTGGGAATGATCATCAAAATAGCAATCATCCAAGTATTAAGTGAAATTCATCACATACTCAGTTAAACAAAGAGAAAATTACATGTAGACAAGCTTCACGGCTCCTCGCCTTTTTTTATCCGCTATAATTTCTCGCATCAAAATTTCTCAGGACGAAGTTTCTTGTAACATAATTTACTCAAACAAAAATTAATTATGCGATACACCTTGACATGTATACAAAAACACCAACATCATGATCATAATCATGATCATCATCATCTTATGTCTCTTACACACTCAAGGGAAGGAGAAACGACAAAAGGAGATAATATACTTATATTAAAGCAATTACTATGCATGATGTATGATGTACCTCATACATCGTCGATTTTCCAATTAGGGGGCTTCGAAATAAATTTGGGGATAAAATATTGCACGAGAAATCATCAGTGAGAAATTTTGTCCCAAGAAATTATTGCATGATGAAAAAAAGACGGTCACCGATAGAAATATCTGTTTTATGAGTAATATATATATATATATATAATTACTTTAATACTTCTTTTGAGTGAATTTCATTGCGTAGGGGAGTGAATAAATAAAAAATCATCCACTCTACGTTTACTCCGAATTTACTCCGCAAATTTTTCAAAGTGTATATAGCAGTTTATTTAGAATTCTAAACAAATCTGTAACTTTTATCCATTCCAAAGAGTTTGCTCCAAGTAATTAGAATTACTTTGACATTTCCAAGGATCTGCAGCGAAAGATATGTTGATAGACTTCTTCGGAAGTATAAAAGAGAAAATAGAGTAACAGATAGTGAAGAAGAACTGAAGCGTTTGAAAGCTTGACAACTTTTATTTGAAAAGCTAATTAAGCTATTCAATTAACATACTACTTTACTTTACTTCCTTAATTGCTGCAGTACAATCATGAGATGAAACAAATGAGAAAAAAAAATTTTTTTTTCAGGCATCTTTAAACTTTAAATTTACCAAAGAAATTATACACAAAATTGATTTTTGTTTTTATGCAAAATGTGAAAAGGGAATAATTATAAACTTATAATTGAGCTATTCACAGTGCTTGAGAAATGAATAAATATAACTTAAATAAATTAGTAAATAATCACTTGGAAAATTGAAATTATATTATTTGTACATCAGAGTGAGCAGATGAAAGAGTCAGTAGAAAAGGGAAAAGAGAGAGAAAGAGGAAAAAAGAAAGAAATATGAAGAGAAATATTCATTATTCATGCGAAATAAGCTCTTTTCTTGCTCAACCAAAAAACAAAAAAAAATTATTGGCACAGAATATTTTCTTTTATTAGTGTAAGAATGAAGAATTACACTATAATTTACATTTGAAAAAATTAACATTTTAATTGTGTTATGATAATAATGAAATTTAACCTGTGACATAATGAAGTATGTACTACTTCTGACAAAACGAATTAATTTTACTATGTTGTAAAAAAATATTCATCATATTTATTATACACGGAACAAAAAATTCCAGTTAAATTTACGATGCTAAAATCGAAATTTTTCCTATTGATCATTGTAGTGGCGGATTATGCCTTTAAAATCATCATTTTTCGATGTAGCATTGGAAATTTCATTTAAGAAATAATACTTCAGACATATAACACAAAGCTCTTTAGTATAAATTGCGATTTGAGCATTGTAAAATTCGAGAATTTGATGTGATAGAAATTTTAAATAAAAGTATAAAGTAATAATATATCGGACGGGCGTTGGATTCGAACACGAGAGCTTTCGAGTACAAAGTGACCGACGCTTTAGACAACTCAACCACAGAACGGTCCACAAATTCAGGTAGTTTTTAAGATCTATATAAACGATATAAATAGTCATAAGTCATGAGAACACCTCTTACGGTGGACACAGTTACTATTTCAAAATTATGATGTAACATCTATGAAAAGTCTTCGCTACAATTATAATATGTTAAATAGTAAAAAATGTAACCTGTACACGGAGAAAAAAGAACAGTAACCATTACTGCGCAGAACAGTAATGCAGTCAATTGAATAAACATAAGTAGAGTAAAATATGCTTTTACTATACTTGATCTTTCGCCCAAACCCGCAAATCGACTGGATTACTGTTCTGCGCAGCAATGGTTACTGTTTTTTTCTCTGTGCATAGTAAATTTAAAATAAGATACTTGAAAGTTGATGCTTATGAAAGTATAGTCCACGATTTTGGTGCTAAGATAAAAAATTTTAGTGGAATTTTTTCTCCGTGTATAATAATGATTTGCACAAATTAAACTTAAGGGAAATTTTTCTGCATTTACAATCGCAAAAGTTTTTTTTACTTATTTTTATTTATTAACCTCAAATACTACACTAAAAAAAGAGCGGTGTTAAAAATGTACTCATTTTAACTCCGCCCGGTGTAAAAATGAAATTACACCGGTGTCGGAGGAGTAATTCACCGGTGTTAAAAATACCGGTGTTAAAGTGGGGTAACCGGTGTAAAAGCGGGGTAAACTGCGATTGCTTGGAGTATTAACTTTAAAGATAATAAAACACCAAAAACGTCAGGTCTTTATGAAAATTAATAAAAAATATCATTTATTAACGAGAATAGTGATCGAGGAAGTGAAAATATTTACAAAATAAAATATTTTAACACCGGTAAAGAATATCTACACCGGCGGTAGCGTTATTTTTACACCGCTTTCGGTATTGAAATTTAACACCGCTGATTTTAACACCTACACCGCTTGGACTTACCCCGGTGATTTTTTACAGTGTAACTATTTTTAAAAATGATTACCAATAACCACAAACTTTTATCGTTTTTTTTTTATTTTGAAATAATGCGTCAGATAAAACAGAGGATTGGATTCGAAGGGAGAATAATTGGTGAAGATTAATATATCAGCGTGATAAGTTTAGACAAAGATACCTCAGAAAAGTCTGATGGCGGCTTGCCAGACTAGATTTGCGTTCAAACGAGCTTTGAGCTTCTCCAGTACTGTGAGCCCCTCGAGTTCTTTACTTTTCTTTTATAGAAGAGTAAATGGACGAGACCCTGACGTTCAAAGAGTTCAAATTTAAATTCCACTGGCACTCGTCTATTCGTCTTCTCTGTGCTTCATCAGTAGTCTTTCACTTCTTTGCTCACACGTTTCTTTTAAATGGACGTCACAGATGGCAAAGCTACATTTTTCGTTTGGATGATGTAAACTCACTTGCCAACTCATTTCAGTTCGAACACTTTACTTGGCATTCGACATGTTTGCGCAGTGGCCCGTCCAAATCTGGATGTCCAGTTCTCCGTTGCTTTTCCTACTAACATCTGTTGACATTTTTACTTTTATCACTGTTAAGGTGTTGTAGCGACAATAAGTATATACTTATGTACATATATGTCTATATTTATGTATTTCAATTGATGGGTTTTAAATTTTATGTGACACATTAAGATTACTTAAGATGTTACTGTAGTTGTCAATATTATAACTTTAATAGTTGCGTGGAATCATATTTTTTCTTTGCCTTCTACTCGTGAACGCAATTACACGTACGGATTGAAATGTCCTACTTTTGTTCATTGGTGTGTAATATACTATTTATATCTTGAATTCTCAACTTTCAAATTTCCTGATAGTGAGTAACTTATTTTTATAGTTAGATGATAGTCATTGGCGCAAGTCTGCAGGGAACTGAAAGAAAAAATATAAAATGTCCTATGGGAAAGGCATAATACTTGGGACAAATGGGAATGAACACTTGGGGAGCTATTTCAAGTCAGCAGTGAGCAAACGATGTAAATCGATAGGAAATACTTTGAATTTTATTCGGTAGCGTGTAAAACTGTCGAGTGATTATCCTATGCCTGAGTGTTGAATACTTTGTATCGACGAAACTACATCACAATTTAAAGTTAACTTTTTATTGGCGTGTAATTTAGAAATAAATATGTTTTGATGTTATGAAATACTTTTTTAATTTTTCTCTGAGAAAGTTGAAATTTATAAAAAAATAAGTTTTCGATTTTAGCCCAATTTTAAAAACATCAAGTTTCAATATATGTTGATGTTTGAAATTTTTTACTCTGAAAATAAAAGGATAATGTCGTCAACAATGCCATCTAGTTGCAAGAAAATTAATCGATCCAGACGTCGTCAAGGCAACTTTCAAAAATTTTTCATAGAAAGTAGGGTAGAAATACTGGTTTTGGCCACTTAAGCATTTTAAATAAAATAATTTGTAAAATACGCAATAACATAATTAATTTTTTAAATGTGATCGAAGATACTTTTATCACACTATTACAATGGATTTTGTTTTATACTTCTTCATTAATTAAAATGAAGTATTAAATGTCTAAAAACAGAGCAGTGCTGCAGTGGCCACACATGATACTTTTACCCTATACATTTTTTGCGATACGAAGAAGTTTGTTTATGCTTTTTTTAAAGTAATTTACTTATTAACCTAGATAAATTTTCCTTATTCATTGAAATTTATATGAAGGTAAAATAATGAAATTACTGCATTGGTTTGAACATTGATAAATTGACTCAGCTCGACAAAACTTTCAATGAACCACTGAAATATTAATGAGTGAATATCGAAACACGTTAGAATCAAAGACATTTTAGTTCATTTAACGACGTGAGTCGTTGAAAGAAGCCTTATTTTCGGCGGCGGGGTTACTTTGAGGAAATCCACGATTTGTAAGCTGTATCTAAATGCCTGTCGCTGTTAAACTAACGACGGTTTCGTTGATAAAGCTAACTTTTTTTCTCAGTGCAAAAACCATTTGGCTTATGGCTTTTTTCAAGACATGACCAGATAAGATCAGGTCACGAAATTCAACAACTTACTAGACATAATTTGATCTGATCACATCTCGTCAGATCTAATTTTTTTTTATGGGATCCCTTATGTCATTTATTATATTTATCTATCATTAAAGATATATTCTTTAAGTATTTTTTTGAACTACATATTTTATTATCATATTACAGTTCAATTAGTAAGTGGCAGTTCTATAAATTTTGAAGCGAAGAACTTAAAATTCCTGAAATCAAAGTTACAGAATACATGGCAATTATGGATCTCTCTCACTTTTTTGTAAGAAATAGGTGGGGGGGGGGATGTGTCTAATTTAAAAAGTGCCAAGTTAGAGAGATTTCACAGTACTTAACTTTTCTAAATATCTATAAAGCCACAAAATCATTTTTTTGCGTACACCATAGAGTTCGTCGGACGCAATTAATAAAATAAAGCTTTTATTTATAAGTTTCCGTTCATCCTAAAGACAATCCCTTCCAAAATTTTTTAACGAAATTCTTATCATTCGAAAAATATTAAGAAAAGTCGATGAATTTTCTGAGATTTCTGTGTAAATTTATGGTCCATATGTCTATCTCTTTGTTTTTTATGTGGGCAGTTGGATACCTTTCACTCTCTTTTACACATTTTTAGCATATACTCTTATTTCTTTGTCAATATTACTCTTTACAGCGCTACGGTGTAAAATGGAAGACAGAAAAATTAAAAAAAAAATTCAACTGCCGATAACATAGATTTTGTAATGTAAACTGTGAATTCTGAAAAATGAATTTTTTTTTTATTTACTGAAATAGTAATTGAAGTATAAAGTTAGAAATCCAGCACCCGATCAAGGAACTAATATCCGATTTCTCATGTATTTCTATATCTATATTTACTAATTATAGATATACAAATATATGGAGTGATCAGGTACTAGGTCTTTGCTTGATTTCTGTCTTTTACTTTATTATGTCATTTGATTGTATGAAAGTAACATCAAAATAAAATAATAATTAAGCTACATTTTCATTTTAATGTAAGTATTCGAGATGCACACATTTGGATTTTCCAACTTTTTTTTTTTAATATTTATAAGCAATAAAAAATTCCAGAGGAATTAATTTATTTTCTTATATTAACTTTCCGCTTGAAATGATTAACAAATGCAATCTCCCGTATATGTAATATTTTTTACGGTTGCCAACTCTATTATCCTGGCTTATTCCAATATATCTGTAGGCGATAGTAATTTACGTCGTACTGGTTTTTTTACACGTTTGATTGACCTATATGTTATAAAAAATAATTGTTTATTGAAATGTAAAGTTTCATAGAAAGAAATTTTTTCATCTGATGCTATCATTTCGATATTTAGTATTATTAATATGACATTATGTAAACCTTTTTTTGAGACTTGAAGTTTCAAAAAAGGAAATTATTATTCATAGTAGGAGACACATCAACCTTTTTTTTATTTTATTAAACTAATAATATTCATATCCAGTTATTGGCAATTCAATAAAAAGAAAATAAATGTTATATTCAAAATGTGTTGCGTAAAAAAATTTTACCGAACAAGTTGTTAAACGCTTTTTTTTTTTTTTTTTTTTTTTATTACAATTTTCTGAAGTCACCGATGAATGACTAAATCGACAAAACGAGATATTATAAAAGACAGCATAGTACTTGGGTATAAAAATAAGCGTTAAAAATAAGTATAAAATAATGGATGAACAACAGAAAATATAAACAGGATAAAATGAAATTATGAGTAAATAATAATAGAATAAAATATTGTGAAAAAAAAAAGAAAATGTGGACTGTTTTGTGGGTTTAGAATGGGGTGAGAATCGCTCAGAATATTTTCCTTAGGTTCATCGTTTCTCAAATCCGTCGGAAAAGTTCTATGATGGGCGGAGAAAAGACATTTTTCTAATCTCTTCCTCTCATAGCGTAAGGAAACAGGTCTCCGGAAACTTTTGGGAAAGTTACTTTCGCGTGCACTTCTGGTCTAACCATTTAGTTCTTTTTTATTTTATTTTATTATTTTTTTTTCCACATTCTCGTCGCAGAAGCGGAAGAGAAAGAGGGACACTGCTACAACCTATTCCTGGGTGGAAACGGACAGTGGAAAATATATTATTTACGCTGTCCCTGCAGAGTTGCTAGATTCCCACGGAAAAAACTTTCAATATTTTTGTGAGCGCGATTATCGTGGAATTTTTATCGGTAAAAATAATTTCTTTTTACTGGCGTGTGAAGTTTTTCCAATATCGGCAGCTGCACATCTGAACTAAATAATTTAAAAGTTTCTCGATTGTCAAATATATTCAGCATTATTCTACACTGTTTAAAAATCTGGCATTTTTATTTTTTTTTTGGAAATCTATACTCAGATTTTTCATACTTTATAAATAAGATATCTTACCTTGAAATAAATATAGTTACAAACAAGTGTTTAAGTTCTTTTTATTATTGTTTCGAAGTATAACATTTATATTTTGTGTAACACAATAAAGAATGTCTCGTTTTATATGAATATTTACACCGTAAAAAATCGAAATAGAATTCTAAGTGATTTTTCATTCCAAACTGACTCTACTCAGAAGTGTTAAGAAAAAGTCATTCTGTGATTGGAAACATCTAATGGATCTTGATGCGCGTTTCATGAAGAGAGCGATATGTATAGCTCTAGTAACGATCTGGTTAGGTACCGTAACGATCCATTGTAGTCTCATTTACAATATAATCATTGCCACCACCATACGTATCGCTAACCTAACTAACCTCCAAATACTCGGAATAAAAATTCTTGCAACCAACACCATACGATTTTCTGACTGTCACGAAACTCGTTTACCCATTTGGCGGTTAGTTAGGTTAGCGTTACGCATAGTCGTTGTAGCAATCTGTATAGCTCTAGTAGCAATCTAGGTTACTACGGTAGCTATCTAGATTGCTACTATAGCTACCCTGTTTAAAAATATTGATTGAAAAGAATTAAAAATGATAAAATTCGAATTCTTTTCAATAATTTCAATTCTTTTCTTTGTATATATAGATATACAGTTTACATGGAGTGACCGTTTCTCAATCCTTTCCAATCAGTATTTTTAACCAGGGTATACAGATCGCTCTCTTTACGGAACCCGCATCACGATAATTTAGAGTATACCTGAAGATCAGAACGTTTTTCGCGGAACGAAAATAAAAAAAAAATAACAAAATAAAAAGTAAAAGATCTATTAGATTTAAAATGATCTTGAATCATATATTTACACTTTTGGCGGTATAAAATTTTAAATTCACACCGCCTAAATTTAATACCGAATTTGGTGTGATTTTCATAGAAAAATTTTTATACCGAGACATTTACACTACACCAGGTCCAAAATTTTTTACAGTATCGGTGCTAGTATGTCAGCCGAATATTGCAGATACCCCCAATTACCCCTCTTAAGTCATTCTTAAGCAGTCAAATTACATAAATTTGTTTATTTTTGTTGCGCGAAAAACGTTCTGATCTTCATGTACATAATTTAGATGCTTTCCATTACAATAATTTTTTTTCCGTGTACGGAGTCAATAGAGAATTTTTCACGGCGGTCATAACAACTAAACTTACTTAATTTCAGTCAATTATTCCGCAAGCTTTTACTAGTATTTCACTCTACGGAGTTATTTTTTATAATAAATATGTATCAAACGTTCTCTCGGAGTAAAGTATACTCCAAAGGAATCAAAAATAACAAAAATAATCCACTCCGAATGCACTGCGGATTTAAACTTTTTATTTTTGAAGCTAAATTCATTGTAAAAAAAAAAAAATTCATTCATTATCAGGGAAAGCAATGATTTGAAAACAGCAGTAATTTGTACATTTTGAATGAATAAGTATAACAGACAAAGTGCATAGAACTTTGCGGTCCGTACACCACCGTACGAGTGAAGTACATAATAGCCCATTACTAAACGTATGCTATAGTTTTTGTGAAAAATTCTCAAAGCATACGCTCCACTATTCAATTAAACTATCAATGAGGTTGATGGGGTAGAAGTGAAATTATATTGAAATCAAACATGAGTTGGATAAAGTGAGGCTAGGGAAATTAATTTGAGGTTCAGAACAGGCTGTGGTAGCATAATTGAGGCTCAGCCTGGTTTCATAGGCTTCAATGCGACTGAATTTTTTGACTGTAGTATACTTATATAGGTCAGCTTGACGTATAAGAATTGTCTAGAAATTTTAGTTTGAGCGATGTATAGAGTAACTATTGTCTATTATAGTATCTATGCCTCGAAATTAATTCATAAGAAAGCATGGTAACTAAATATTCGTTGCTTTTTTGACGTTTTGTTTCATCATATGGAGTAATTACTTAAGCATCCTGAATATAGCATATTTTAGATATTTATGTACTCATTTTCATATTGTATATTACACATTTAGGATATCTATGACAAAACTATACTTCAATGATGAGTTATATCCACTGTCGTTCATACACTGATAGAAGGATTTTTTAATATTTAATAAGCCTTATTAACTGTTAATAAATGATTTTTTAACATGAGATGATTTAATAAATATTTATTAACAGTTAATAAATCATTTATTAAATGCGATTTATTAACAGTTAATATAGTAAATTACACACCTAGGGAAGTAAAGTAAGAAATGTCTCAGATCACATGTAATTGTTGGCCAAGACGAAGCCGAGGTCAACAAACATGTGATCTGAGGCTTTCTTATTTACTTCCCCAGGAGTGTATACTATTTTTCTCGTCGACGGAGGCGGAAAGCGGCAACTTCGCTTCGCACAACGGGACGAAAGTTGACGCTTTCCGCCCGGAGGCGAGAAAAATATTTATTAATAGTTAACATATATTTGTTAATAGTTGATAAATCATTTATTAAAAACAATTTATTAACTATTAATAAATATTCGATAATTTTTTATAAATATTTATTAACTGTTGATAAATCATTTATTAAGACAGTTGAATAAAAAGTGAGCATAAAAGCTTTACTTTGACACTTTTTGTAACCTCAGAACTTCAATAAATAATAGCATTTAATTAGATGAGATAGATTTATAGTTTTCTTACAGAAAAAATAAAGAAAATGAAATGAATCATAAGAAAATAGTTGTAATAAATTACAGTTTTTTTTTTTTTTTTTTTTTTTTTTTGCGGTGAAAATTATTCGGGTAATATAAATCGAAAGAATTTAAAATGTAAATTAATAATATTTATAATTAATATTCGTTTCATTAAATTTTTTTATTTTTTTTCAACAGCAAATATGCAAAAATTATAACATGTATGATGGTAAATTAATATTTATATAAATATATCTTAAATTAAGTCACGACGAGAAAAAACATGAACTCTGCTTGATGTAACATGAATTTCATTTCATCTCTATTATTTTCTATGATTCTTTCGGAGTATCTAAATCAGTTATATCATGCTCTACAGAAAAATAAGAAAAACTATTTAACTAAAATGATAATTATTTTTATATTAATAAGTTTAAAAGTCCGGTATGTATGAAGACTTTAATCTTATTAGTTTGATTGTACTGACTCATAGACCCCATGAATTTACCAACACATCCATTTCAATCAATTTTTAAAAAACTTGGTGGGCCACTTAAAATTTTTTTTATTTAAAATCCGACACAAAAATATGTGTTTATATTCAGTATTCAGTATCGTATCTTTATTAAGAAGGGTTATAGCGTTATTTGTTTATAAATGATCTTTACGGCGGACCTTAAAAAAGACACATTCACTCCAACAATAATTTATTAACTGTTAATAAATATTTGTTAACTATTAATGCATATTTATTAACTGTTAATAAATGTACTTTTATTCCAAAAAAATATTTATTAAATAGACAAATGAATTTATTAATATTTAATAAATTCTTCTATCAGTGTACGACATACAATATTTTTTGTAACACACTTGAATTGTGACGTCAGCAGTGCAAAAAATGTAATTTTCAGTTGCACGCACTATAGCTTGCGTGCAAAAGAATATCGAAGTAACTCATTGAGTCATCTTTTGACAAAATTTTTCATCATATTAGAATTGCATTCTATTATTTGCGGTCGGTAACCTACCGCTTATTGGCACGCATTGTCGTCGTTTTCGAGTTTTTCTTAAAAAAATTAATGCTTATTACTAGTTTTAGAAGTCAACCATAACAACTTGCGTCTTATAGACAATCGCATTCGATATATAAACTACTATTAAAGAACTCAACATCATTTTTTCAAATATTTAAAAAAATTGAATCTGTATTTAAGTGTCGGCAGTACTAAACAAAATTTTGAATTTTACTTTCTTCAATACGTCTTGAATAACTATGTCACTCGGCTCGAATCACGAAAATTTTGCGAAAACGTTCTTCTTACAGATTTTTTTTTATAGCTATGAAAATTTCTGTAATAACAATTAATTAATGCATTTAAATAAAAGTGAAACTCTAAAATTCGGTTAATACGGCCCAGCTTTAATTGTACTTAATTCATATTCATTAATGAATTTAAAGAATGTTTTGAAAAATTCTGTATGAATTGATATTTATGAATTCATATATAATTGAAGTCATCGGAAAGTGTCAAGTAAAATAATATTTTATTTAAATATACGATGGATTCAATTGTACTTGACATTTTATTGATCTGAATAAATTTTCGTGACATCAACAAGACACCAAACGTTATTGAATCAACTATATCATCACATGAAATATGATTTTATTTGACTCTGATGATTCCAATTATTCTGTACTTATAAATAGAAAGCTATATATATATATATGTATACATATATATATAATCTTGAGAATACTTATCAAAACTTATCTGTAAACGTATATTTCTTTACAAACTAAATCTATTTTTGCCCGATTTCCTTTTTTTTTTCTTTGTAAACTAATCGCAAATAAAATGATTTTTGAAACACTAAGTATCTAAAAACTATTCAAATAAATAATAACATACTTTGGATCGCAACACACTGTTAAACAAATTAAATCCAGTAATCACAATCAGAACGTATTAGAATTAATTTATCGTATATTAGTATGCTAATTTATTGAGTTAGAAACACATTAAACGAAAATAATCCTTACTATGAGTAACTGATAGCTACTGAAAATAATCTCATAAAACATATTAGAGTGCATTCTACAATTACAAAATATTATTCTGTTCTTTGTCTTTATTACAATTAATAACATTTCTTTAAACTATGTTTTTTTGAATATCAGTTTTATGAATTATCTATTTTACTACTGTTAAAAAAAGTATGTCTCCGAAAAAATGAAAAATATTTCCATCTCTAACAATATGTAACTTTATTCTATTAATTGTTCATGATTATTATTAGTTATTAATTAAAATTTTTTGAATAACAAGAATCAAATATTGCTAATACTTGGACTCAAAGCTATTAGAATTAGAATTCTTTGAAAAAAAATCGGTCTGTCGGTTGACCCTGCGGGCCAGCCCCAAAACTTCTCGCCCATTTCAAGTTTCTTGAGCTCGAAAAATTGTTGTAGATACATTTTCGAGCTCGAAAATATTTGTGTATACCTTTGTTTTCGAAAAAAAACGTTTTTTAACATTTTTTCTCAAACGATATCTCTCAAACGAATAAACCGATTGAGATGTTCAAGGTGGCAATCGACGCGTTTTATTGAGTTCTACAACTGATTAGATTTTAGAATTGATTTACCGAGTCATTTTTGAGATATTTTCAAAATACTAAAAAGTTTTTTTTTTTAAATTCTTTCGACAACGGTTTCTCTTGAAAGAATTAACTGATTTTGATGGTTGAGGTGGCATTCGACGCAGCTTATGAAGCTTCAGAGCCCAGTTGATTTTAGAATCAATCCATCAAGAACATAAAAAGTTATCCAAAAAAAACATTTTAGAAAAAAGTTTATTTTTGGAATATCTTTGAACGAGCCCTACCTATCAAGTTTATTTCTTTTTAAGCTTCAAGATATTCGCAAGTCGCGTTGAATGAGACCTTGATGATCAAAATCGGTTCATCTGTTCAAAAGTTATAGATATTTACATACGTACGTACATACATACATATGTACACTCGGACATCATTGTGAAATTACTCAGGATAGCTTCCTAGAACCTCAAAACGTCAAGATCTCTTAGAAATTCGATTTTCGAAAATCGGACTGAAACCGATAACTTCCCGAATTTTTGAAAATTTGCAATTTTCTTAGCGGGAAGTTAAAAAAATTGATTACCGTACGCATGAATCAAACGCCTGCTTAAGGAATCGAACTCGTAAAAATCAGCAAGACCGTCGCTGCTATGTATGAATCTCAGTAAACATTACTCTAAAATACTTAAATTTGATTTTAATAGCTTCATAATCATCAGCAAACTCATAATTGACTCATGCTCGTATGAGACAATAGCTCTTTGTCTTGCCTAGCCGAAATCGCAAACTTGGCGCGAGATGCTACCGCAGCTTTTGACATAAGTTAGAAAAAATATGTATTCTTATTTAATTTTTCATGTTTAATTTATATTTATGGTATACTGAGATTATTTTATATATCCATGATTTTATTAAACTTACTGAAAGTAAATAAATCGACTTAAGCTACTGTAGAAATCGCTCTATTGAACGAGATGAATAAAAAGACAAATTAAAGCGACAAGAATGGTGATAAAGTTAAATTCAAATGGATGTAACTAATAGATTATTAAATCAAAAGTTATGGTGTAAGGCTCTAATATTGTTGACTATTCATTGAAACATTTTTTTTTTGTTAATAGTTATTTTACTACAAAATTTTCACGAAATAGAGTTAAAACTAATAAAGTATTAATAACTGCATCAATAGTTTAAAAAGTTCTTTGTTATACTTGTCTCATGTTATTTAATACTTTTTATCAACGTAGCTAAAAATTACTTTTTGATTGTTCGTATTTTTGCTGTTATTACTATTATAATATTAAATTTGGTAAAACAGATTTCAGGAATGCCTCGTGTTCATTATACATTCTATTCTATCAAATAAGATGCTAGGTCTGCACTTCTTAACGTATTTCCGTTAAATTCTATTCATGCATTTTCTATACTGTTCATTCCTATGAAAATAACGTGACTTGCTTCTACGATACTTTTAAAATACTTTATGTTTTTTCAAGATATTGATTTATAGTATATCATTTTTTCTTAAAAAAAAAACAAATATTTAAACTTTCTTTTTTAAGCTCCAGGTTTTATTATATTTTTTACTTTATATTCATCCTTATAAATTTATTTTGAAAATGTACCAATTATTCTTTTCGAGGTAAAAAAAAAACTCTTCAGGTCTGATGGTTTTATTTTTATTGAACACGAAAAAGTAAAAATAGAAAAAAAAAAAAAAAGAAATAGTGAGAATGCACTACGAAAATGTGGCACATCTCAATGAAGATGTTCTGGAAGGCTTGTCAGTAAAAAAACATCGAGAATGGTCCGTGGAAAAACCTTCCAATAGTGTGCAACGAAGCTCGACAGTGAAAGGGACACATTGGCAGCAGACAAACGAAAGCAAAGAGGGTCCAAGGGCGTCAACTGGGTTTTTTAAAAGGGTGAGAAAGTAATGGAGCATGAGTGAGAAGAAAATAGCAGAACGAAAAAGATTCTAAATGGAGATGTCTTGTATGCAGAGTCGTTTCTTCAAAACGACATTGATGTAAAAGTGACGTACCTGACTTCGTAGACTAAAAGATAAAAGTTGCTGGAAAAGAAAAAACTGATATAAATCTTTTTTTCCTCCAATCCACAGCCTTTATCATTTTTCAACTAAACGCTATAAAAATTTGAAATTTAAAAAAAAAGTAACCCCGAGATCCTCGAAATTATTTCTTATTTATCTTAGAGAAAATCTGAGTATGTGTGTATGCATGCTTATAAATTATTCGTATATTTTAAATAAATTAATCGATGTAAATGAGATTCACATTAATATAATAATTTTACAGAAACTTGAATATAAATAAATTTTTAGCGCAATAGCTAAATTACATTTGGCGTTTGTTTTTTTTTCTTCATCGTAAAAATGGCAGCGATTGAAACAAATGTGTTTACGAACACTGAAGAAAATCATAGAGTCTAGTAGAAAATCTATCGTTGTACTTTCTCAAAAGGAATTGATCAAAGTCACTATTTTGCGGTGAATATTCATCTATCGCTAGTAAAAAATGTATCACCATTTCCACATTTCAATTGGTGATGTAGGGGAGACCAGGGGTTGATTGTCTCACGGGTTGGTTGTCACAGCGGTCATTTGTGTCAATCGGTTCATCGATCGGCGGCGAAGAATCACGAAGGTATCACCTCTCTTTCGACGCCGATTTTTTACACAGATCAATGTTCGTATTCCATTCGTTAAGTTGTCTATTATGACCCCTGTGACAACCAACCCCGGTTTCCCTTACTTATCACTAATAAATAGTAACTACAATCACTATTCCAAATTAAGAAAGTAGTTTAATTAGGTAAAAAAGTACATAAGAAATGTATGAAACCACAATAGCTGGATATCTCATTGGTTAAATACAGCCCAAAATATATACACTTTGCATGACAATACACACTTACATAAGATGCTAATACTTAAAAAAAGCACGCATCCGCACATTAGTGGGCCAAACATGAACTACTTTTTCTAGTCATTGTCAACCAGTAAAGGGTGATAATGACTAGGGAGATAATAATAAAAGGATACGTTATAATATAAATGTAAAAGTAGAGAAATGTAGAATTTAATAATTAGAAATAAATGTTTTGAGAACTTGTTAGACGGGCATATCATATATCTTGCCTAGGACATCACATGGAAAAAAATAGGTGCTGCAACAGGATTGCGTCCTGTTGCAGCGCCTATTTTTTTCCGTGCAGTGGAACAATTATTGAAAATTTACTGCATTGAAACGGGCGTTTTAAAGAGTACTTGTGAGAGGCGTGACTTGGAGTGCCATCTGCTAGCTTGTCTCCTAACTACCACATACACAGACAAATCTCATGATTTTGAGTCAAATATTTGTATCTTTATAATCATAAAAAAAAAATGATTGTCACCATCTCGTTAAATTATTCGGAGGTTAGTGAGGATAACTCCAGACAATACAAATTACGTTACAAATCGTTCCGATAGCGATTTACACATAACAATCAATAAGCTTGTTCCAATCACGATACTTTTTTTTCGTGATAGTTGCTGGGTAATATTATTCCTATAAAAACTAACTTTGTTTTTTTTGTGTGATTTATATGTACGCTGTTAATTACCCGTGAAAAAATGATCAAACCTGATCATGCATGTCATGCGTTAATCTTATACATGCTCATGTCTGAATATTTGTCAGCCATAAGTTTGCGTGATCATGCTTGGTCAGACATAATTATGCTTTTTCATGCATAATCACGCATGTTTATGGCTGCCAAATATTCAGGCATGATCATGCTTAAGCAAGTATAATCGTGTTTGACCAAGCATGCTCCATCCTGATCAAGCACGATCCCTATAATTATTAAACGTGCATGTATGATTTAACGTGGTTTTGTATGTTCATGCGTGTCTTTGCATGAATCATGCAAAGTCATGCCTGAATCATGCACGATCATGCATGATTAAACATGATCGTGCATGAGGATTTTTCCCCGGGTAGATTAGCCATTAGATCAAATTTTAACACTGAGAATAATTTTATATTTTATTGAGTAAATTATCTTATATAAAATAAAATTTCGCAAATAGTTTAACATTTATTGGAAAATTACAATAATAGTAGTTGTACTAATATATAAATAATGCAGAACTTTCCTTATAATCGACAAAGATTTTTATACATTTCTTATTTGTGCATAAACAGTAACCTTGATAGAATATGGTTTTTGTATTCTGTATATTTATCTTGATACTATTCTAGTGTGTTTCTTATCAAGAATTCTTTCCCCAAGTATACTTTACTTTATTCTAACGAGAATCTTGACATGGACCTCGTCGAGAATGGTTTATTAAAGCATACCATTCTTATATCCTACTAAAATTCCAACGGTACCTTGAGACAAAATTTAATCCAAAGTTTACTATATCTATCGTTTATCTATTTATTTATTCAAATTCGGTTTTCTCAGTCCAACAAATATTCACAACGTCCAATTTAGTTTAAGTACAGTTGGACTGATAGTACACATGAGTTATTGTAATAAAATGGGAGAAAAGATAATTTGTTTCATTTTTTTTTTTTCATTTCTCATTTAACTCCTCAGTAATGGAGAAAATTCAATTTTTTCTGACTTCTATACTCCTCGAATAGTGAGAAAGTCTACACATTTATCTAGAGTAGTGTGTGGAAGGGTAAGGACCTTCTTTCAAGATCAATAAGTTATAAAATCAACAATTTTGAAGACATTGAAATAGTATTTCACTATCAATATCCAATAAATTTTACTCGTTAATTGTGAGTAAAACGGAGCAAAGACGAATAAATTACTCATCTGTTTCTAGATATTGTTCAGATATGGAGTAACAAATACTCAATTTCGATTCATTTTTAACTAAAAACGAGTAAAAAATAAAACAAAGGATACTAGTTTTTATTACTTTCTTGTTTCGATTGTTTTTAGCTCATGTTTACTCTAAATTGTAGAGTAAATTTTACCAAAAAAATTACCTCTCTACGGATTTGGCTGATAGTGGGAGAAAGCTTTTTCCACATTTACATACAAATCCTTCTATAAATTTGCTGTAGGTAATTTGATTGACGTTGGAGTACTTACATACCTACTATCATCTTTTAATCCTGCGTCTACACGGTTTTGTTCGTTGCTTCCATTATACAGGGTAATCCAAAATTAGTTTTACATCGGTGAGGTTTAAATCAAGAGAACATTCCTGAGCGTTAAGATGCTGAACACTATATCTTAATTTTGAATATTGTAAGAGATATTGAATATCCAAAGTGGCTAATCAGGAATGAGCTTTAGAAGTTAAAAAAAAATATTATAGTATAAATATTAAGCTTAGCTTTATGGTGATATAATGGTTAATATAACCATCCATACAAATTTTATTTACGTGTTTCATTTCAAAGATGGCATTTTAATGACATATTTGATGAAATCATATTTCGCCGAGCGGACTAACGCGTAAGACCTAGGCCTCTCTAACTTGATCACTGGCCAGGCGTGGATTTGAATCCCAGCGGTTGCCGAAAGAATTTTTCACACAAAGAGTGTGAGGTCTTTCGGCCCCGATGTCCGTTCCGTTGCCGATCCATGAATTCGATCTGGTTTCAAAAATTGAATTTGATTTGGTTGAGGCGTGAATTTGATTCGTACATGAATTCGACTCGATTAGCTAGATTAGGTTCGCCCAAGGCCTTATAATATACATTTATATATATATACATATATATATACATATATATATACATATATATATACATATATATATACATATATATATACATATATATATATACATATATATATACATATATATATACTGAAAAAAAAATCATATTTTTATAAATTATTGAGTAACTGAAGTTTTGGTCTTTTTTAATTTGTAGAGCACTAAGATTTTATTACTCACACACCAAATAGCATGTGACTAGTATTTTCGTAGAATATATTGGAGACATAGTAATTGATTTTTGTTAAGGTTAGCCAACAGCTTTAAATTCAAGACTACGAAAATAAATTATTCTTGTTCAAAATGCTATGAGGACATAGCAGTACTGAACCATGTTGGCCACCTAACGGAAATTGAAATAAACACATGCAAAAATTACTATGACCATGGTAAAATTTACAGTGGTTACAGTAATTTGTGATATAATCGTTGTCTATTTTACTATGGTCATAGTAATTTTTACATTTGTTTATTTCAATTTCCGTTAGGTGGCGAATATAGTCCGGCACTACTATGACCCCATAGCATTTCAAAGAAGAATAATTTCTCCGTGTAAATATAAGACAAAATCCATGAAAATAATCAATACAACATTCAAACCTAGCTAACATTTGAGAAGAAAATATAACCCTATAGGGTTAAGATATCTTCTGATTCCATCTTCTTTTATGAGAAAATCAAAGTGATTCATTGATATAAAATTGATGTGAATTTGAGACTAAAGAGTTAATGTGCTCAAGCTATTCGAGAAAATTAGAAAAACATAGTCTAAATAAATCATTTTGATAACCATACTAAGGATGATTTGAATTAATTGGCCGATGTAGGATTACTTGATAAGTTATAATTGTGAGCATGAAGTTAACAAACATTTCACCGAATGATATACTAAATACTATGGTAGCTAATAAGGAGAAAATTAAATTATGTATGCTGATTACTATTTAAATGTAAAAAGACTATAAGCAAAATTGAATTATGTAAATATCTGTTGACAGAGCTTTTTATTCAAGAATGAAGATATAAAAACGTACAATTTGTTACTTTTTTATGATGTCTAAAAAGTGAAATTACCGATCAAACTTGATAAACAAATTCGAAAGCAATAATAACATAAATAAGTCAGTTTAAATTTATTGTTAATTTTATTACCATACATTAACTTGGGTAGAAGTGCCATTTATGGCCACTCTATAGCTGGACATTTTATACCCTATTTTAATTAATGGAAAAGTATAAAAGAAAACTTGCATTGTAATAGTGTCATAAAAGTATCTTTGAATACTTTTAAAAATTAACTATGTCATTGCGTAATTTACAAATTATTTTATTTAAATTTTTGGGATGTCCAAAACTAGCCCTAAAGTGGCGAAATGCGGTACTTCTAGCCTATTTTGAAAGACTAAAAAAAAAAACTTTTAAGTTTAATTCTGGAACTGATAATTAAAAATTGGTAATTATTGAATTATAGATTTAAGTTTGTAGACTAAATATTACTCTAAAAAGCGTATTTAATAATTAATCTGAATGGCAAATAACTTTCATTATATTGACATATTCAACAGTTAACTTTATGAAATTTCTATTACTATATTGGAAAGTGACAAGAGTTTGATAAATGAGTCAATAGTGTATGCAAATACTTACCAAATTTAAAGACTAAAATCTGAATTTATAATGGAAGTTTTACTTCATTAAATATTAATTGATTCTTAGAAAGTTTTGAAAAGTTTTAAGAGAATCTTTAATTGAATAATCAATGAACTTTAAAAGTTTGAGTGATAATATTTTACTGATATCAATAGGATAAGTATAGGAAAAATATCCATCGAACCCGAGAAAAAATGATCATACTTAACTATGTATAATTGGGTATGAGCATATATAGTTATATATATAATTGTATCTCAATTTCTGTATAATTATATCTAATCGGGTTTAATTATATATATTTATATCTAAAGTTTATGTATTATACCAACAATTATGTCAAGCTACATATGCATACTCTTTCAAAATGAATAAGTAAAATTCTCTGTGACTCAGTGGTTAGTCGCTATTTCTGTAGTTAGGGTAAAAGTACCGTTTTTGGCCACTTTAGGGCCAGTTTTGGCCACTTAGAAATTTTAAATAAAATAATTATTAAAATACACAATAGCATAATCAATTTTTTAAATGTGTCTGAAGATACTTTTATCACACTATTACAGTTAAATTTTTCTTTCATACGTTTTCATTATTTAAAATTAAGTATTAAATGTCCGAAAATGGAGCAGTCGCCACAAATGGTACTTCTAACCTATAAGGTTATCGCTAATTCAACCAGTGGTATACTTATAGCTGATTCACAATAAATTTCACTCATTCATTTTTAGAAAGTATCAAACATCAAATCATACAAAATTTTTGTTGTACAAGACTTCTTAGGATAAGAACTATTGTCTGAAAAATAAAATTTTGAAAATAATAGTCATAACTGTTAATTATTTTGAATATGACGTTGCTTCGGAATTGTTAGATTACCTAGTATTATGTGATCTAGAATAAATTAAAAAAAAAATAAATAAATGAAAATGAGATTGTTTTCATTAAAATAAATAGCTTATTGATCATGACTGCCAACATTTTTGAAAACTTTTTCTTTTAGATCTAGTATGTATTATCTAATAATACATAAAAAAAATTTTTTTTTAAATGTAGCAAGAGCTTGTTACTCTCTGTGTGCTAACTTATTAAAATCTTACTAGATACGATATTCTGTGTTGAGGTTATGCAATCTTTTTTGATGCATCGTTTGAAAATCAGTCACGTAAATTATAAGATTACACAAGAGTACCATCAAATTCCTCCGTAAATTTTGTACTTCTCATATCATATGCAGGGTTCATGGTAGTTCATTCCGTGATGTCATCTGTGAGAAAACAGAGATTTCTAAGACATAAGATATACGATTTAGAATATATTAATTTCACATAAGATAGTGTCATGGAATTGTGAAGACTCGAATTGAACTTGCAGTTTATAACCTACACTGAATATCGTACTAGTTTTGTCTCTTAAATCACTGTACGTAATGCAACATGACTTTAGAAATGAAATTAAAATCTATACAAAAAATAATTATTCTTGCATTATTTGTATTCTTATTATTCGAATGCGAAGATTTTCATTTTTTTATGATTATTTTTAATTGTAAAGTTCTGATCAATTGCCGAAAGTAGCGAATCACGTGATTTATTAAAGATAAACGAACATTTTCACGTGTCATTTAGGAATATACTATTGAATTTAAATAAAATTTTATGATCATGTAATGGTACAAAAATATATTTTTCCAAAAAATAATAACATAGAATTTACATTAAGTTGTAAATTTGAAGGTTGATTTTGAAGATACGGTAGCAGTTCATACACAGAAAAAACCGTCTTCTTGTTGTGAGAAAAATATTGAATTATAATTTGGGAACAAAAATTTTCTTAAAACTATAAGAAATTCTTTGGCGGAAAATATTTGTTTTCACTTCATAAAATTTTTCCTTGTTCCAAGAAAAGTTTTTCTCGCCCCAATGAAATTTGTATTCTCAATTTAAAACTCAAAAAATTTTTTCCGCCGAGAAATCCTTCTTTTTAGTGTACTTTCAAATAAAAAAACTATTGAAAAGAGCCAAATATTACACTTAATTAGTAAATTTAATTAAATGTAAAGAATCGTATTTTTTGTCTTCACGGAAAAATTTCTACAAGATTTTGCCAGAATGTGTCTTAATTAGTTGGGTAAATTAAAAAAAACTACTATTGGTTTAAAAGGTCACATATATATTAATATAAAGTGCTCTGTGGCATCGATAGCGCCCACAATTTCCAATGGATCTTAATGAGACTTGACACACTTATTCTTTGAATAATTATCTTGATAGAGTTCAAAGACGAGCGAAATCGATCGAGTATTTCAGAAATGGTAACAATTTAAAACTTTAAGTCAATACGAAAAACCCTACTTCTATGTATGGAAAAAAAAAAACTATCGCTGAAACAAGAATAGACCCTGTAGCATGAGTTTGTTGCTGCAGCAGGAAAGTTCTGTAACAGCAACAGGACTAGTTTCGTAGCTGTAACAGAATTAAGTCCTGTGACCGCGACAGTGGCATGTCCTGTTGCAGCGACAGTTCTTTTTGTTTAATTTTTTTTTTAACTTTTATAATAGTTTTTGTCAATTTAATTGAGGTTCAAAATATTTTAGTAAGAAATCTCCTTCTATTACGGCTGCTAGATGGCACTTATACATGCAACTTCATGTTAGTATATGATTGATTTATTAGCAAAAAGCTAAATATAAGAGACCAATTAACCATACAAAAAAAAAATTATTACTCTACCCGTTCATTTTTGATGATTCCAATTATTTTTGTACTCGAATATAAACGTATATCGTACCTCGAAAACTTTTCTTTAAATTTACTAATAGACGTGAACTTCGCACTATTGTATATATGGAAGAAACATATTTTTGTACGATTCATCTTTTTCTGTAAATAAGTTAAGCGATGACGTCGTATTTAAAAATTTAATCACGTAAAAATTTAAAAATCTGCAGCTGAAATGATTGAATACAAAATTATTTAGAAGTCACTGTGAGTGTAAATAAGTGAGAAAAAATCCATTTTTACGATTCTTTTTTGCTTCATTTTAAAAATTTAAATCACTTCGTTTTGTGCATTCTTTTTAAAAGCATAAGGGATCTATAAATAACTAGTGATATCTCTAGATAATAAATAGAATCTTATATTACCTTACTTCGATCCAATACCTGAACTGTTCTAATTCTGTGACACTATAAATTCTGTCGCAATAGCTTCAAGCGTTAAAACGATTTTCAATGCGATTTACTTGCCATCGAACAACGGATCAGTCTACTCTTTGACCCAGCTATAATCGCATTCGAAGGGATAGATAGACATAATTAAACGGCTCGTATATGTATGTACGTATATATCGGGGAAATAAATTTGAGTTCCAAATAGAAGAATCCGTCGGAAAAAAAACAGTTGTTTAAACAGGAAAATTTTTTAACTTTCCGCTAAAAAAATCGACAATTTTCGAAAAATTCGGGAAGTTATCGTTTTCACCCCTATTTTCGAAAACCGAGTTTTCATCGAATATCGATGTTTTAAGGTTCTAGGAAGCTCTTCTGACTATTTTCAGAACGATATCCGAGTGTCTGTATGTAGGTATCTGTGTGTATGTATGTGTGTGAACGCTCTATAACTTTTTATGGATCTTAACTACTCTCTTAAATTTGAAATAGTGAAAATAGTGACTATTCATTGTTTACCAGTGAAAAGTATGTACTAATTCGGATAGCGCTATACTTCTCATTGGGGATAAGTGATTATTCACTGTCAAATAGTGATTGCCACGTGAGTTTCACTAATTCGATTTTAGAAAGTAATCAATCGATTTATATGGTTCTTGCGGCAATCGAAAGAGCTTGTTAGCCACCAACTTTCCTGAAAATTTCAAATCGATCGATTAAATATACTCTAAAATATAGAAAAAACCCGAAAAAACATATAATTTTATTCGTTTTTTCGAAATTTTTCGGAAACGGATTAATCGATCGATGCCAAAATCTGTTCAGTTCTAGAACTTAACAAAATGCGTAGATTGCCGTCTCAACCATCTCAATTGGTTAATGCGTTCGAGAAATATCGTTGAAGTAAGAAATAGTAAAAAACGGTTTTTTCAAAAATAATAACAATAAAAATGTTAACGCTAAGGGAATTTATCGAAAAAATAATTTCGACCGTGAGACACACAGGGCCTTCGTGCTTGAAGTGTGCCAAAACAAAAGCTTTCGTTTTAAAAAATGGTGTCTAATTTCGCCCCTATGGTGTCAAGTTACCCTATAAGGGAGACCGGGTATGGTTGTCTCATGGGTTGTTTGTCACAGCGGTCATTTGTGGCGATCGGTTCATCGATCGGCATCGAAGAATCAAAAAATTATCACCTCTCTTTCGACGCCGACGAATGTTCGTATTTCGTTCGTTAAGTTGTCTATTATGACTGCGGTGACAACATACCCGTGAGACAATCATACCCCGTCTTCCCTATTGGTTATCATTTTTATAATGAAAAATATCTAAAACTTTGAAAATGTAAAAATTCACACCAAAACTTATTTCAATCTTCATATCTCAATATTTAATTTTCATCAGTATACGTAAAATAACCTATTTAATTTTTTTGTGAATTGCACATACACATAGACATGTGTACAGATTTGAACATAGTCAGAAACTAATTAGATTTAAAAATTTCGACATTTATCAAAAAGCCAAGTTTCAAAAATCAGACTGACGCGAATAACTTTCTTTTTCTTTTATTTCTAATTTGCATAGCGAAAAGTTATAAAGTCAATAACGAAAAATGTAAATGTATTAAAGTTATATTTATTTTACAGTGGTAAGAAATACAACATTCGATAAGTTAGATGCAAATAATTAAGCAATTTGCGTAATTAAAGAGATGATAGTTTACACAGCGTGCATGTGTATGGTGAACTTGTAAGTTTGTTTAGAACAGATGTTATATATACAGTATAGCTTTAGCAAATAATCAACTTTTAACTTTAAAACTTAACAGTCTTCGCTGAAGTTTAGTAAAACATATTTTCTAAAGTATACTAATTTTATATAAATATTATAATTATATCAGAATAAAATCAAAAATCTCGAATAGTTGTGCAAAATAGTGAAATTTAATTAATGAAATGCTCAACACGAATATTAAAGAATTCAAAATAATTGTCTCACATACACATATGTATGAATATTCACATACTTACTATTTGTGAAGTGACTTCTTCAGCAAGATACATATCCCACTTCATTAAGCCTGTTCTTACTTTCTCTTCCACATTATTCGAACATCTATTTCTCTTCTTTGTCCTTTGTCATTTCCATTTCTCATCTTCGGTTCGACGCGAGTTAGATTCTCGGTATGTATTCACTCTTCTCTTCCATGCCAGATGCCTTCACAATAGAAAAGCTCGAGGGAGAACTTTACAGCAGACGTCATATTAATTTGATCGTTATTTTCTACTCTTTGTGCTAACCAATTAATCGATGTATCCGTTATATCACATTAATGATTTGTGGAAAATTGCAATTTATAAAAATAAAATAATTATTAAAATTTTTTTTGTATCTCTTTTTATTATCGATTTTCTTTACACGAAAAAAAATAGGTGCTGCAACAGGGCGCAGTCCTGTGGGAACAACAGGACAAAATTCTGCTGCAGCAACAGGATTTTTCCTACTCTCTAAAAATGAATTAGTGAAATTCTCGCAGCTGTATTTTTACAGCTATAAGTATCCCATTGATTCAATCAGTGACATACCTAGAGCTGGTTCCTAGTAAATATTCACTAATTTAAAATGAATTTCACTGATTTATTTTAAGAGAATGTGGAATATATAAGATAAGGAACAAATTTCATGCACTCATTTCTTTTTATCCGTATTAGAAAATTTCAACATTTGAAAAAAGTTTCAACTTTGAAAAAAAATTAACTTCGAAAAAGAATTTTAATTTTTTTCCAAACTTAAAATTTTTTTTTAAATTTAAAAACTTCATTGTATGAAAAAAAAAATTAGTACATGAAAATTGTTCCTCATCCCTTTTATTCCACAGAAAAAATCCTGTTGCTGAAACAGGATTTTGTCCTGTTGCTCCCACAGGATTTTGTTCTGTTGCTCCTAAAGGATATGTCCTGTTGCTGTAACAAGAAAATCCCGTTGCAACACCTAATTTTTTTTCCGTGTAAGAGTGAGCGAATAGTCTTCAATTCGAACCTAATCGAGTTATTTAAAGTTTTCAAATAATTCGTGAATTTTCATATTATCCAATTGGAATTCAGAAATTCGGTTCAAATTTCGAATACGAAACTTTCGTGTAACTTATGATTATGAGTAATTCATAAAAATTTATCACAATAATTTATGACTAATTCAGAGTTTCTAAATAATTTAAAGATTTATGAATTGTGAATAATTCAAATTTCTCAAATCATTCGAAAACTTACGAACAATTTGAAAACCGACCAATAATTCAAATATTTTGAATTATTTGTAAACTAAAATTTTATATAGAATATTTCTACTCGAATCGTTATGTATATTCCGTCAGTTCAAATTATTTGCATACCCCTAGTTTTTTTTAGTTTACACTTTAAATAGAATGCATTGATTACCTTCTACTTTCACATTTTTTACTGATATGCTGTCGTTTAAATGTATTTATAAATTTATACGATATACTACAGTATAACTAACATCCTAGAAAAATCATTCTCATTTATAAATTTCATCCAATATTTAGATTCGCCTATTACAATATTTATAAAAAAAAGGAATATTTATTTATTAATTCCAAAAATGTGGGTTGCTCTGATCGTATATTTGTATATTCGTGCACAGAGAAAAATTTGTGTTGCAAATGAACCGCACACTGTTTTTTTTTGTTATTATTGTTTTAAACACAATTATCACCACATTCGTGTTGACACGCAATATCATGTTTAACTTGCAATCGGTAAAGCTATTTTTTTTTATTTCTCGCATTTAAAATTAAAAAAATCCAAAAGTGCACACCTCAATCGCTCGAATAATTAATTAATTAATTTTATTAAAATTAAAAGTGAAATCATATTTATAATTAATTATTTTATTAATTAATAAACATGAATTCTAATCTGCTAATAAATATCATACATATTTTATTTTATTAAAAAATAAAGTATTAATTGAAGGTGACGCATGTCGACAATCTGCAGCCGTTTGTCGTTAAATTTAAGGTGCATGTGCAATCTAGAGAACTTTTCTTTTACTAGTGACATGGTCTTGAGTAAAGGGGAGTTCACTCTGGTAACCTATTTTGAACATTTTGATTTTGATTATAGAGTTGGAATATATCACGCCCATTTTTGTCTAATTTTGGGATAGAAGGGATGCATCAGTGTTTTAAAAAAAATTAAACACTGCATCCGACCAATCAGAAATAATCAATGTTTAGTGAAAAAGTTTGTGAGGTCGAATAATAAATAGTCAACTGAAGTAGTAAAAATTGAACTACGATGTGTGACTACCTAACCTCCATTTATAGTAATTTAAATGACATTGTATAATACTTATAATAGCACTGCTATTTTCATTTACTAAACGATTAGAGTAAAAATTATGTAGTATCAACAATCATATTATTGGTCCTAGCACTTAAACTAAATGCAATTATTACCTATGGTGTGGTTAATAATGATGCGAGTCTGACCGGTCATGTCATTTTTTACCGTCACGCCAGGGTTGAAAATTTTTTGACGGTCCGAAATGGACTGTTACGTCCAGGATGAAGAACATAAGTTATTCAGTCCCTTAATTTTGAGTCAAAGCACTTAAGCCATTTAGTTAGCGGGGACCTCGCTATTTAGTGTCGAGTATGTCAATATACGAAAATAGGATGAACGAGGTAAATGGATGTGTCTTATCACTAGATAAATGAACAATTAATTTTACTTACAGTTGGTTTATTCAATATAATAAATTATCAGGATACAAGATTTGGCTGGGCTAAAAACCAGATTGTTGTTGGTTGAGATTCGATTCGAAATAAATGGTTGTTGGTTGAAATTCGTTTAAAATAAATTGTTGTCAGGTGGCTTGATAGTTGGTTATGGTTCTTGAATGTTGAGAATTGTTGATGTAAAAATGAGCAAAGGGGTTTACTTATACTGGGTAGTTGACAATCTGTCTGAATATACACTTTTAAGATGACGAAATTTATTTAAAAATGAAATATAATATTTAAAACAGTAATAATATTCAACAGAAACAATTTAATTAATTAAATGATTTGTAATGTCGAATAAAAGAATTGAAAATCGAAATTATTTTTATTTAGAATAATTCACTTTAAATTGTATAAATTCTGAATTTAATTATTAACGACTCGAAAAAAGAAATTAAATTTTAATATTTTGAAATAATGAGATTATACGTAATCAAAAGCTTGATAATAAATGGGCATAGAGGACCGATTTGCGGCGGTTTTTATAGGCGCCAATCATAGGCGAGGGGTAGCACGCGTGACTTAGATTTAATTTTGTTACCGGAAACTAATGTTATTGAGCAGAGTCGAATACTTACGGGGTGTGGTGTAAGAAAAGGCGTACGAGACGATCTCGGATCGAAACTTCTAGAACAATGACAAAGACTCAAAAAAAAAGATGATGGTATGAACTACGGGTGGAAGAAGGAGATCCGACCCTATGTTATTAGATAGGAGTTATTTTAGTCTGTTAATTACGGGTTACTAATTAGAATTATGGTATAGGTGGTTATTGATTATTGATCTTTATGTCATTATCCTTCGATTGGTTATAGTCATTTCTTCCTATCGTCAGTGGTTAACATGTTAGACCTATTTTTTAATTACAATATTCAATAAATTGCAATTATTATTAGGTTCATAGATAGGGGTGCGCTAGAGAATTATGGTGATAATCTCAGTTTCTCATTATTTCAATTATTTGTCGAGTTGTTCAAAGTAGAATTTAGCGATATAATCGTATATGTTAGAGAGAGAAGATGATCGTGCTGAGTCATGCGCCACGCCTTAGAACAAAGCTTCTAGATCAAGCTCAATGTTATTAGATGAGCCTTATTTCGAGTGGTTAATTACCGATTACTAGTTAGGATTAGAGTATAGATGGTTATTAATTATTAATTCTTTCGTTATTAGCTTTCGATTGATTACAGTCACTCCCCTTCTACTGTTATTGGTCGAAATGTTATACTTATTTGTAATTATTGCGGGGTAATTATTAAATAATCTGAAATAATTATTGATTCAATTAGATAAGTTATTTTATCGGATTATTGTGATATGTTTAGTTTGTCATTATTTTAATTATTTATCAAGTTATTTAAAGTAGAAATTAGCGATATATTCGTATGTGTTAGAGAGAGAAGTGACGGGATACGTCACGCGGTACGTCACAAGAAGAACCTTGAGAACGCGAGAAGGCAGGCTGTAGTATTTCTATTAATGGAAGAAAGAGATGCAATCCCATGTTATTAGATGGGCTTATGTTAAGTGGTTAATTATATATTATCCGTTGAGATTAAGGTTTGAGTGTTTAATAATTAATAATCTATTTTTTCTTATCTATCGATGGGTTATGATTATATGTCCCTATCGTTAGTGGTTTAGAAGTTATGCCTGTTTTTGATTTAAATATTTAATAATTCGCAATTATTATTAATCTCCTCGGTAAAGGGACACTAGTGAATTGTCATGGGAATCTTGGCTAATCATTATTTTATTTATTAGTTGAGTTATTAAAGGTAGAAGTTACGCGCTTACATATGTATTAGTGAGACAAGGATGAAGCGAAAGAGTTAGGTTTCTTGATTGATCTCTGATGGTTAGTTAGTTAGTATATAGGTTTTTGTCTAAGCTCGAATCCTATTTTTCTTTATCTACTGATCGATTATAATTTGACTCTTATTGTTATAGATAGGTGGCTATGAGTTCAATTATTCACTGTAGGATGTTAAGAAATTGTTATTATGGTTATCCGCTCCGTCATGGTATGTTATGGTTGTCCGATGTTATGCAGTTAGTTAATTGTTATCTTATTTATTTCTTTATCAATGCGTTGAGATATTGCGTCTCAAGTTTTTAATATTATTTTTACTAATAAGTTTCTTGAGTTATGGTGCAATAGCTACTGTTGCGTATTAAGCGTTATTTATGATTTTATTTACTGTCAACGGTGTCAATCATAATTTTTTTTCCTTGTTTTTGTTAATAGTTATCAGTTTGTTTTATAGTTTATTTAAAGTTTTTAAATAAATTTCGATATCACTTGGGATAGTAGATACTAGAAAGAATGCGGAGGGACCAAGGGGATTAAATGTAAAGTCAACGATGCATAGATGTAAAAGTAATCGGGATGGTGACACTTGACTTATTAAAGAAAAAACGAAGGAGCATCGCGCGGCATTATTTGAAAGTCATACTGTTTGGGTTGCAAGCATTGGAGAGCTTATCATGCTCTCTTAAACTGAATTAGTAAAAATGTTGCTGATTTTTTTAGTAGTTACAAAATTTACTGAAAGTTCAGTAGCTTTGAATCAATTTACTGACTAATCAGTGAATTTAGTTTCACAGCAGTAAAAAGTGCCATCTATACTTGGGAGCTTGTTCGTTAGACAAAGGATGTTAGGAAGTTACAATCAAAGATTATTATTCATATTACACTATTATTACGGTACGTTTAAAGTATTTTAATAAACAAAAGTTAATTCATAATTGATATACTATAAATGAAACTTATTTATTTGTCTCAATTGAATATGAGTAAAATAATTCTGAAATGTTTTTGTGTATGCAGTTGATTTACATCTTAGGTAATGCATAACCTGAAATTGTCTTATTACTTATTTCATGTTCATAAATAGATATCATTACTGTTATTAGATAAATGTTTATAATCATTTTTAATGGAAAATTACTATAATTTAACAGACAATAACTTGATAATATTGAAATGGAAGACTTATTAAATAAATTTGAATTTCACAATCCATTTGACTGATTAAAGAATTCAAATCAACGAATCGATGTCTTAAAAGAATGCAGTGAATATGTAGAGCCTGAAGAAATATCACTTGGTTACAGAATGGAGAATGTATTTGATCGAAAAACTTGTATATGTTGATTCTATTTTCATTTTAATATATTATCATGATATGAATTTTTGTATTTTTTAATGTGCATCAATCAATAAACACTGATTTTTCTCCGCATCAAAAACTGAAACAGTAGTTATAACTAATTACATGTTGCGATCACTATTTTATTCAGTAACAATTTTATTGATTAGAATAGTGAAGCGATTTCCACTGATTGAATCAGTAACATTTTACTGATTCTAATAGTAAATCGATTTTTACCTAGTGAATCAGTAACATTTTACTGATTTGCAATGATATACTTGGGACTATTTACATCAGTGAATATTCATTGATAATCAGTGAATATTCACTGATTCAGATTAAGAGAGTGGTTTAGGTGATTGCTCAATTTATTAGTTACTTCATTATTTCTTCATAAGCAATAAAAAGGGAAATTTATGGTATTGTTTGTTTACATCGATAAGTTCTGACTACTCATTTGATCTTTGATATGTTTAGTTTTTAATTTTTTAAGAATTTCGTTTTATTTATTTAATTATACGTAATTTTCGTATTTTTGCATGTTACGCCGTAACAGGACGCTGACTGACCAATTTGTGAAGGTCATTTTGCATTTGAACATGCTCGTCATTTAGGATCGCTGGTGACAAGATCGTCAGCGGACCGTATTGTGACCAAAACTTAAAATGACGGTCATTCCGAATCACTAGTGGTTATCTTAACGATTCAGTGGCACAAATTTTACCATATTCGATGTCAAACAATTACTAGTATGCGAAGTTGTATCTTGTATTTTTTCTTCTACAACCCCTAGCGATTACTTATAACGACCTGGGACTGTAATTTAAAAATAAAAATAATTGTGATTACAAAACTGTTTAACAGGATTTGAAAAACTTGAATGCAGAAATGAATAAATGGACAAAGGCCAATAACGTTTACTTTGTTTAATATTATCAATAAAAATAATAAAACCCGGGATTGACTTATAGTGTGACCAATGAAAGGTGACACAAAGAATTTGTCAAAATTCTTAACGAATGTTTTTTCATTGTCTAATGAATCAAACAAGCTAAAAATAGATACTGGCTTATTTCAGACTGAGTAAATATTGCCAAAGTGAAAGGATAAACTAAAAACTGATACATATTGTTGGTACTAGGAAATCGTTGAATCTTGGCACGGATTCCCGACTTAGATTCGTGTTAGACTGGTATGTTTGGATCTTTATATCTTTGTGCGTCATATTTTTTCCGTGTATTTCTTTTTATACCAGAAAATACACTTGTTTCTATCAACTAATGCATACATATATTTCTGTGTATGTTACAAAATATAGAAAAAAATTCACATATAAATACTCACTTTTGTAAGAGAAATAGTCGGTAATACTTTTCTATATCTATATTTCTTTATATATTTTCGTCGCACAATAATATCGAAAAAGTAGAAGTATAATTTTGAAAATGACTTTGTATTCGAGAGAAGTAAATTCATGTAGGAAATGGTTCCAAGAGACGACAAAATAAGGATAAAGCTAAAAAAATATTCTTAACGTGAAGTGAATCCTTTGTCAGTAGTATTATATCTCTTTAGTTCTTTGAAAGCTGAAAAGGTAAACTCGTAAAGGGTAAGAGAAATGACATAGTACAGTTACGAGGTACAAGGAAATGACAAAGGGACCTGTGATAATCCTCGGTTTCTTCATTAAAATTACAACAACTCGGGTGCAATAAGCTAGCAAACTCTGGAGAATATATGCGGGTTAGGTAGTTCAAGTATACGATAGTAGAAAGACCAGAAACAAGAATCATAATTATTCAACTTACTGGTGGAAATTGCCTTTGAAAAAATTTTCTACTCGAAAATTTATATAATTTATCCAGTTTATGATTTCTATTACCATGAAAAACATGTTTCTTACCTGTTTTATAAGTTCTTCATTGTCAAAAGTAATTATGTTGTTATTAAATATAATAAACTTTTTTCGCTTGCTATTTCAACGTCTTGATACAGTTGTTAGCGTAAAGATAATAAAATATAAATATCTTTGTACAAGGATAGAACTATGAAGAGAAAGCACAATTAAGGAACTTCAAAGTTTATTACATCTAATCTTGTTGCCAGCGGAAGACAATTTACTATGCAGCTACAAGAATTTGTTGATGGAATGTAATAGATGTAATCTAACTGTTTAGACATTTGAGAAACTTAGCAGAATACATATCACATAACAGACGAATTAGTAATACTGCGAATAGATAAACTAGTTCCATAAGCGCAAAACTGAACTATTTAATTCTTGCTAATAGTTACCCAATTTCTGAAAGTTTTTAACCCTCACGAAGAAAATCAAAAATTTCCAATAAAAAGGCAAGTTATTAATTTCAGTTCTATTTTTTAAAATCGAGTTCTTAACACACACCCAAAAATTTTTCTTATTTGTGTAATGAAAAAAGTCTGTGTTAAATATTTAACATTTTTGTGTGTAAATTTAACAAACTGCTTTTGTGTTGTTTGATCAGTTTATTATTAGCTCAAATAATGTTGATAGGAATAAAAGTAACATTTGATCAGTGTTACAGTCCAAACAAGCAACACAAAAAATGTGTTAAATTGACCGTAGTCACAAATTTAAATGTTACAAAGTGTAAAAGTTCTAGAACCGCACTGCAAAAAAATTTTTGGACTCGGTGTAGTGTAAATGACAATGTAAAAATTTTGGTGTGAAAAATACACCAAATATCGTTTTAAATTTAGGCGGTGCGAATTTAAAATGTTAACCCCGTCAAGCGTGTACATTTGTAATTTATGATAATTTTGCATTAAGAAAAATAATCATAGAAATATTTAAGTGTTCAAAACACTATTTAATATCTGAATAAAATTAATGCACTTATTGTTCAAGTATAGTTAAAAATATTTTTGCAACTCATGGTAAGAAAGCACGTCTGTAATTGGTTAAAAATGACACTAAAAAGAATAAATATAGGAAGAGTATCCACATTGTTCGTGAAAAATATGACAAATCTACACTTTTTATAAATATATAGATATACTATTTATTAGTCACTAAACGATCCAACAGAAAACCCAATGAACAGCCTTCTCGAGTAAGGACAACGGAAAGTCCCAGTCTCAGATCTGATCAGATATGACTACATCTGAACTAAACACAACATTTGACATAATCAGATCTCATTATATCTGATCCGATATAATCATGCATATGTCTTATTTTTACAGAAAATTGCTTATATCTGATCAGATCTGCGTGTATCTCGTAAGATCTGATCAGATATAACTTCATCTAAATTAAATACAATACTTAACATAATCAGATCTTTCTATATCTGCTCAGATATAATCAAGTATACATTGTATAATTATTGAAAATTGTTCATATCTAGTAATTTACACTCACTCGATCACATATGTGGGTCAGCGCAGAGGATAGTATCAAAGACTTAGGAGACTTAGAAGATTATAATCATTTATAATTCTTCTAAATAACGTTCCCAATATATCAGATTACATTTTAGATTGAATTGAAACTATCTTCTTTTTTTTCGCAATTTAATATTTTTTTCAATAGGGATCCCCGGGAAAAAAGTTTCAGAGACAAGATAGAGACAATTTAAAGATCTGATGAGATTTACTTTGTCAGATTTGATCAGATATAATTATAAGTAGTTAGATCTAAACCTTTCCCCCCGGGTACGAGCTATTCTGGTTGTTTTTATGATGAAATCTAAACGTGCACTGAAATCATTCCGTGGGAAAAAAACTTCTTGTTCACTTTGTACGTCGAGTGATTTTTTTTTACAAACTCTAGAACTCCTAGGTGGAGATCTAGATTCTCCAGATTTTTCAGTGCAGTTGTCAATTTTTTTCAACAAATATTTTACATATCAGATAAGCATATTATTGCATTAGTTAATTTCAATCGGTCAGCCAGGAAATTAACTTTTTTGTTTACTTTTCAATTAATTTAGTCTACTCAAAAGCCAATCGAGATAGAGGTTTTAAATTTTCCGAATTCTAGTATTCTAATAGTACCTACATTAGGGCATATTATCAGCAGTGCAAGAGCTTTGAAACTGCTGAATGAATTTGAATGTGGTTTCTTTGATGCTTTACTGTAATAAACTCCCTGAGATTTAATCTTTGATTTATGATGCTACCACTTTTTGAAGCAATGTAATTAAGCTTTTAACATAATATGGCTACTCTGTGGACAAAGAAGCACTGCAGCGGATTTTTTTTTTCGGTAATGATTAATGTTATTAAAAATGTAGAAGTCTTTATAAATTCTGTATGTTTGCAACTCAGTACTACACTTGGAGAAATGTGAATAGTCACAACCAACATCTGAACAGTTGACATACAACTTTAAACGCTCATCTAACCACCTCAAATAGGCGCTTTAGTTGAAGAATTTTATTTACTGCATCTTGAAATTTCTCTGAATGTCTGGATATCGTGAAAATATTTTATATAACTAAGTCCATTGAATATCGATTCGAGTCTTTTTGTTGAACGCAACATAACATTTTTCCATCATTGATAAAAAAAAAACGTTTTTTTTTTAAGTATTTTCTTTAAAAAAAAAAAAAAAAAAAAAAAAAAAAAAAAAAAAAAAGACAACAATCTTCAATGCATGTAACTGCTACAGTAGCGTAATAAATTCTTTTGCTTTGCCAAAATTTATATTGCTCACTTGGATTATAACAAAGTGCGCAAATTTGTTTCTTGAAGCATGTCAAGTTTATTTGTGGATAGAGAACATTTTCGTTCATGCTTGAGATTCGGTGCTCGTTGCACGACCAAGCGGGTACTTTCATCCGAAACTAGTTGGTCCCAGCGGCTACGAGGGTTCTGAGGCTTGTCACTGTGAAAGTGGGAAGAACTTTACTCCATTACCGAGTACTAGTACAACTACTAGTCTTCATGATAGGTGCCGACTGCAGAGTATCACGCGAAACAGATAAAGTCTCTCCTTCTCTCTCTCTCCCTTTTTCGTGATAGAGTGAGGGTATTTTCCAACATTGTGAAAGGTCGTATGCGGGATGTACTTACAGCGAAAACGGAGAAACAAGATCCAACTACGATGCACCAATTGTCTACAAATTTGTTGGAAACTTCATTCTACTTGGTCTTTAATATTACCAGAAACCTATTTAATTGATCATCGTTCACTCAAACTTTCACAAACATCTTAATGGAAATTGTTATAGTTAAAAAAAAAAATGAAATAATTGTACATTTCTTGGTTAGTTTGTGAGTGTTTTCTGTTTATGGCTGAGCTTTAATTTCGTATAATATTTAGCATTATATATTTTCAAATAATACCATTGGCAAGTCTATTGAAAGTTGGCTATTACTGCTCGTTGTAATAAAAAAGTTTTCGAATATTAGTTACTTGGGCTTCCTTTTGTATTAATTAATAAAAAAGCAAGTTTCTATTTATTGGATAAAAATCTGAACACCACTTGGCTTCTTCGGCTAAGTTTTGGAATTTTCCATTGTCTGAGCTCTAAGAGTTTTTTTTTCTTTTTTGAGAATATGATCATGAGCTCATCGAGTTTGTAATGGGGAGCCTTATTTTAATTAATTAAAAGTGGCCACAATTAAATAAGGACCCACACATATATAGAGAAATTAAAAGTATCTCTACTTACTTTGTCCAGCTATCTCAGTGAACTTAGGGCAAGGGGATTCTCCTCACTGGATGTGTTTATTCCAATTTCTGCCAGGTGGCTAACATGGTACTGCTTTACTATGACACCATAGCATTTCAAACAAGAATAATTTCTACGAATGCTTATGGGAGATCGGTGAGATTAATTAAATAAATAATTAATTAATATCAATTTCATGGAGTACAAAGTCACTTTACAAGCTTTATTAAATAATTGAATACTCTTTACAAAATAGTGAAGATACGCTGACACCATAATAATTAAGATGAAGTTTATGTTACTCAAACAATTGACAAGTTACTAACAGTATGAACAATCCGAATGAACTCTAAATTACAAATAGAATATAATCGTATCTAACTCTACTAAGTGATAATACGACTTCGTTAACTTCCAATACATAATGTTACAATTAAAAACCGACACACAATATCACGAATAAACTCTAACTTACGCTAACATCCACCCTAGTCTTTCAGAACCACCTTTTAGCACTCCACCTTCCAAACAGTAAACTCTGATCCTTCCTCCAGCACTTTCTTCTTTCGAATCCACCAGATAATTATAATATCAATTAGCTTAATTAATTACTCAACTAATAAACTTTATAAACTTCCACACAACCGTGGGTCTATAAGTTTTTGGCAGAATATGAAATATATTGAAGATATGTGGTCACGTAGTAAGTAGATGTTGAATAACAGTAGAAGCACTTCGCCCATGGTGGCTGCTTCGAACTAAGAGAGTAAGTAATACGGGCATCTGTGCCTAGTCCTTTGTACCGACAGACTGACCAACTGTCTAAAATTACAAGTGCGGAAAAAATAGACGGTAGCGAACCCTGGACTAATGCCAGTTTTCTTCAATTTTATCAGCAGTTGAGAAAGGAGACTAGGCTTGATGCGCGTCGATATAATTTTTAATTTAAATTTCAACAACTAAATTCCACCCCATTATAAGCTCAAGAGATTTTTTGAGAAACTAGTATATTCATGTCAAATTTATAAAATACAGAAATTAGACATAAATGAAAATGTACAGTCGAATTCCATTAACTCGGACAGTTAGTCTATAGAGGAGCAAAAATTTCTTGGAAATTCCGACTTATCGAATACCCCTTCTCGTTCAAAGAGTAAACTATGGCGCATGCGCACTTCTATCTACATGAATTACGCATGTATAAATATACACTGACACATAAATATGTATAGCTTGGATAGGAGACAGCGTAGTTCGAAGTGGGGGTCAAGATTGAGGGGCAGTTCTGGGTTGATGGAATCCGACTGTAATTGATTTTTTGTCATAACAACCGCGGCAGTTGAATTTTCGAGTAACATGCAGAAGGCGTAAACTATACGATTTCTGGTAATCTATAGTTTAGTTAACTTTCCTCGAACTAGTATCGAAAAGTAACTTCTCTCTCTCTCTCTATCTGTCTCTACATTATTACACGACTACTACAATACGCTATAGATGAGCCGAATTATCTTTTAATTCGACAAACGTCCGCTAGGTAGAACTTTCAAATTAAATAAATAGTAATTAAACATTTTTGACTGTTTCTCTCCCAAATTCAACTTCCGTCGTCGATATGACAAAAAATTTTGTTCAATACTTGATGCTCAAAGGTAGGAACCCTGACAAACTTGAAGTGCAGACACGAGTTTGAGGCTATGGATACATTCTCATCAAGACCTCGTACTATATCCGGTCTTGCTAAGAATGCACCCATAGCCTCAAACTCGTGACGTCACTTCAAGCAGTCAGAATCCCTACCGTTCCGCATACGTATCGAAAATAACTATTTTCGACTTTCATTGAAAATAAACCAATTTTTACGATTTCAATGGAAATCAAAAGAGCGTCAAAATTTTGATCTCATTGAACTTTGACGTCATTCGGGTTATGAGTAATATAACAAGCAATCAGATATACTGCTATTTTTTTACTCTTTTTTTTCGTAAAAAAAATCTTATGAAATAACTATATTTACAATTTAAAATGATTTATGTAAATTTTTAAAAAAATTTATCAAATTTCGGGACTGCTTAAATATAGAAATTAATCAGACAAGTAGCTCTTAAATTATAAAAATAAAGTTGATTGTAATTTTTTATTCCATAAGTAATTCAAAACGTAATTCATCGAAGATTTCAAAAATTAAAAAAATCCAAATCATTCATTTTTTCGATTGGCACAAAAACCATCCAAATCAATTGATTTGTTAAAGAAATATGGAATAATTTTTATATACGAACATGACACATTCGATCACTCTAAAAATAGTTAGAAATACTTTATGACCTCAAAAGTTGATATCTTCTAAGAAAATTAAATTCTCAAAGTCGGATTGAAATCAATAACTCTTTTTCTTATATAATGTTAATGGTTATAGGCTGGAAACATGAAATATTTTTAATTTCGAGCAAAAAATACTAAACTTTTAGGTATGAAACGAACAATTATCATAAGTTCACAAATACAAAATGTGATTTCATGTTTATAATAATTTGTACATTTAAAATTAACAACTACATTATTTTGGTCATATCCTCACTATAGTTTGTTAGCCAGTATCAAATTCGATACTGTATAGAAAATACGTAAAGGAATTCCGTGTGAAATCACTAGAGGGGCTACAATATCTTTCACATTATTGTATACTGCCCGTCATTGAGCACTTCAAAGGGAATACCCGCTGGTTTATATTGAGATCGAGTTGACCAAGAGTTTGTGAGCTTTACATATATACCTGAAGGATTTTTCTCTCAAACCTTCAAGTGTCCTGAAAGCTATTGTGCCGGTAATTCGATGTACTAGAAAACCAACAAGAGAACATTAACAATCACGATGAAAAGATTGTAAAAGGAAAACAAGAGGTATGCAGAGAGCAAAAGTAAAAAGAATTGATGCGATCATATTTTTAAACAATATATATATTAGGGTGAGCTAAAAAAAACCGACTATTATTTTCTTCGAGTCTCATAAGAAAATTTGTTGGTTTAAGATGACTTAAGAAGCCTTACCAAAAATCAGCTTCGAAAATATCAAAAATGATCGAAATTAGGATATTTTTGTTCTAAACTTCTTCTTTCTCGTGGCAGCTATAGTTTAAATTTGTGAAATCATGACTACGCTGAGAATTTCAGCCCAAAATTTAAGTATTTGAACGTCGCTCAAGAATTTTGAAGGTTTTCAAGTACTGTCTTCTGGACGTTTTCGAGCGACCTTTGAATAATCTCTGATCTGCTCTACTCTAATCTGCTTGATTAATTTCAAAAGTATCAAATTTCTGACTAGATATATTTCTTATAAGTTAATCGTTTGCGTACGTTTAAAGAAATAATTAATATCACTCATAAATGCATGTGAAAACCGAAGAAATAAGAAAAAAAAAATAAAATGATAAATAGGTGACCTAAAGTTCCAAGTTATGTATTTACAATTTGGTTGATATCACTTAATAAAGCTCTCTTTCATATGGGTATACGAATAAACAGTTAATTTTAATAATGTCATCACGAGTGTGCATAATGATGAGTGATTTGAGGGGGCCTGTATGCACGAGCTGCTCGATGAAGCCTCGTAATCGTGTTCGCGCTCATAATATGGAAATTCGTGGTCATCGATAAATTATCATAAACCGTTGGTGGTTCGCGGATAATCACCGCGAATATTGAAGGTCCAATTGTATACAATGCTAATAATTCCGATTAAAAAAAATATCAAAATTAAATAATATCGAATTTAAAATCTGATATAAATAGTGTATTTATTTAATTAATTGTATTTTTTATCATCCATTAAGTCGAACTACAATAGAAAATCAATTACAAGTAAATTTTACTATACTTTACTTTTTAAATTTCTATTATTGAGAGAACAATGTGTAAAAAGAATATCAACGTGTAGTCGGTAACTATCTCTTTAAATGAGTTATTATGTCTTGATCTACACTGGCAAAAATGAATGGTATTTTCATCGGTGTAACATGGAAATCATTGCCATGTTGCATGATAACGCAGATTTTTTAGACGCATTATTTATTTGACATACACTGTCAAACTTTTTGGACTCGGTGTAATGTAAATGACTTAATGTGAAAATTACACCAAATATCGCGTTCAATATATAGGTAGTGTGAATTAAAAATTTTGACACCATCAAGCGTGTAAATATGTAATTTATGATAATTTTGCGTTAAAAAAAAATAATTATGAAAATACTCAAATTTTCAAAATACTATTCAATATCTAAATAAAAATATAACTGAAGATTGGAACGTTTTTTGTGCAACGAAAATGAAAAAAAAATCATGTAATATAACTGCTTAGAGGTGACTTAAGGGGTAGTTTCAGAGGTTAGGGGTGGCCTGCTATTTTCGGTTGACGTACTAGTACTTATGCGAAACATTTCAGAAATTTAGATCCTGATGATTTTTTATTTTTTCATTTTGTTTTTTAATTTTCACCCCGCGAAAAACATTCCGATCTTCAGGAACATAAATAAAATTAAAACAGTTATTGATCAAAGCAGTATTCTTCTTCGAGCCCTCGAAAACAAGACTATTTTTTATGACATTATGAATAAAAATATACATGTAGGGTTTGTTAGGCTTAATAAATACACTATTGAAATACGTTAAAAAGAATTTTATTACATATTTTATACACTTTCAACAAACCAAACATTATTCGAATGCAACGCCTCAGTTAGAAGGTTGGTCTACGCTTGGTGTTAAGATTTCAAAAATGGACAATCTGAAACAGAAATTTTCTGAATTTTTATATTCAATGTATCACTAGCAACCGGCTGAGCTAGAATTAAATCGTTAAAAATGTTCAATAATCATTTGTCGCTCATTAATCAAAGTTACAAGTAATTAAGTAATTGGAAATAATATAAAAAAAGTAGATTACACCATGTTAAAATTACACGAAAAGATAATTTACACCGAGGATTTTTTGGATCGTTATTTCATACTACACGACTGTATTAAGTTTTCGAGTGCCATTTTTACGCTAAAATTTTTTTTAGTGTGGTAGCACGCGCCATGCTAGTACAATAATGATTCCTATGCAACATTGGAATTATTACAATATTAATGAAGCTGCTTCCAATCAAACGTCGTATAATAATTATTAAAATAAGGATTCATATTTGAAAAATTATCTACTTTAATTAAAAGTAAACGAATATTTAACTGGTTGACAAAACTAATAACTACAAAAATTTACCAATTTTTGCGTGGAAAAGTTTTGTTATTGAAATATTTTATTTAAAATTATTTAACAAATCTAAAGACACTTTTATTTTTTGTATAAAAAACGATTACATTTAATATTTTATTTAATAGGTTAATATTTTATTTAATAGGTTAACTTTTTTTTTTTTTATAAGTGACAATCAAATGTCATTTGTCATAATCATAGAAACATCACAGCTTTTATACTGGCTGTATCTACATAGCAGCGCTCAATATTTAGACCGCTTCGACTCCTATGCAGCATTTCTATGCAGACTTAGTACCAGTCTTCGTATGGCTTTGATTCCTATACTATGGAGTAATATTCACCAGTAGCATGGTATGGTTACTATATATGTAACATGGTAAATTTTACTAGAAAAATGATAATCATTCCCATTTTACATAGCATCGATTCCCATTTAGTGAAAAATGAGAATTCTCTTCTCTCGTACTTTTTACCAAATACCAATACTAAATTTTTTTTCTTTTATTCATGGACTAGTGACTCATCTCGGTGGAGTATATGTCAGTCATTTTGATGGAAAGTCTACGAAAACTCTCAGTATTCTAATGAAATTAGGCTCAAATTCAAACACTTTCAGACATATTCGGCCAGATAAACAGGTTGATATTCTTCGAAAACTTGTTGGGTAATACTAATTTCACAAAATACTAAATTTCAATGAATACTTATATAATTTATTTAAAGCCGTAAATAGAGCTAAAAATCTTTTACACTCCAATGATACATTGTGTGATACTGAATAAAAAAAGACGACATAAGGCGAGAATATACTTTATAAAGTGGACTGTCCAAACTAAAGACGAGGACTAACATCACCCGAAGTTTGAAATCGTGTCTTATTATGTGCCTCACATTATATTTTTTATAATTAGACGGATTAAAACTTAGATGTTCAATGTCTGAATTCATTCTAAATGAGACTAATAGTGCATGTATGCATTTAACTGTCAACTTAGTTAGTTAAAATAACGTATGACTATTCTGGAGTTTACAATGAATGAATACAATTCCAATGTGGTTGAAATGAAGTCATAAACTAATTAAGTGGGTATAAAGTAGATCTTTCCTTCCCTAGGGAAAAAGCCGATAATTTCCAACGTGCTAAATATCATTGGTTTGAAATTAGCTTGTTTCGATTTGCTGAACTTACATTGAAACTTGGAGTTTCAAGCCGAAGCTATTTAGCGGGTCGAAAATCGTTGTTTGCAATGTTTATATCTGTATTAATATTTAATTCTCATAGTTTGCTATTGAATTGAGAGTAGCTTCAAAGTATGAAATAGTAAGATAAAGAAATAAATGTTTTAGGTATCTGCTAAGTGAAATAGAAATTGTAAGCTGAGGATTTATATTACTTACTAATATATAGTACGATAAGGTTCAAATTGTATTTTCTTTACTTTATGCTGCATTACTAGTTACTTTATAATGTACATATTATTACCATTTGGCCTATACCTTAACGTATATAAATTAATCTTTCTTTTTTTTTCTCTGGCCCTAATGTGAAAATAGTCAGAAACGATTTCTTAGACTATAAAGTAAGCTGGTTACTGTCGAAAAATTAGGTTTTGTAATCGGACTGAAATCAATTACTTTCATTTTAAAAGATTATTTGTTTTTATTATAGAAAGTTGAAAAAAAAAAAAAAAAACTAACTACAAATGCTGCATACTGAAAATTTATCCAGTATTAATTTAATTGTTTACATTGTTCATAAACGTTCAGGTTGAGTCGCAATGGGGTGTCAATAGACCCCCGGTGGGCCCTGATCGTCGTTTAAACTTCGATTCAATATTTGAACTATAGAGATAAAATTTATTTTCTGTTGTTAAATTTATTATTAATTTTTATTTTCTAATTCCTCTTTATAGATGATATTATATTAATAAAATATTTATATCGAAGTATGAAGAAGTATTAGAAAGATAAAAATTATTATCACAAAACGGTAAGCTATTTATTTTAAGTAGGTTTTTCTTCCTGACTTTATTCATGCAAGTAGTTAAAGTCGCGCTTAAGTCAGCCAAGAGATCTTAGTAATGTCTTTAAAATAGAAAACTTACGTCAAAAATTTAAAACTTTCGATCAGAGTTTTATTTAATTACCATCACTGTCTTAAAAAATCGAAAACTTTTTTTATTTAATAATATTTTTTTGTTACGAGTAAATGATACTAGACAGATCTTAAATATTTTTTATTTTTTCATAGAATTTTCACACAAACTAGAAGCATATCTGAAATCATACATGCAATTACTAAGTAACAACAAATAAATGAACTTAACCTATCTTTTTCCAGCTTCCTTTCAATTACAATTTTTCCATTTATTGTGTACGTTTCAAAGTTTACTAAATATTCTAATTTAACTTAATTAATTACAATGCAACTAAGAGGCCGTTCATAAAATACGTCACGAAAAATTTCACCTTTTTAGACCCACCCCTCCTCTCCTCTCTTCGTCACGATATGTCACATTTTCTGCGACCCCCTATCAATCTGTTGCTTTGCCAAAATTACAATGCACACTGTAAACTCTGTTCAATGTATGAGAAAAATTTTTATGCTATCGGTAACTTCCGGCACAATTTCGTACTCTCCTCAGGCTGCTATTACTATAGCAATTTTTCAACAAATTTTTTGTGTAAAAAATACCGTAATATTCTCTGAGTATATTGAATTCTATTGTTCCGGAGCAAAATACTAGAATTCAAGAATTACCACTGAATACATTGATATCAAATTTGCATAAAAGTAGGAATTACTATTCACTTATGTTGAAAACCTTAAAAAACAAAGTATACCTTGTACGTGTATTATTAAACTGAATAAAAAGGACAGAGTGGATGAAAGTATCTCTAAAATTGTAACGTACTAGTATCATAACGTAATAGCACGTTGCTGTTGGAGTATTCATACCTAAAAGTTGTTGTGTGATGGTATCTTAAATATTATAGCCGCTTACTCATATAGAAGATAAAGGACTTTTTAAAAAAAAATGACGACAGCGTACGCGGCAAGTACTGCAGCTGAATAAATTAATGAAGGAAATAAATTTTTAAATGCTGCATAGAAATGAAACACTTCATTTCGCAAGAAAATACTTAATATTTAGTGCATTCACAAAAATTTTTGACGAATTGAGGGGAAGTCTTATAGTGCGTAGTATTACAAAGAGGTTCGACTGTAAATCTATAAATTTATACAATAGCACTTATAACAAAATCTAAAGAGAATATTATGTAATGAGCCTATAGAATAAATGTCCTGTTATTTCGGAGAAGTTTCATAACTGATATTGACAGTTAGATAAAAATATTGATAGGATAACAAGTTAGTAATTTGGATTTTATAAATTTTTTTTTTTCATTTTTGAATATTTTATTACTTATAATTGAATTTCAATGAAGATTCAAGACTTTTGTAATTTGACTGTCTCAATAATATCAATTTATTCTGAGATTATATTTAAAGTATTTGTCAGAAGCGATGGTATTATAGAGAAAAAAATTTATTTAAAATAAAAAAAGCCATTCGGCATCCGAAATGGAAGTAGATTTCTCATTATTTCTTTATTTCGAGATATCAAGATGGATTTGAATTAAAAATTAATTTTTGTTTAAAATGTTTGATGAATTCCGCGATCAAAAATCACCGAAGATAAAATAATAGAATTCTAACCATAACACAAAAATCAATCATGTCACTTTTAATCTTTATTAAAATAGAGAAATTATCGGAAATCACAAAGAAAAAAAAATATACTTTATTTTATTAGCTATGTTGCCCTTTTCACCCGATAAGGCTACATGTTTCTGTTAAAAAGTTATTTAAGAAGTCGAAGTCACGTGTTCCGTAAATTTGAAAATTTCAAATCGCCACCATTTTCAAACTAATTGACTTCTGTTGCTCATCTTTGAACTTAACCGCGATGGTAATTCATAGAATGCGTACCTAGTTTCACCAAAATCTCTTTAGAGTTGTCGGCCCTATCGTTGCAACAAGGCACGTCATATTACATACATATATCAACTTTGGAACCAATAGTATTTTTGAAACCTACTCTTCTTTGAAAATTCCACTATAAAGACAAATGCAATTGTTGAGAGCGTGGGTTCGAACCCCTCAAAATAATCAAAAAGTCCGTCTTTCTATCCTTTTCTACATAAAATTTCCTATAACTTGAAAAAAAATTTTTTTTTTTTTTTTCAATAGATAACCTTCTATGAAATCTACTAATAAAAACACATAGTTTGATTTTCAAAACACGAGTAGTTCTATGTTTTATATCAGATCAGATTTATTAGTATTTAATAAACAAATATTTACTGTCGATATTTTAGAGTAAATTTATTGTATAAAATCGATTAAATCTTTTGTGGGCGGCAGATAAGTAATTATAGTTAGTTTATACTTTGTATGTGGGCATACTATACGAAGAGAAAATTATGGTAATTGTTGCTTGTATGCTTATGAAATATCATTTCATACCGGTATTCCTATCTCTAAGTAATTGAAGAGAAGTTTTGAGGTATGAGGAACACCTTTGCGTGTTTTAGCGACACATTTTATTGAATAATGATTCGTGACAATTTGTCACTTCTTCAGGTTTTCAAATACAGTCTAGTCTTGTTATGAACACGCTTACAGAGGTCTAAGGAAATTTAATTCTAAGAATTCCTGCACCCCTACTTTTGCTTAGCAGTCAGCCACCGTAACTCACACTTCACCTACTTTACACGCGTGTGATTGTGTGCATGATTGTTTTCATAGTCATGGAAGAGGAATGTCTTCAATTAAATAAAAATCGACGAACTCATAACGCGACTCGATTGTATCGCAAACGCCAATCATATATTATTATTGCATTGTTTTGTAATCACTATTATATACATTAGTTTATTTGTTCAGTTGCGTCTTATTTTGTGAAACAAACATTTAAATAATTTTACAATTTTGTCAAAAAAATAAAAAAAAATTACTTATTTTAGTAAACTTACATTTATTAGGGACGTAATGTGTGATTGACGCTTGCGATATTTGAGTACATGAAAAAGTGAAGTATTTCCCCAAAACGTTGCTCAATAAAATGTGTTGCTAAAACACGCAGAAGTGGTATTTGTTTCTCGAAACTGCTATTCAATTGAACTCGGATTTTTTTTATATTTACTTTTCTCCAATCAGTTAAAATACCACATGAAGATAATCTAGAATAAAAAATTAACATTTGAAAAAATATACAAAGCATGTTCCGGATTTGAGTGCTGCAAATGACCTTTAGAAATGAAATGTATTAATTGGTTGTATCATTTTCGTCTCAATGAAAATAAACTAACTGTATGCTCCCAGAACCTATGTTATTAAACATTTAAATCATTATCATTCAATTTATTGATTATTTCCAATATAATTAAAATATTTTATAATAATCCATTATGCATTAAAATAATTTGCGATTATTAATTTATTTTCATGAGTAATTTAAAAATATTATCATGTATGATAATAGTTAATTTATCGATTAAATGATAATTCTTTGTCAAAAATAATAATTATTCTCGTATATAACTAAATAACGCTATTGTAATCATGGTTCAACAGCTTAGCAAATAGAACAGTTGCTCAGTAGCCGTAAGGTTCCGTCTTCAAGACCCACCAAAAAAAAAAAAAATGTCCATCCTATTTCACTAATACTAACAGCGGATATTGTTTATATTGCCAGTGAATTTTATTGGATTGATCGGTAATTTTATTTCACTAAGCAAGCATTGAATTTTACCGGTTACTTAGCTATTATTCCAGGAAATGTAAAGTGAGTCTTCCTGATTCGATGAATGATAGGATCTTACTAATTTATCTAGTGACAAAATTTAATGAATTCAATCAATGAGTATTGACTAATTCCTAATAAGATACTGATAGTTGGTAGAAATAATAAATATGCATTGTGGCTCAGTGATAAAAACACTTTTTCATTTTTAAAGAGAGTGTGATATATTTGAATTTCATTTTTATACTTGTGTTCCATAACAATCGTAACCACTAAAATATGAAAAAATATTTTACCTTTTTCAATGGTGTGTGATGTCGTATGAAGTAATTGCGGCATTCGTCTACTTCACATTGAATCTAGATTCCTGTATTTGTTATATTTGATGGTAGCACAAGAGCTAAAAAAGGAAAACGAGTAATGATTTCGACGCTGCTATCGATAATACTTGACGACTTTAAGTGTTCAGTAGTTTCAAATATTCCTTTTAATGACTTTTTCAGAGAGAAATAGACTTTTTCATTGTATAAAGAGATCAATGCCTGATTTTATGTCTCATTCTAAGATTCGGGAATCGAAAACTCATCAGTTTCTGAAAAAATTTGTCAAGAAAATACATTCATTATTTCTATAAACAGACAATTGAAAGAAAGTATAAACACTTACTATTTTAAAAGTTTTATAAATCTTTTTAAATTTTTATTAATGTTACAGAACGATTTTATTTTAAAAGTAACATAAAAATAAAATTCAATTACTTTAGTCAATCGAACTGATTGCATGTTTCATTATAAAAGTTTTTATAGTTATCGACGAATCAAGTGGAATGCCATTAGAGGAAAAATTGAGTCACAATGAGATATAATTACAACGGGACAATGGTACGGAATAAGAAAAGCTTCTCTATTATGAAGAAAATTTTGTGATAGTAAGAAAACTGTGATTCTTTTTACATAAAGAACATTGCACAATTATTCCTTGATTGAATAAAAAAAAAAACATCTTTTTGAATTTTTTAATTCATTGAATAAACATGATAAAACTTTATAAAGTCGTTAGAAATAGAAAAATAAATCCTAATTATTTACGAAAAGAATAAGTCGTCAATAGTTTGTAGTTTTAAGTAGTGCTCAATTGACTTTAGAACATTTTAATTGGTAGTACTTAACTTTAAATATATATAAATTACAGTTAAATATTATTATGCTAAAATATATTTTTTTGCATGCATACATAGTTAATAATATACTTAAAAAAAAAATGAATACTCCGAGCATGAAACTATTATCATAACATTATGAAACTTGATCATATAGATCTAAGTAGAAACAGGGAGATATACGTACGAAGCACTAGAGTACGTTGGAGTGTACTTTCCAAATTAATGTGACTAAAGTTAGCTTACATAGTTGGTTAGAAGAACAATGTTCTGCGTACACATTCTAGAGAATATAATAAGCCAATGGCATCGGACATAGACTGATATGAATAGAGAGTAAGAAAGCTCAACATTATTATTATTATTATTATTATTATTATTATTATTATTATTATTATTATTATTATTATTATTATTATTATTATTATTATTATTATTACTATTATTATTAATGTAATAGGGATGTGCGAATAGTTCAAACTATCGAACCAAATGATTCGATTCAAACTTCGAATCGAATCATTCGAAATTGCGAATACTTCGAAATTTTCAAATTATTCGTAAGTTTTCGAATAATTCGATACTCTCTAAATTGTTCGTGAAATCTCGAATTATTGGACAATTTACAAATAATTCAAAAATTTTCTTTCGAATGGCGTAAAATCGTAGTAATTTTTCGAATAATTTAAATTTTTGTCAATGGTAAATAGAGCTCAGATACGAATATACGAAAAAATTCCTTTTGGTTAGTTTAAAAACTAAGCTCTCCATTAAATAAAAATCGAATATTCAAAAGTTAACTAAAATTTTCTCAATTCGAATCAAGTGATAAATTTTTTTTTATTACATATATACTTTGTAGTTTACAATTACAATTTTTCATCCACGTGGTCAATGTTAAATTAATTTCTTTCGAAAATAAATGGTACATAAATTAAAAGTTAAAAGATAAAAAAACGTAAAAATTTTTAATTTCAATTGTGTAATTATTCGAGGCTACCTGAGTTATAAAATATTACTATTCTACTCCCGACTAATTGAATTTGGTCGCTTCTTTGTTTCATGGTTATTTCAGCCGATAATGTAAAAAAATATTATAGGGATTTCAAGAATAGTATGCAACTGTTAGATTATATGGTTTTGTAATAATTGAAGAACTGATAAATTAAAACTGTTAACGAAAATTTAATTTCAGTTCTTTATAAATGAGATTAATATTTAATTATAGAAAAAATTTACATTTTCACTCCGATGAGTAATAATTTTTAATTTGAAAATTTGTTATTTATTTTAATTAAAACTAAAAATTATTTACCTCAACATGATTTTTTTTACGTTTTTTGTAATTGAGGTTATGAATTTTTTATTCTTGTTGGTGTGAAAGAACATCGCAGCCGGTTAAAACATCCAAGTTTACTTGATTTCTCACGTTGTGATTTCTACGAATTATTTTTTTTTTCTCTTTTTTACTATTTTTCTTCATTCGCTTGCATACCTCAACGTTTACAGTGCTCTCGCCACGACTAAACGCTTGAGGGTTGAGAGAGGTGTGTATTCTCACATTAAACATTCAAAGTAGCAATAAAAAGGAAAATGCATTCACATTCTGCATTGCGACTGCGGTTCGCAGGAAAACATAAATAATTCAACAGTTTTTATGTTGTAGGTGGACTTTAAAAATGAGACATTACCAGTGAGAAAGAGTGATACGCAAACATGAATAGATATGTTATCTGATGAATTTTGTTAAACTTTACTTTGAAACGATTATTCGAGAGTAAACTCGTAAAAAGAAAGTTTAACCCTTTCACCCATCAAGTCGCGCAGAAAAAGAACCCGGGAAAAAATGTTTTTATAAAATTTTATACAATTTCATAAAATTTTGGAAGATTTTATAAAATTTCAGAGCAAAATTTTATAAAAATTCATACAATTTTATAGAATTTTATAAAATCTTATAAAATTTTAGAAAATTCAATAAAATTTTATAAAGTCAGATCTGAGTAAAGAATGTAATAAATAAACGTAATTTTATAAAATTGTATAACATTTTATGAAATTGTATAAAATATTATAAAATTTTATCGAATTTTATAAAATTTTATATAGTAAGATCTTAAAAGGGGCATAATAATTAGATAAAATTTTATATAATTGTATGAGATTTTATAGAATTGTATAAACTTTTATACAATTTCACAAAATTATATGAAATTTTATAAAGTAAGATCTTAGTGAGGGAAGTAATAATTGAATGAAATTTGATGAAATTGTACGAAGTTTTATAAAGTTTTATACGATTTCATAAAATTATATAAAATTTTATACAATCTTATACAATTTTATAGAAAAATGCAAAAAAAAAAAAAAAGTTCTGAGTATTGAAAAAGTTTGATTTTATTAAAATTTTTTGTAAGTTTTACATTAAGAAAAATTATATTTTACACAATTATTAGATGCAAAGGAAGATAAAAAAATTTTTAATAGTTCTTATCATAATATAATAGTAAAAACGAAAAAAATTCAAAATAATGCTCAATTATATTTACAAAAGTAATTTTGAAATGGTTAAAATACATTAAAAAAATAAATTTTTTTTTTATAAAATTTTGAGAGTACCTCGTTTCGCCTACCCCCACCTCGCTTTTCTCCTACATATATATATATATATATATATATATATATATATATATATATATATATATATATTAGGGTGCTTCGTTTGTGGTGAAAGTATTTTTTTTGTTGCTCATCACGCAAAATATATAATATTAAGAAAAAAATGACAATCGCTATTTTATTTTTGAAATTATTAAAACTCCTATAACTCGGAAACTATGGACTTTAGCGACTTGACTCATAGTGCTTTTTTTGAAGGGAATAAATTTCCTATAATATTCCCATTTACATTTTTGGTTTGCATTCATTGGTTTACGTTCTGCAAGCCAATAAAGATCAATTTGATACGAAAAATGACTTCCTCAGCGGACATCAGTGAAACAGCTGGAATTACAGCTAAGATACTATGGGCACTTTTGAAGAACACCACATGCCCTATAATCTGCGACCAAAACCGCGTTGATATTATAAAGCGCAGCTGAGTATTAGAAAGTTAAAATAAAAGTAATTTAATTTACGTATATTTTAAATGGGAAATCTTGGAAATCAAATGAAAAGTACTTAGGATTGGCATTAAGAGCTTAAACTTGACAGGAATGTTTGTTTAGGCATAAAGAACAATAACTTTTCCTCTTTATGGTCTCTTTTGATCATCATATGATGCCATCAAATTTGTTCTTAAGTTTAAACCATATTATCAACGAAAAAATCGAAAAAACACTGTTTTTAATCATTTTCTCGGATATTTTATATATTATTGCTCTGATCTAAGCCAAAACTCATTTAAATTTTGATTGCAATCACTAACATTGATTTCTGCCTCAATACATTTAGTTTATTGAACACAATCAAAAATTATAATTCAAAAACCGCTTGTTCATTAATAATTTTCGATTCTTAAACTTTTAAACTTTAGCATAAAGCGTAACTTGATAGAGTTTAAAAAGCTCATAAAAAACAATCGCATGCAATAAGATTTTCGAGCTTCTTGAGCTCGAAAATATAGTCAAATTAATATTTTCGAGCTCTTTGAGCTCGAAAACAGCAGGAAGTTTTGGGGCTGGCCCGCAGGGACAACTGACGCCCGGATTTTTTTTTTCAATATCACATAAATTATTAAAGAATTGAAATTTTTAATAACAAATTAATTTTTCATAAATTTACAGATTAATTCCAGTATAGTTAAAAAAACATTTTTAATTCTTGAAGATAGGTTAAGTTCAAATTCATGAAAAAATAATTAAAATACAAATCATATCGAAAAAAAAATTGTTTTTACTAAAAGTTTCCCTTTATTAAACACATCATGTATATATTTAACAAATGTTTTCTTTTTTTAATCAACGGCAGTCGCATTTGACACTTTTAAACGAATTAAAGATGACCGTTATAAAGCGGTGCTTGCGTTGATTTTGGTAAACGCATATTTGTATCTAATAAAATTTTACTAAATACTAATATAATTTTATTCCATACTAATGAAATTTTATTCTTGATTATACTCTTATTTATTTATCTGCAATCGAACTTATTATTATGAAATAAATGAATTTGTCTCTCAGTGTATACTCATGCAGTAAACCAAACCTGATTATGTGATGAAAACTCACAGTTACTAGAACCAAGGCTTCGCCGAGGGGATGTTTGCGGTGACTACCTTCTGTTACTGAACAGTCGTTTTGTTAAATATGACGAATCTTTCATTGTAGCAGTGATTAGAGTATAGATCCATTTGCCACCGAGCTGTATAAATATGCCTTCGATTTCGGCTACCGAAATGACCTTTTTTTGGGCGTTATAAATATAAAACGACAAAGCAGTTCTTTGTACCAATTTTACTTCAACTTATCTTTAAAATTAAAATAATATTATGAATAAATGGATAAAATACGATTATCCAAAGAAGGATCTACAATAAATATAAAAACTATGTAATATTAAAGAATTTACTTTAGTATTCATGTTCAGACGGAATTACATTTGTGTATGTATACATTTAGTATAAATGATTGGAAGGATGATTGTATTCTGAGATTCATCTATTACCCAACGGAATACTTAAAACCGTTTTCGGATATCTTCTGGTATGAATACAGACTGTGGCTAAGATGAAGGTACTTGAAGAACAGTGATAACATAACCATGGACTTCGTCGACGATTCGATTCAGTTGAGAATTGCCATCGAGGGAAGTCGGAATTTCGACAAAGTTTTAACGGGGTGCGTTGTTGGAGAAAATAGTTTCGACTGAAACTCAGCCACTGGAATCCGAGTAATAACGGAGAAGGCGTTATTAATTTTCTACTCGCCTATATTTGTTTTTGGAGAATAAAAGTTCGTAATTACGCATTGGATGTCGGCAGAGATAACCAACAAAGCTAATATCCATTTTATTCCATTTCATGTCTTAAGTTAAAAAAAAAATTTTATACTGCAGTTTCTGTTCAGTTTTTCGTTATGTTTGAATTCATTTGCACACCTCTTGCGCAAAAGCGTTGATGGTGCTTTATAAACGGTTTTTTATTCGACTATACTAGCATGTAGAGAATTTATTAAAGAATAATTTAAACCCAATATTAAGTCGATTTGTTGTTTTATTAGATTAAAATAGATTATTTTAATTCAAGAAATCAGTGTTGTCAATTGTTAGGTATGAAACTTCCTAAACAAAACAACTCTCGATAGACATAATTAATCGGCCTAACTTTCCTTTAATGTGTTTATATTTTTTATCACAAGAGCTCTTATCAAAATCACTATCTAAATTCTTTTAGATGAATTGTAATTAATTAAAATCGTAGAACTGGTTATTCACGAAAAATTTAACTGTTATGTTTATTCTTATTATTGTTATTATTTTCTTCATTTTTACTCTATCAACTACTGGCAGCAGCACTAGCGTAACGGTATCGGTTGGAAAAAAAAGAGCGACAACTAAATCAAAAGGGCGGGATATTTAAAAAAAAATGTTAATAGTAAAATATCAAACTGAAAATGAGAAATAAAAAAATCACTTATAATTTATAACTTAAATGAAGATTCATAATAAAAAAAAAAATAATATTATGAAATAAAAGTAATGGTTAAAAATAAAATCAGCGATTTTCCTACATTTTTTGTTTCTGTAGTATATTTTAAAAAATTTTATCCCTCCATTATGAAAATTGAAAATTTTTTAAAATCGTAACCTTGAATTTCAGTGCAATCGTCAAAACTTGAGTTTCCAACCCATGTTGATATTTTGAGGTCTGAAAAATTGTTTCTGACCATCTTTAAACGGTCGTAAGATTATGTGCGTGTGTGTGTTATGCGGTATCTCTGGAATTAATCAATTAATTTGAATCAACTGCGGCAATCGTACAGGCGATCATCAGAACTAAGTTCTGATTGGTTTTTCGGAACGATTTAAGCCATGATCAATCTTTTTATTACTGAAAGGTTCATTCAAATCGGGCAATTAGTTCTAGCGATATCATACGATAAAAATAATAATTATTTTTCTTTTTGTCAAAATTTGTTTAACGATATTTTCTGAACTGATTAATCAATTAAAATTTTCTTTGAACTAATCTCTTGGAGCTAAAAGTTTTAAAACTGTCCGCGGTGTCAACTGTGATTCAAATTTTTAAATTTACTTTGTTTTAAAAATAAATTATGCCACTTCTATTATATATTAATTGGCAATTGTAAGTATATGTTATCAAAGAACTGCAAACTTAATTCTTTTTAATTATATTTATTAAAAGCAACTTTTACTATACCAAACTTTTCAAAGTGTCTTTATCTTGTGAAATGATTATTGTTACCAGGCATATGAGGTTTTATGTTTAAAGAGCGCAAAGCACTTTTGTTTCTTTCAAAACATTTTTATAGTAAACAAAAAGATCTTATAAAAGTGCCCATTATCGTATATTTGGCCAGTAACCAAGTAAGAAGTAGATATAGATAAGAAAAGAACATTTTTAAAATAATGTGTTAATTTTAGAACTTTTTTTTTTCTTAAATTTTTAAACTTATATAGAAAAATATTGAAGCTCAAAAACAAATTTCATTATGACTGATTGCTGGTAGAACACAACAGTACATCGATTGACGAATAAGAAATTAGCGCATGCCATTACTGATTCGTGTTTTCTCTGTGACGGTTAATGTACCGAACATCAGCATATATGCTGTTGTGCAGTATATATATTCTAGTGGTGTGCTAACAAAAATAATTGATGTGCTAACAGTCATTAATTAGTCATGAGCGCACAGTAGGGAATAATAGAGTAGTTCCGATCATGGGCTAATTCCGTTCGTACCGATTAGAATACTTTGAGAAAAGGAAATCGTAGTTTTTCTAGATCGACAGATAGGTTTGTGTTTACTTAGCATCGGACAAATAATTAATGCCATAGATATTATTCGAAAAAAAAATATTATTTGATCTGTTTACTGTTTTGAATATAAATTATTGTTAACGAAAAAATAATTTTCACATAACATTAAATAATCCGAAATTATGATTAGACCTTTTTTAGTAGTATGTTAATCATTCCAGCTTTTAGGTAATAGTAAATTTAATATATTGATAATTATAGTATATTGTGTGACAAGGGATGAAAGAAAATAATTTTAGATCAGGATGCAATTGACTGAACCCTTAGTCTGAAATCACAATATTTTTCATGATTACTTGCATTGGACTTTGAAGCTTCAGTGTCAGCAGTCAGTCAGAAACAAATTAATTTAAGCCTAATCGTGTAATCAACTATTAGCATAAGCGTCAATTGTGTTTTGCTGTTTATAATTGAGCAGAAAATATAATTACTATTTATTATTGATATTTATTTTTATAAAATGATCACAAAGTCGAAACTGTCATTTACGTAAATAAAATTAATGGTCTGATATTACTATTAAAGTGATGACAAGCATCATAATTTGAATGCGAAAGCCTTCAGCTAACGTGAAGAAAAAGTATTTGGTTGTTCTCAAGGGACGAAACAAATTTTTTTCTGCCCGTTGACAAAAGGCATTCACAATTTACGCGTTTGCTAATATTCATTCGCGGCATTAGATTAGGTTCCATGACAAATGATTCCCGAAAAGTGATTCCACAGACAACTGACCTCACAGGCAACTTGAAATCAACATAAGATATTTGTTTAATTATAAGAAATTTTATGTCATATTAATTATAAATCTTCAAATAAATTATTTTTTATTATTATTGTGAAAATAATTAATCAATTGTCGATGGGATCAGATATCGGTGGGATCAATTTGTAGGGACCACTTGTCGTGGTATACAATTGTTGGGATCAGTTGACGGCACACTAAAACTTCTAAGTTAAATTGACATTCATAAAATGTCGATTTCACGTTCATTTTTCAAATAACTCTTCTGTATCTGAAGTTCGGAAGAAAAATCGATTGAGATTTAACACGAATTTTGTGTTAATTTTAAAGTAACACAATTAATGTTGATAATTTCGAGTTTTGTTCTAAGTAACACTTTTAAAGTGTTCAATAGTAGATCGATTTAAAATTTTTAAGAAGTAGAGTGAAATGTTTTGATTTAACACAATGTTAATTAACACAAGAAATTGAATACGGACTTTTTTTTTAACACAGATACACAATATTCGTTACTGCAGAGTTGCTGTATGTACCTATTCTGACTATACTGCTTTTCAGCATATGACTATTGTAAGACACATTCAACATTCGCAATTTGTTGAAATGTTATCACGTACTATTCATCAAAATTATTATGTGTGATGAGTAATAGTTAACACTCAAATCATTGATGGTAGTACGTAACTTGTTTCTATGCATGTAATACAGTGCTACAAAATGCTGAGTATTGTTCAGTACCTAAACTATTACTAGAAACACTTCAACCTATAATGTGCCACGCTCTTCACTTATTTGTCACAGGATTAATTGTTGAATTGCATTGTATTCAATCGTGTGAAAATTTTCATGCCAATTCTATATTATGAATATAATCAATTACAATTTTCGCTTCACATGATTATCTATATTGCCGTTTATTTTTTCAGAATATTCAATCAACCGAAACTATCCTGATGTTGAACTGATTTTTATCCTTAGTACAATCTTAAAATCATTTTTCAGCAACTTAGAGATACTTTAATTGCTGTTTTTTCTATGTTCATTAAAACTGTGAAAGAAAATTTTTTGAATAGGGGAGACTGGGGCAAGCCGCCCCCCTGGGGCAAGAAGGCCCACCTCAAAAATTAACCAACATTTTTTTTTTCTTGTTTTCTTTTGATTATCACAAATTCAGATTATTTACTCATTTTTAGCCTTATACGTGAAACTAGGGGCAAAATGAACCACTCAAAAATTCTAAAAACAATGTATTTCATATTGTTATAACCTAGTCATGATTAATTTAATAGAAATATCATTTTTTGGTTAATTCTATAGATTTGGAGTAAAATAGAGCATTTGAAAAAGTTGAAAATACCAATAATCAATTTTTTATTCAATAGAAAAATAATTATTAATCAATTAAGTTATTTTTTATTAAATAACTTTTGATTTATTCATATAATTTGTTATAGAATCCAACAAAACAATTATAATTATTATGTGTAACATTATGAATAATATATTTATAAAATTAACAACATTAACTATCAAAATGTAACAAAAATACTTTTTTAGATATTAAATTTAATTTAAGTGTATTATAAATTAATCTTCACAATATTCACAAATGTACATATCGAAAAAATATTCGTCAACTCCTGCACAGGAATCATGAGTCTATTCTTTACTTTTTTGACATTGAATCCGTAATTCTTTTGATTCCGAATACAGTCCATGACAGGAGAGACAGTAACAATCGTTTGGAAAAAAATTAAAACACTCAATTTTTTTCTACAGAAGTGAACAAATTACTCGTATTATGTCAAAAAAGATTATTTTGAATAATATAAAAGTAAAAACAGGTGTTAAAGAAAAAAATATAAACATTTATAATGCGAGAAATTTTTTTACAATTAAAAAAAAAATTTTTTTTTCATTTTTTTCGGAGGGGGCCGACTTGCCCTAAAAAAAAATTTTTTTTTCAGGAGTTTCACCAAAATTTTGGTGAATTGAGTTAAAGTTGGACGAGAGTAAATCGACTTGATGGTTAAAAGCCACAAAGAATAATAATCGGCTTAGGTAGGCCGTCTTGCCCCGATCTCCCCTATACAAATTATCGTACGTTTCATTTTAAGTTGCCATCATATTTATGTCAGCTAGAAAGTATTTCTTCAACAACGAAATTATTAAGTACCAATAATTATTGATATTAACAGTAGTATGTAAGTGGGAGAAAAAAATTCCAAACTTTCAGAATAAAACCCTTAATTATACAGTATGTTAATTTGAGAAGACAAAGTTTTTCGTATTGGATGATTTAATAAAATAAAACTAAATTTCCACAGTTTACGAAAAAAAACTAATAAACACTATTGAAAATTCATTAATGTTGATAAGTGTTTTATTAATGTTCATTAGTACTCTGACTAGTGAATCTTACAATACTATTGGATGTGATTCGAGTTGAATAGTGTTGTATTAGTGTTCATAAGTGGGAATACTAATGGATTTTGCAACACTATTGGAAGTGGTTAGTTTTGAAAAATGTTCAATTAGTGTTCATTAGTACTCTGACTAATCAAGCTTGCAACATTCTTAGAAGTGATTAGTGTTGTATTTGTGATCATTAATACTCCAAATACTAAGCCTGGCAGCACTATCGGAAGTGATAATCCATCAGTTTTTGTTCTCATTTTCTAATTCCTTAAATATTCTTATCTGATAGCATACATTGTTATTAATTGTCAAATGAATATATTTCTAGTATCTCATGTCTAAAATATCAATGTCCCATTTCTAAAAATAATTATAAAATGATGACGACAAACTTTTCATTCAGAGGTCCCCATACTGATTTCTACGGTTAAGCGGTTATCCTTCTAAGTAATAAACAAGCTCGGTGCTATACTTGATTTGGATGATTGCCGAAGCCACATTTAGACCGCACAACACTTTTGGTTTAATTATAATACACGTATATACGTTTGATCTACTTTTGAATCAGTTTCAATTTTCACATAATTAGTTTTCATAAATATCCATACTTTATGTAAAAATGTACTCTCGATAAATGAAATAGTATTTTATCACTGAGCCACAATATATATATATAGTATTTCTACCAACTATCAGTATCTTATTAGGAATCAGTCAATACTCATTGATTGAATTCATTAAATTTTGTCACTAGATAAATTAGTAAGATCCTATCATTCATCGAATCAGGAAGACTCACTTTTCATTTCCTGGAATGATAGCTAAGTAACCGGTAAAATTCAATGCTTGCTTAGTGAAATAAAATTACCGATCAATCCAATAAAATTCACTGGCAATATAAACAATATCCGCTGTTAGTATTAGTGAAATAGGATGGACATTTTTTTTTTTTCGGTGAGTCTTGAAGACGGAGCCTTAAAGCCACTGAGCAACTGTTCTATTTGCTAAGCTGTTGAACCATGATTACAATAGCGTTATTTAGTTATATACGAGAATAATTATTATTTTTGACAAAGAATTATCATTTAATCGATAAATTAATTATTATAATACATGATAATATTTTTAAATTACTCATGAAAATAAATTAATAATCGCAAATTATTTTAATGCATAATGGATTATTATAAAATATTTTAATTATATTGGAAATAATCAATAAATTGAATGATACTGATTTAAATGTTTAATAACATAGATTCTGGGAGCATACAGTTATTTTATTTTCATGGAGACAAGAATAAAAATAGTTGTTACTGATTCGAGTAAAAAAATGCCTGTCCAAATCAGTGGAAGATTTATTTATTTATTTTTAGAATACACGCTCATGATAACTATCACCATTTTGTAATAGGAAATGATCATCATCTGTATGTAATAATTATTATGATGCTTTTATGTTAACTATTCGTTTCTCTTATAATAATAAGTACTATTGCTGATAATAATAGTTGCCACCTGGATAGTAATAGTTCTCATCTAGATAAGAATGCTTGCTATCTCCGATAGGAAAAGTTAACATAAAAGAATGAGAATCATTCAAATGTAAGGATGGAAACAGTAACTTCGTTAAAATAGGAGATATTACAACTTTTTTTCAGCGTGTAAGGTTAATCTATAAAGTTGAACAACTGATATTAGTAGTAACTAATACATACGACGAACGTTGTCAGTGACATTAGTCGAAAAATTACCTGAATTGGTTAACTGTGGTTGTATAGTTGAATCTTGAAACTTCAAATCTAAGAATATAAAATTATTATTTTATTACACAAATAATGTCTCACCCAATAAAAACTTTACTTCAAAATATTAGTGATTGGCACATTTTAGGCAGCGTCGTGTGAAATTTCAGGTTATGTCACGGCGAAATCTCTTTCATACTTGAGTTTTATGTTAGTGACACGATACTAGATTAATAAGCATGACTAACATATAATATGTGAGTTTATGGTTTCAAAATGTCAACGTATTAAAGTGTCAAACATTAACCCGACACGCAGTAAATACAATGACGGTTTTTTCTTGTTATTTAAGAAGTTGAACCTGCTTCAGCAAATTATCATTTGTGGACTCATAAGATTTTTATCTGAAATTTGATTTTCTACAAATAAGCAGTAAATATCACTTAATCATAACAAGTTATCATTTCATTCTGAGCGATCTGGCACACACAGTCTGTTACAATAATTTTCTTTGTGAAACTCGTCAGTTGAATTTTTTTTTTTATTCTATATTAGTTATTGTATTTTATTAGTCATTTTATGCTCGCATTGAATGTCATGTACATCAAAACTTTAAAAATTTTTCGATTTTATACTGAAAGCATTAATCAATGATTAATTTGGTCTTGGCATGAAATAGATCAATTCGTAAAATCAATTCAATGAACTGGCGTAATAATGCTGATACTACTTTACCGAATGTTACACAAGGATTCTATCTGTGATTTATGAAGGCAAAGTTGAATAAATCAATTCCTTTTAGAGACAGTTTGAGCAATGTTACCTTAAATATATTCTTTTTCTTAAAGAAACTTTGATATATAAATTAGTAAAAGTCTACTTATTTTTTGCCTTCAACATATGAACAGTAAATCTAATATTTAGTCAGTAATTATTTAGTACTGGAATATCATCAGTGACAAATAACTACCGAGACAAATATTTGTTGTATCCTATTTATAAGATTGTGACAAAAATGTATATTCTTGATAATTCTCGAGAATATATTTTTTTCTCAAGATATATTTCTCTGCAATAGTCTTTTTTTCTATTTGTGTATGAAGTGTTGATCTAGATACTAACATATAGATCAAGAAAAAGTATCATCGTGATCTTAGAAATTACACCCGATACAATACAACACTTTTTATAGATATAGGTCGGAGGTTTTATGTATTGAACAAGAATAAAGCGTTCCAGTCTGTTTCTGTGCTACGCTTGACTGAATGCAATAAAATAATACTCAGCTGAAAATAATAAGAAAAGACAAAATATATTGTACACTTTATTATTATTATCTATTTGTGCGTAAGGTTTTTGAGTGTAAATTGCTTCTGAAGTACAAAGAAACTGAAGGAAATTTTTAATATACAGTTTACAAAAAAAAAGAAAAAAAAAAGGAAATGCTCACAATGAACTTGTGCGGTGTAATCAAAGTAAACCCAGCTTTTAAAGAATTGAAGAAAATATTTTTTAAAAATATTTTTTCTATCTTCAGTTTTTCTTTATTTTGACCCCTCTTTCCACCCGTCAAATATTGTTCTAATCTCTTTGAGTTAAATTTATTAGATCAGTTCGGTAGATTGAAACCGTATAGCAAGGATCTAAACTGTCATCATATTGTTAGTAAAAGTTGCATATAAATATACGTGTTATATTGTACACTGTATATTACAGGGGTCGCGGAGTAAAATTTACGCTACGATTACAATACTTCCTATGTCGTTACGGTAATTGTCGTGATAGTATGGTGATCATTAGCATAATATTATGGTCATCGTTCCCATACCACTATGAAAACTTTTCCATATACGATGGTAATGATTTCTATAATGCATGGTAGTATTTACTATAATAGTATGAGAACGATTACCATTATATAGTGGGAATGATTACGATAATAGCATAGTGATTAAAACCATAGTATTGCAGTAACCATTCCTATCATATCAGCGATTTTAAATACTATGCTAATCATGACCATACTATTACAGCTACTCCTACCATACATTAAGGGAATTTTTATCATAATGTATGGTAACGCTTATTATTATAGTATGAGAACGACTACTCTGATACGATCGGAATATTCATCATATGGGAATGTTCCTTATGATTTATAAGATTTTTTTTCATATAGACCTAGGAGTCTTTTCAATATCGATATCGGGTTTATTCCTACTTGCCGAAGATAACTATTTCCATAATCATGTTAATCACTACCATAATTCATTTATAATACGCCATATTGGCTGTTACAATTATAATAGGAATTGTTCCTAATTGTAGAAACTTTCTAGAAATAATGGTTGTAAATCTTATAATATTTAGGAATTATTGCTATATCGACATGGGATGATAATTCATAAACATACTTGCGAGACGGTTACTATAATTTTTTCTCTATGTAGAAACATTTTGAACATTTATTTAATGTCTTCGTAAAATAAAAGTGTTTTTCCAACTAACAAATTATCTGTGTGATTTATTATTTATGTCCATAAATTAGTACACAATGATAATCATCTCATAAAATTTAATGCTGCATGTACTGTTTATAAAAAAAATATTTACGTATTTACATATCTCACAATAACTAATTTATTAAATTTTCAATAAAACTAAATGAACTAACAATACTAACAAAACTAACCCAACTTTTCATTTTTTCGTTTTCAGATGTGCCAATAATCTTATTAACAATGATTGCTATGGGCTAAAAAATTCGTCAATCTTCAATGATACGATTATAAATAACTATCGTAGAATAACGAGACTAATGAAATAATTGATTTAATTGTTTACTGAAGACTTGAAGACTTAAATAAATACTTTTCACATATGGATGATATAAATTGTATGACGAACATGTTAATTGCTAAAAATGCGAAGAACAGGCAATGGATTGAAACTGGACTTGACAGAACACACACCAGGTAGCTCATCATCGCGGTTACCTAATTTGGTGGAACATGCGGAGAGTAGCACTAGCCAGGCAATTACCGGTGTAGCCGGTGAAAATTTGAACAGTAAACTGCCAAACGTCGTTGAAGGCTCCATGGACTATGGTAACGAGCGAAGGTCCTCCCGTTACCTGGATTATGATCCTAAGTGCTTCCAAGATAATCAAACAGCTGGAGGTTACATTGACAGTGGCGGCGGAGGTGTGAATACCAATGATTTTGGGTATGGTGACAGAAGTTATTCAACTCGCAGCTACGATAGAAATTTATCAGATGCTGATTATGATAGAGACAATTTAGATCGATTCAACAATAGAATTTATACTGAAGAAAGTATACGTTATGACAGAGCACCAGACAGATCTTATCAGGAATCTGACCTGGATGCTCCGTACGAGAGAAAAGAAGCCCAAAAGCTCAGAATTTACAATCAAGATTCTCAAGATATTGGAAGAAGGTATTCTAGGGACTTGGGGAATTACGAATACACTTCTCGATATGCAGAAGAAACCCTTAAGCTCGAACCTAAAAAAGATCATTGTCATCTCACTGATAAAATATATGAGCCAGTTAATAAAGGGTACAATAGTATGGGTAAAGGTGGCTATGAGTCAGGCGTAAAAACACGAGAATCATCTTACGAACTTGGTACTTGCGGTAATTCTGAAATTGTTGGTAGATTGAAATACGAGAGTAAATATGATTCAAGTGCAAAAGTTTATGGTACTCTACCTAGATACGAATCATCCGGTAAAACTTATGATAGTTACGACACAGCCGGAAGGTCTTATGAATCAAAGTACGATGATACAACTTACGATTCCGGAACCAAGGGCTTTCAATCTTCAACGTCTAAGTATGAACTTAGCACTTCTAAAAGCTATATCCACGAAAGATCAAAGTACGAGCCTGTTGCTCGGTATCAGGACACATCAGCAAAATCCTATGATCAGACTTTGAAAATAAGTGAATTGGGCACTACATCGAGTGCGTATCAAAGAAAACAGAATCCCGAGTCTGCCGCAACATCGGGGTCTGAGAAAATCAATGGATATAAGAAAAATAACTTTGAAGCATACGGAGTATACTCTGATCCAGAGGATGATCACGGCTTTATTTCAGAAAAGAAAACAACTCCGTATACGTATAAAGGAGTTGTCGTAAACGCCACTGGAGAATCCACCGTAGTGGATCAAAAAAAGACAAAAGATCCTCAACAGACAACAGTAACCTCGAGTCCTTGGTGTAGACCGACTATTTTATTACTTCTTCTCGTTCTTTTGGTAGTAATTTTTGTTCTTATTGCTGGGATATTGCTCTATTTTAATTGTAAGTATACTATGATTTTTATTCGTTAATACACTATTCATTATTTTTCATTTTTTTTTTTAACTCGAAGATATTAATATGCATTATTTGTCGTTAAATTTAAATAACAAAGGTATAAGTTGTCGATCATTAATCTTCTTGTAATGACTGCCGATAGTAATAACTCACGGTTGTGTATTTGACAAAGAATCATGAAATAGCAAAAAATTAAAAGATAAAAAAAATAAAGAAAGAGTCAAGAAGTTACCTCAATGTCGGTAGCACGTGCTGGTGATACGTTAGTGGGGCGTAACTGTCTCCCCTGCAGTTTTATGTATCGAATTTGACATGCCTAGCACGTAGAGACTTGCCACTAGCGAAACTGTTTGGTCGGAATTACAATGTGTTCCGTAAAGAGAGCAATGAGGACGCAGTACCCAAAACGATACTCTACAGATAAAGGAAAGAGCATTAGTAAAAAATAATGAAAAAGAAACTTAAAAACTGTCCTATTTTGTTTTGTCAAAGCCATGTCAATAAAATTTTACAGAGATCACTGCTTTATTTCCGAGATTTTATTGATTTTTTATTTTAAAAGAAATATTTCAATTAATAGATACTTTTAATTTTACATGGAGAGAAATTTACAGTAACAATTACAATATTTTATGACTCCCATGTCGTATGATAACAAATTTTTTTATATCGATATAGAAATGGCACCTACACAAGTTATGGTAATCATTAATATCTATATGGATTTCATTCCTATATGTCATCAAAATAGTTCCTATGTCATTGTAATGATTATTCTCATACTACTATTGTAATGATTATCATAAAAGTTGGAAATTTCTTATATTATGGTAACCATTAATATACGATTATGATAATCATTACAATAGTAGTATGGTATTCATCACCGTATTATTACGGTCATAATTACTATACACGGAAAAAAATAATATGTGAAAATGACAGATATGGGAATGTCAAAATGACATGGATAGATTTTGTTAGATTTACGAAGAAAAACTGCCAAATTTACAAATAAAAACTGTCAAATTTACAATAATAATCGGTAAAAAGTTGCATAAAATTTACAAATCAAATTTCTATGGTTTGCAGATTTGAACAATTATTTTACATGAATACCTAATTTTTTTAGTTAAAACTTCAACTTTTAGAATATTTTTTTGTGCATTGTTTACATTTTACGAAATGTAAAATTCTTACTCATAAATAACAATTTTAATCATTGTTCTAATATAAGTTTAACATTTTTTAAATGTAATTATTGCATCGAAAAAATGTCAAATTGACAATTTCAGATTGACAGTTTCCACAATGTTAAAATTCCATTTTCAACTTCGTAAAATTGACATTTTTGGGTTGACAGCGGTATATCTGTAAATTTGACAGTTATTCCTGTAATTTTGACAGAGTCATTTCTTCCGTAGTAGTATGATTGTTACTATTGTAATAGTTACCATAGAAATTGGAAATTTCTTATGTTATGGTAACCACTATCATACTATTATGTTAAACAGTTCTATACATTTACAGTAATCATAACCGTACTATTATGGTCATCATTAACGTAATAGGAACGATTACCTTAATTTTCTCTCCGTGTATGTTCTATTATAGGGGAGGGGGGAAGCAAAACGGGGTAGGATAGGCAAAACGGGGTACCCCTCAAATTTGGTGAAAAAAAATTTTTTTTTTTTTTCGTCTAATGACTGTACATCCAATGATTTTGAGCATTTTCAGCCCTACGCATGACACCTAGGGCAAAATAGACCAGCCTAAAAATCTAAAAAATGATTCTATCAAATTTTCATAGTCAAATTAAAAAAAATTTAATATATTTCCGCATTTTTAGCCTTACCCATAACATCTGGGGCAAAATGGACCAGCTGAAAGTTCTGAAAAATGATTCTCTGTAGTTGGGGCAAATTTGGCGACTAAAAAATATTCGAAAATAATATTTTAATTTTTAATTGATAACAATTCAATTAAAAAAAAAAAAAAATTTATCATTTTTTGGCGGAGGGCCTCTTTGTCCCACAAAAAAATTTTTTTCTGCCTTCGTATCTACCAACTTTCAGAAATTTTTTTTTCAGCTTTTTTTCAGGGTACCTCATTTTGCCCGCCAAAAGTAAAAATTTTATTTCTTTACGGCAGCTAAAAATTTTGTCTATTTACCTTGAATATCATTAAAAAAAAAGATTGAGCGTATTTTAATCCTCAAAAACTTAGTATTTCCTTAGGTACCCCGTTTTGCCCACCCCCTCCCCTATATGATATTCTTATGTATTGATTAATATCTAACTCTTGCATTTCGCATTCTGTGATCGACGTATTCATTCACGTACTTTATGGTCCATTGAATTCTATAACTGTAACTAACTTCCTTTGAGTTCTTGTTTGATCAGGCAGTGCAAATAAAAAAAAAAAATTCACCAAGTTAATAAAAGAACATTATATATGTAAATATGTATAATATATTTAAATATAACTTCATTTTTTTTTAAGTTATCATAAGTATAGGGCATACCATGTTATAAATTGAAGTATATATACATATATTTTAAAAATTTTCCATGAGAGCATTTAAATAGCTACAAAAAGAGACGAATCTGAAGAGAAATCGGCAAATAAAAAGTTTATGTGCATTAATAGTTTTTTATTGATAAATATTAAACGGTAATAATATGGATGACTAAATCCAATAGAGCTCATGTTTTGCCCAAAAGCATAACGAATGAAAATAAATTATAAAAAAATTGATTTATTAAGACTTATGATTTTCAATTATCGATGAGCGAATAAATGAACTGACCAATTATTAATTCGATGAAAAAAATTAGCTTCGATATTTATTTTTGTACCAAAAACAAATCTTCATAATTTTTTTCATGCATGGCCATGTATATTTCATTTTTCACGGGCAATATTTCTCAATTTGGAATATTGCTGGAGTTATTAAATATTCACAATGACCAGTCAGAACCGAGCTTTAGGAATTGAAAAAAATTTTAAAAAATAATAAATAAAAAATTTACGGAGTCAGTCAAAAGAGGTTGATTTCTAACCAATAGCGTTGCAAAAAAATTACGTTGTATCTTATATATGCAAATTTAACAAAAAAAATCATGATTTTTCTAAATTTAACAATTATTAACTCATTGAGAAGGTTTCTTCTCCATGCCCTTCCTATCCTAATTTTTTCGTGAAAGTGGAACACTGTACGTAGTTATTACCGTATGTCGTTCGGCATGTACTTCATACTTTCCTGCTTCACAGCATTATTCAATTATTTCAAAAACGTTGAGAACGATAAGGCGAACAAAAGAGATGAATTAATTTATTTTATTGGAACTCATATTTTTTTTTTAATTTTTCAAACATAACTGTCAGTTTGGTTGCTTATAAGAATGACATAAATATTTACACTGAAAAAAAAAGAAAAAAAAAGAAACTATTGACGATTGAACCAAAAAAAGTTTATTTGCGCCATGATAATCCTTATGAAGGAATAGATATTTTCGATTCATATGTTTAAAATAAGGGTTTGTGGTAGGCTTGTATTATTAACACTCGTCTTGGGTTATGTCGCATTCTCGTTGATAATGTAACATAACTTAATACAAGTGTTGATAATACAAGTATAAAGCCTTGCTAGCGAGTAAGTCGCCGTCGGTATTTACCCCTACTATTAAAATTAAGTCTAATCTCACGCCGTTGCTACACATTAACATCACAAACCGAAAATTTCCGACAATGCCCGACGATGACTTACTTTCTGGGAGGACTTTAGTTGAGTCCGTAAAAGAATGATCTTTCTTACTATCATTCTTCTACAACTGTCATTACTGCGCATGCGCGTTACTGCAAATTCATGGATTGCATCATAATCAAGTAGTAACAAAGGTCCATTCTTTTGCAGACTTAACGATATATCGGATTGCTCGTTTTAATCACATATTTTGACAAATATTTTTCATAATGACTGTATTTGAAGTTCATTCGAGAGAATTTTAGTTCATAAAAAAAAATAAATTATTATTTTACAAAACAATAAAAAATTTTGTATCGGAATATGTGATGTAGTTGTAAAATAACCTATTATATGTTTTGTTTTTCATCTAGTATCACATTATTTGATAAGAAACAAAGTTATATGTATACAGCGAAATGATTTTCTCTATCTTTTTCTGTCTAGAGTTACTAACGGTCGCTCTCTGATTTGCATATAATTCCTATAGCAAATTACTTTTCAGCACAGTATAATCACGCTGAAAAGCGGAATAGCTGATTTTTCATTATCGTTCTATAGTTTCATAAATTATCGATAGAAAGACCTATTTTACTCGCGCGCACGACGCTTGAACGTTGAACTTTGAACGCAGGAGTCATAAAAAAATAATTTCATCATTCTCAAACTTTTTCATCTTTAATGAAAGAAAAAACAAACTTTTCTAAAACTAATCAAGCCTTTGAAAATATATGCGTGTTATTAAGTTATTTTTCTGTTCAATATTAGGAGAAAAATTTATTTATTTTCTCTGGCTACTGTTACGTAATATCGTTCATTTCCAATGTTATCTATAGTTAAGAAGGTTTAAATATTTTTTACTTCATTTAATTAATTTCTTTTCTTATTTTTTTTTTTTTTTATAGAAAGTTTTTTTAAGCTTAAAATTATTCAAGGGAAGAATGATAAGCCAGGTCTTAAAAGGTAGAGTAAAGTAATTGTATTTTAAAAGTATTATATTTAGTCTCCTTTTCATCAGGAGTTAGACCGAATTTATTAATATTTTATTGGAAGCCTTCAATTAACTATAATAAAAGTTTATATTGAAATATGTTAATTTGAAAAAACGTGATAAAACTGATCCATACATGGAGATGAACTAAGCTCAGAATTATTTCAATCAATAAAAAGTATACGTTTCACGTAAAACAAACTTTTTATTTATTGATGTAGTTTAGTAGAGCTTTAGTTTTACAAATAAATTTGAATCATACGGAATAATTAATACACTAAAAATAAATTTACTATATTTTTATTTATGGGAAATCATATATTCTATAGAATTAAACTATTACATCTAATAAGGATTTTTCGCAAGTGGAATTCAGATTTCTTATAAATTTATTGAAAAGTTTATGAGTAAACAAACTGAAATAAAAATTCTCGAAAAATAAACTGGACGTTTAGTTGTTTACCGAATAAGAAATATATATTAAAGTTTCCCCAACATTTAGTTTCAGTTGAGTTTCATCGGTGATTACAGGTAATTTTATCGCGTCTTTTTTTTTTTTTTTTCTTTCAAAGAATACTTTTAGTGAATGCAACTATTTTTTATCTTTTTTCTCACAAAGTTCTTTACTTTCAACCAAAATCTACTATGATCGAAAAACGTTTCTAAGATTTTACTTAAAAGTATAAAGGAAGAGCACAGAACGAGAGAAAAATAAAAAAAGATGATGAACTGAAGGAAAGATAGAAAAGTAATAGGAAAAAGTGAGATGAGGTGAGAGGAAAAGAAAAAAAATAAAAGCGAGAGTTTCTGGGATTTATCGGTGTTAGACTTATTAACTCTTAAGTAAAGTTAACATTAATCTTGGGTAAACTTCGACAGATGAGTGTGGCCAGTTTCAAATCTTACCATCGACATTTTGATCCACCTTTCTATTTTCAAACATTTCACTTTACTTTATTTTTATCAAAAAAAATTCTTCTATACTGATGTTTTTTATTCATCTAATGAATTATCTCGGTTGATTGAAAAACTTTATATATCTATAATGTACTGAATTTAACACAGTTATTGCACAACTCAAGCGCGAAGCGGAGAGTTTGGGCTTTACTGTTGACCTGTCGAAGTCACGCGACTCACTCACATTTTGAATCGTGTTTAATATTTCAATATCGCATTAACACGTCATAAAAAGTACATTAATATGAAGAAGAAACTCTGCTTAATAAATATGTTCATTGCTTTCTTTAAGTTGAGGAATACATATCGTACTGTTAAGAAATATTTTGAGTTAATTGAACAGATAATAGTATTTTACGCACCAAGGGAGGAAAGTAGCACACTCCAAGCCGCGTATATAATTGCCTGTCTGAGCCGAACGTGAGGGTGACAAACACGCGGATTGGGATGTTGTACCTTCTGCCGTGATGTGCACACTATTTTCAATATACCTGGGCCTCAAAATTTAAATTTTTGTCTCTGTTTGTGGGAAAAATGGCGCGATTAACGCGCTAATTTTTATTGTTTGCTTTCTCATGACAGTAAAATACGACTTTCCTTCCGCTAAACAGGGCAACAGTTTAAATTTTCAGAAAATCAGGTACACGGAAAAAAAAATAGATAGGAATGGTTACTGTGCTATACAAGAATGATCGTAAAATATGTAGGAACTGATATTAGAATATTACTAGTTATCGTTATAATAGTAGTGGGTCGTTTTTACATACGACTGAGTACAATTCAACACAGTAACAATTGCTGTGTTACACGTTATGTCGAAAACACGACTAGTTATTGTGTTCACAGTCATCGTTCGCTTACCAGATAATACAGGTTCCTTGCAGCAGTAGATGTGTTACTCCATAAAATAGGTATAGGCGCGGTGTGAAGATGCGAAAGACTCCCCGGACAAATGTGTTCCATTGTCATTCCACATAGTAACCATTCTTGTCTTGGGCAGGAACTGATGTTTTTTGTCACATGCATAACTACTGTTGACAAAATTTGTTCCCGCAGTTTCCGTTAAACAGTAATCGTTAAGCCTAAAATTGAAAGCTTGTAATTCATATTACGCAGACACTTTTTTTTTCTTTTGAAATGTGTGAAAATAAGGCTTAAAACTTGGGAAAAGTAAAAAGATCATAGTTGCAGCGTCAATTTGAGAATCTGATGAAACGTTTTTCAATAATAAAATCCACTTACGTCACTAAAATATTAAGAGTTAATATTTTATTTATATTATTCTGTTTGCTGATTTAAATAAGCTATTGAATCAAACATCGAACTTTTGAAGTCATAAAGAAATGTTTACAAGCTGAAGTAGATGAAGCCTACCTTCTACATATTTATACTTTTTTGTTTACTGAGTGATACTACTTTTCTGCTTTCGTATTCAATTGATCAAATAAATAAAAAAAATATCCGAATATTCAACATTCAGTATTGCAGAGATTTTTTTTTTCATTAACTTAACTATTTTTTGCCACTGGATAAGAGTTTGTGATATGTGTTTTTAGTTTTTCCAATTTTTTGTGCGATACAGACTATTCTTCATAAAATTCAATATCTGAACCAATAAAGTTGTCGATACTTTATTAGGTTTTTCTTTTTCAACGCCCTGACTAAAAATAATTTAGATTTTACCAACTGTAATTAGATTTATTACACACCTCAAGCGCGAACGCGCTGTGTGTGCCTTACGATCGAAATTATTTTTTCAATTAATTTACTCACGTTAAATTATCTCTGCACTTTTTTTATTACAATAAAATAGATTAAATTGTATACTCATACAAAAACAATTTTGTAAGGAATAATTTCAACTCGGTATCAATTTGATTCTCTATTCCATTTATTTTAAATAAATTATTTTAATCCAAAAAACCAGTGCTGTCAAAATGACAACTATTTCAAGCTACGAAAAATATTTTTTTGTTTAAATGCTTTCTTACAATTGGTAGAAAAAGATGGCGCGTTGACCAGCTCAGACGGCACAAGGAATTTGAAAGTTTCAGTAAAACAAAAAAAAAATTTTTTATTTTAAGTGATCGTTATCTGAATTATTTTATTGAAAGCTGAAAAAATCTAACACTGAGGTAAAAAGGGCCACCATTGAAACTTGACTGATTTATTAATTTAATTATTAAAATGAACTTGAATTGTCTAAATCAAAGACAAAGAATATAAACAAAGAAATTTTTTTTGCTATTGAAATTTTTAAATTGGTCGCACTGTTCAAACTAATCTAGTAACTGAATAGAAAAAAGCAATTTCTCAGCGCAAAAATTTTTTTGGACAAGTAAAAATTTCTTGCATTAAGAAATCCTTTTTTTTGTATGAGCAGTTTTTATCAATAAAAAAAATATTTTTCTTAAATATGGTGTCTCATTTTGCCCCACCTTCGCCCCTTAATTAAAATCTACTGAATTTAAATGAAAATTAAATTTATGCAGATCTTAATGATATAGATATATGTAGATCTAATTTATTTTTTTCTCAGGTAGTTAAAAGAGTCTGGTCGGCTTGACATCTATTTTTATTGTTCGTTAAGTACAACAAAAAAATAAGAAAAAGTTTAAATGTAGGCGTAATCAAACTCGAGTTACGTACCTGCAAAAGATGCGAAGAACTGGTGCTTGCAATTACACCAGTACCTGAGAATCCAATTTTACACAAGACTCATTTATATGGTATGCTTAACTTCCTTCTCGTTTTCCTTGTCTGCAAATTTTTTTTTTTTACGTTATTTTCTTCTGTTAAAGAAGAGATATTTACATAATTTGTCTTCACGAAAAATTTCATAATACTTGTGCTATATATCAAACATGTCCAAACATTATATGACTATCGTTACTGTTTTTTGTTTTTTCTCTCCATTTTACAAATTGTGTGCATAAAATAAAAAAAAACAGTTGCTAGTACGTCTTAAGCTTGAAAATTAATACTTGTAAGACGAATTTTCGTTGAAATAACAATTTTAAAAGAAATATAAGTTTGAATCAATAACACCGTAAATACTTCGGATTGTCAAAGCAGATGTTCCTAAGAGGGAGTATGTACACAAATAATACATTTATCAAGTTTGTAGCACACCTCAAGCTTGGATGTACTTAGATTTTTATTATTTATTTATTTATTAGCAGTCTTAGAGCAAAGCTTCTTTTGACCAGAGATTAAGTGAAAAATCATGGAACAACATTCGAATATAGTATATGGAGAAAAATATATAATGAAAATTACAATACTATAGTAAAATTTACTAACAGATATGAATAAATACATTCTGTATTTGAATTATTACAAAATATTTAGTAAAATTTACTGGTTGCCAATTATTACATAAAAAAATATCAAAAATTATTATGCGTAATGTATTTTTTATTAACCCGATTATATTTTTTTACTGTCTGTATAGTAAATTCTACTATGTATAGATAAAATTAAAAGTTGGTGGGGATAGCATATACAAATAAGTACTACAAGTTCTAAAACCTTTGTTCAAAGGAGACATCGGGACATCAGACATAGGAAAGGACTCGCGCGTGGGAAAACAGGGTTCGAATCTCGGTTAGGGGGCATCCATTAATTACGTGAGCTATTTTTCGATCAGTTTTGATTCTTCCCTCCCTTAGGTGAGATTTGCCTGGACCCCTCCTACCCTTACGTGAGATTGACGCTCAAAATATTTTAAACAAAATTCATTTTTACTATTCGGGAAAATAATAAATCGTTCAGGTAGGGGTGGAGAGGGGGGCAAAAGGGGGTAGGGCAGGCAAAACGGGGTACCCTCAAAATTTTATAAAAAAAAAAAAATTTTTTCTTTTCGTCTAATTACTATAGATCCGATATATTTGCGCATTTTTACCCCACGCATGACGCCTGGAGCAGAATGGAACAGCCGAAAATTATGAAAGAATAATCCTTTCAAATTTTTACGTCAAATTAAACAAAATTTGATATATTTCCGCATTTTTAGCCTTACCCATAACATCTGGGGCAAAATGGACCAGCCGAAAATTATGAAAAAATTTGATTTAATGAAATTTAATCAACTTTCAGAAATTTTTTTTTTTTCAACTTTTTGTAAGGGTATACCATTCTGCCCGCCAAAAGTACAAATTTTATTTCCTAACGGCAGCTAAAAATTTTCTCTATTTACCTTGAATATCATTACAAACTAGAAGATTTAGCGTATTTTAATTCTTAAAAACTTAGTATTTCCTTAGGTACCCTGTTTTGCTTCCCCCCCCCCCCCTGCAACCCCTATACTATAGTTATTTTATTTAAATTATATAAAATTTAAAGCAAAAAAAAAAAAAAAAACAGATAAAAACAACACTTTTTTAAAATTTTCACTCAATCCATAGAGACTCGAGTACTTCTTCGATTGAAATAATTTATATTTAATAGCCATGAGATTTATATTTTATATAATAATATTAATAAATAAACATTAATAACCATGAGATTTATTTAAGCCGGCAAAATAAACACTTAAAATAACTTTTTTTCGATATCTGTAATATTTTATATTTTTTGAAGTTGAGGTGAGATTTTCGATTATCCCCCTCTCGGTTTACATGAGATTTGGTGAGATTTTATTGGACCTCTCCCCCCCCCCCATTCTGAGCTCACGTAATTAATGGATGTCCCCTTAAAACAAGTGATTTTTTAAAACTAAAAATCGACACCAACACCAATACAGATGACATAAATAACAATAATAATCAAAATGATAGTAATAATAATAAAAAGTTAAAAGCTAATAAAAGTTTAATTTTATTTTTTTCCATTTTATTATAGTATAATTTATTATACGGAATAGTAAAATTTACTAAATATAACTAAAAATTAATATGCAATATAGTAGATTTTCCATAACCAGTATATAAGAAAGTAGTAGACGGGTTGTAAAATATACTTATCTGTTTATAAATTTTTCATATAAATCGTAAGCGTTTCAAGATTACTATCTAAATTTAGTAATTAATCTCATATTTTTTAGTAAAATTTTTTATATTTTTTTCACCGTGTATCAAATTAAATATTTAAGAACAATATATTAATTATTTTGAATATATTGGTGATGCTTTTTATGAGGTAATAACTGATTTAAAGATAATAAATTAATCATTGATAATTTTATTTTATTTTTCCTTGTAATCTAGTTCGCAACGAATCTTGAATCATAAAAATCTACCCCCCATATTTCATACAGCAACATTAACATATCATTGCGGACGAATATTTTTTAGATTTCTCCATAAATTGGTAAATTTGTTGTATCATTAATTTTTGAAACAATGAAAAATTTTCTTTTGGTATTTAAAGTACAATCTGGCTTCTGATACTTTAAAAATAAAACTAAATTTTACTAACACCGCTTATTAGTACTAGAAAAATTTTATCTCTCATACACAAAATTTTACATAACAACAAACGTCTCACAATTTTTATCTCTTTAGATATTTATAAGGGATAGTAATAGACTAGATTATTGTAGATTCAGCTACAAATACATTTACCATTTGATTAAACATCTCTTTCACGTTCAAGCAAGTGTTTATAATTTGTAACATTTATTACGAGATTTGGCTAACGCTTCTGACGTCCTTATTTCTGGTGACAGAGAGTTTCAAAACTTACAGCCGCTTATAATAAACGACTCCTGATAAGCAGATGTACGTGAAAATATAGTGTGCTCTATTGTTTCATCCCAATGATAAGTGATATTTCTGACCATTTTGCTGACATGAAACCGTATCTATATTTTATGTCATATACTTAAATGTTATAATAAGATAATTAATTCAAAAACAAGACTATAAGCAACAATTCTGATACTATCTTAAGTCAATTTATGATAATGGTCAGTTCGAAAAGTTATTTTTTCGCACATTCATAATACATTTACTGCATGTACGACTGTACGTTGACATGATCACTGAAGAAAAGACGCAACGAATTGACTCAATTCTTCCTTTCAAATTGCTAAAAGTTGTAGAATAGGACCTTATTGGATTTAACGATTCGCATACTTTTTGTTCGCTTACAATAAACACATAAAGGTCAAGCTGTCGGTGTATTATGTCAAAGCCATCAGCTAATTAGATTCTCACTTTTAGTTTTTTCTGTTTTGGCTTTCTACCAAAGATGTGCAAGAGTATCAGTGTTCCAATTTGAAATAAAATATGACGGTTTCTACGAAAACGAAAGCGATCAATTTAAAAAAATGTATTTTCTTAAATTTAAAATAAATAAAATAGTGACTATTCACTGTTTAGTAGTGAAAAGTATATCACTAATTCAAATTATGGTATACTTTTCACTGGCAATAAGCGACTATTCACTGCCAAATAGTGATTGTTACGTGATTTTTACTAATTTGTTTTTAGAGAGTAATGAAACATGATAAAAGTACAGCATTAGTATTTGATATATAAATTAATTAATGATTAATTTTATAATTTGTATACACATAATAATCATTAACCCACTTTATCATGGAATATAAAGCTCTATGAAGTTAATTAAATCGATTTGTTCTATTCATAACAAAAAAGTTTTGATAAACAATTACCTGCAAGATGTTACACTGTAAAAAATCAGGAGTGAATTTAGATTGGTTACGGAGTTTTTAGAAGTACGCATTCACTCTGGATTTAATCGGCGTTCACACGCAAATTGTTTGCAGTTTCAATTGAAAGTAAATTAATTGCAAAATTATTATATTTGAAGGTTTTTTGATTTTCACTATGATAATTTTTTCTTAAATTTTAAGTGTCACATAAACGTTAGAAATGGGCACTTTTGGATCTTCCGAGCTTTGTTTTTTTTTTTCTTGGTTAGTATGAGTACAATATATCTGTCTGGATTTTTAATATGATCCATGGCTGCTTCAATTTTACAATAGCAGTTACCGTAGTACCGAGGTCAACATGACCAGAAAGAGAAATTGTAAGCGGGTGTTTGGCAGACAAGCAGTTGGCAATAGTATGAGTGTCGTTGCAGGTTGAAAATGAGGATGAAATGGAGAATAGCAAAGAAAACGTTCATAAAGGCAGATTCTCAAACACGTGCCTTACATACTAAATTTTCGCGTTCGATTAAACTCACGATCTGTTTCACAGTAAACCTAGCGCTGGTGACGTTTACGTACGTGAACTGGAAAATCTTTAAGTATGGTATAAAAGAACATCTTCTTATCTTTTATTTTCACACGAGCACTTGAGAATTTAAAAAAATATTTTTTATCTATTACAAAGAGGTCATTTTAATGTTGCTTTATAATTATCATTTTAAAAAGCTGATTTTAAATGCGAATACCTTTTGGGTATTTTTCATGACAGATTTTTTTATGATTTTTATAAATTATTTTCACTGAATCATCAAAAATGAAATATAAATATTTTATGAATCAACAAACGAATAGTGATTTCCTGATTGCAAATTAATTGTTTTATCACAATTCATATATTTTATGCATCAAGATTTAATAACACAGGTGTTAGAGATAATAAATGAAAAACTGTTTTAATCGGTAAGTATTATTTTGAATCAGTAATGACTCCAACAAAAAAATCCGGACATAAACTCTAGTATCCTTCAGAAAAATACAAAATATGTGTTCTACCTCTTAGAAAATATATTGACATTCTATAGAATACCTCAAGTAAAAAAGAATTTCTCTGTTAATGTCAGTAGTTTTTATACATTAATACCTTCACGAAAAGAAAAAATTAACAGTACAGTAGAAAATGTTTTTATGCATAACGGGAAATAATCTTATAACTGCGATGCTCGTTCCCTTGATGCATGGAAATTATGCCAATATATATACATCATGAGAACGTTTCTTATGTTCATGGTTCTGTTCTCCATAATGTATAAAGACTGTTTCCATCTGTCTATAGGGACAATTTCTAAATTAGTATGGGATTAAATCCCACAAGCGCATAAAATCTGTGTCTATAATGTGTTCTTCGCGTAAGGTTATATGCTATTGTATGTTCGTGGAAATAAATAGATTATAGGAATGCAAATAATTTACACATAAAAAGTACAAAATAATAAAAGCATTATGTTAATAAAAATTTTTCACTGTGTACATTATGATAAAAAACGTTTTAGTAATTTTCCAAACATAATATATTAGCATTAAGAGCTGGCGATTAAAAAAAGTAATCCGTTAAAGTAAAATTGTAAAACAAACATGTGTACTCGTATGTTTATAAGTATCTCAAAAATATAAACATAGAATGTGTAAGGTCTGCGATACATTTGTGGTTTTATAAATTTGAGAGGTTACTTTAAAAATGCGAACATGAAGTGAGAGATTTTAGGAATAAAAGAAACAACAAAACGGTTTCTTTATGTAAGAGCACAAATTTACTGTCAAAAGTTTTCTCATTTTTCGTTGACTTTTTTAGTTCAAAGAAACTTTACTCGAAATGTATTGAAGAAAATCAATCACCCTCAAGCGATATAGTTCCCCTATTTTGATCGCTGTTTTTCTTGTTCGTTTTATTCTTCATCGGTTATATAATGAATTACCTGTCAAATGTCAGTTTATTTAACCTCATCATCTACAAAATTTAATGATAGTTGACATTAAGTTACATCTCATTTCACTTTTTTCTTTCTTTTCTTAATGCAATCAAGCCAGTAACAGCAAACTTGCGACGATGCTTTATGAACAGTTGAGCATGCTTACGAAGTACTTGTTGCAACTTCAGGTGAATTCGACGTCCAGTCAAAGGGATCTTATCCATGAATGGCTCTGATAGTTTAGAGATAGTAACACTGACACAAGTAGATTATGGTGACATGTGTCAACTACATATGTTGACGCATATCCTAACATGACAGAGTATATCGATGAGACGTCAGTATGTATGAGTTTAAACAGGAAAGCGTTCTTGCATACATATCGTTACTTTGGTAACTCCAAGTGGCTTGAACGACTCGACCCTTTGGTCCAGACCTCAATTTTGAGGCTACACAAATGCACGCATACATGTAACCTAAGCGGGAAAGCTCTTGTCCAGTCTCGTATACTCTCGGTTCGTTAACACGTCACGGTTTCAGGATGTTGCGCATGTTTATCTTTTAGCTATCGGTGTAGATGATACTATCATTCTAACTAATCTCAACGATTATTATTGCAGATACCAGCTACAGTAGATTTACTTTACTTTATTTCTAATGCCTTTAGATAGAATCTATTTAGCCTGTTATTACGATGATACTGACTTTACTATATCAGTATGACCTTATTTCTTGTTACCGCTAGCTTTCAAGGTTCGTTATGAAAGCTTTCGATAGTCTTACGTATGACAGGCATCACACCGATGCATTAACTACAGGAGCTTCAATTTTCTCGCTACTTAGGCATCGTGAGGCGACGGGAAATTCGCTTCAAGATAACTTTCCACATCATGAACATTATCAGCTAATGCAATTTTAACGTAATGGGGTTCGTTATAGAAATTAAAAAAGTAACAAATTATATTTTTATTTTTTAGCATCATCAAATTAAAGTTAAAAGTGTCTATCAAATTATGTAGCGTAAATGTAACATTTATATCTTTTCCTGTACGATGTTTTTTTAGAAAGGTTTATTTTTCAAAAAATAAAGAATTACTTAGAAAATAAAGCCAATTGAGTACACGGTTTATTTAAGCGCTTCGTGCGAAAGTAAAAAGTTTCATATTGTCATGACACGGAAAAAAGAGCAGTGAAAGAATTACAATTTTTAGTATAAAAACAGGCCCCTCATATAAAAAAACTTTGCGTATTATAGTTTGCACTGTAATTACAATTACAGATACCAAATTTTACAGTTTCTAATGAATTTTTAGTTAAATAAAACTTTATTATGAATGAAACGCTATTAAGGACTAAAAAAAGTCTTATATGAAGCTGTAATAATTACTATGGCTTAGAAATAATGTAATTTTTACAGTTTCGAAGTAGAACAGGACTTTGCTGATATTTGAAACTTTAATTTTTCCATTATTCGTCTTTCTGTGGAACAATACGCTGTTAAATTAGAAAACTGATTAATGATTAAGGATATTATTATTATTAATATGAACTTTAAAAACGTATATACTGGAAAATCTCCGTTTTACATTTTTTAGTTTATGTACGCTGATGGTCAGAAAAGAAACGTAAAAAAAATCTGCAATAAAATATTTTGTCACAGGGTGCAGTTGAAACAGAAGTTTAGTTTAATCTTCTCGATAAATTTTGTAGAAAATGTACATTATTTATTATTTTCACAGACATTAATTTCTATAATAAAAAATCTTATTATTAAGTAAAATCGCAATTTTTTTCAAGATATTAATTTAACGATAGATATCGATTGATATGAATATAGAGCTATTGTAGTGAGATTATTAAAGGGACAACTCTTTTGATTTAGATTATAGAATTACTCTAAGATAATTCTTAAAATAATTTTTTCATGATACTAGGATCAAAACTTCCACTGTCTTTAGAGTCAGTCAAAATAAGCTAATTTCAGTCCAATATTAGCGTATGCGTAAATTTTGAATGCCTTCAGTCAGCAGGCAGGAAAAAACGTGTTTTGTTTCTTGAGAAGAAACAAATAATGTTTTTGCCCGCTGACTGAAGTCTTTTCGCAATTCCAATTCTGATATACTCCTCATTTCTTTACTAGTAATTTCAGATCATTCATTTTATTTACTTAAATGACAGTTCTGACTTTGTGATTGTTTCATAAAAATGAGTGTTAATGATGAATAGTATTTGTAGCTTCAGCTTAATTATAAATTGCAAATTACAATTCACGCTTACAACTACACCATTGGCCTTAAATTAACTTGTTTCTGACTGGCTGCTGATACTAAAACTTCAAAGTCCAATGCAGGTAATCATGAAAAATTTAGCGTGAAAGACAGGATGAAACACGATTTCAGACTGCGGGGGATGTCAGCCAACTTCACTCTGCTCTGAAATAGTTTTGATTCATCCCTTGTCATACAGTATACTGATTTACTATTAATTATTGCAAAAAATTTCAATTAGGAGAAAATTATTATGTGGGCCTCTTCATTTCACTACAGTGATAACTGTTATTATTGTTAGATATTGGTTTAGAAATGCAAATAATTATTAAATAAAAATTACTCTAAAATTTTAGTATTGTGATTTTATCTAGTAAATATCTACATTTTTATCATGCATATTATAGAATATAGTACCCAATTATATGTATATTAAGTGTCATCCGTACTAAGCTTATATTTAATTAAAATTTTAATGCTGGTTAAATGTTTACACACCTATACAGACTTTTTGAATAAATGTTACTTAAAACCTTACTGTACATTTAATCGAATTAGAGCATATTTGCCGATGATATTTTAGATAAAATTTTAGTAGTAAAAAAATACAAGCTCTCCTGTTGTATACAAAAAACTACTAACCTAAAATGAAACAGAATGTTCTGAATATTATTTTCATGTCTTGTTTAGTTTTTTTTCCTTAGGTTATACACGAAAATTTCTCCTAGTAGAAATAACAAATGGGGGAGAGTGGGGTCAATTGAACCAGGGGGTAATTGAACCAGTAGGCTTAAAAAATCGAAAAAAATATAAAAATGAGTCGTCCTCTTGGAATTATATTTTAATACACTAAACCTTAGTCTGATCAAAATTTTGAACCAATATGATGATTTAATTTTAAAAAATTCAAGTTTTTGTGTTTTTAGGTATCTGAACTTTGATTTCAGCTCTTGGCAAATTGTTTAATAATTTTTTAATTTTCAAATGAAATCTTAAAATTTTTTTTGTAATACCTTCTTAGATATATTAGTCATAAATTTCTAGCTTTACTTCTAGTAAAATAGTTCTTGAATATTTTTTTTTAAACTAATTATTTCAATAAAATCATATGGGGTCAATTGAATCAGTACTCTCGGGGACGGTTGAACCACACGAATCACACTGTAAGTAATCCGACATGCGCGCGCATCTTGACGGAATGGGAAAACAAGCCAAGCTAACCAAGAAAAAAAATAATTATATTGACAGAAGTTTTAAAAGTGATTGCTATAACATATAATATTATAAAAAATAATAAATATGATTAGAAGTGTTGTAATTTTAGTTTCAAGCTCTAATGAATAGTAAATTATTCATTAAAGTCATTCGTTTATGGTTCTAATACTCTTGGTTCAATTGTCCCCGGCTAGTGGTTCAATTGCCCCGGCAAAGGGGACGATTGAACCATTTGATGCAGTTGTACAATTTCGTATTTATTGAAAATTTTCATCATTCGTTAAGTTATGTGCTTATGAGAAATGATAGTCTATATAATAAATTGTAATTTTGTAAAAAAAAAATTATCACTTTGCTTTTATTCATATAAAAAAAAAAATATCAAAGTATTTTTGGTTCAATTGACCCCACTTTCTCCTACTAAAAAAATACTTGATTTAAAAAAAATTTTTTTTTTTTATTAAATATATGTTAGTGATTATGAAATAGCAAATGCCATACTGTAAATTATCAATATTGATACCAATTATTTTTTTAAATTTCAGATATGTCTTATAAACCACGTCATCCAGTAATTGAGGGTAAGTTTTTAGTTATTATACATATTTATATTATAATAAGTGTTATGTCGTTTAGAATTTCCATAAATTCATGACATAATATTTTATGCTAAAGAATGTGAATTTCATGACAAAAAAAAATAAACAAAAACAGAAAAAAAACGCGGAATGTCAAGCAAAACAACCCCTGGAAGTAAAACAGCCTCTCAAAATATTTAATAAAATATATGATCCACGTCAAAATATATATATATATATGTATATGTATATATATATATATATATATGTATATATATATATATATATATATATATATATACTTTTTCAATGAAAAATTTTTCTAGAGAATTGACATTGAATAAAATTAAAAAATAAACATCAAAATATTGTCCTTCACTAACAAATTATCGTAAAGTTATGTAACTGAAATTCTTTTATAACAAGATAATATGTTTAACTAATTAAAAAACATAATTTTTTTATGCGAAATTCGTATTACTAAAATGTGTTAGTTGTAATGTCTTGAACTTCTTAAAGTAAGAAATGAAAACTTAAAAACAAAAGTTATATTGCGTTGGTTCGATTTTTGAAATTCGGCATGCGTAAATGTGGAGTAGGGAGATTATCAATTACATGACAAATACCTAGAGAGGAAAGGACGATGAGCCCAGGCTTCGCCCAAGTATGTAGAACCTTGGGCCAAGCTTGTAAACCAGCCTTGGTAGAAGCCTGGAGTGATAACACAGGGCCAGCCCTGGTTGCTAGACCTGGCCTATACTTCGTTGCCAGGTCTGGCCCATACTTCGTTGCCAAACTTGGCCCATGCATCGATGAAGTAAATGAATTTAATTTAAACAAAATTTTATTATTATTCACCTCGTAGAGTTCATGATCACTAACGTTCAAACTATCTAAGGGACGTAAATGATGTGAAAAAAACTCGGTGAAAATTCTGCTGGGCTCTGGCCGCGAACTGCCGTCCTTCTGATTGCTGGGTCTGAACGTTATCTACTGGATAAACCTACTAATGTTGAACTGATACTTTTATATGATCTAGTTATTACCATAGGTATAGCGAAACTTGGATAATACCTTGGCCCAAGCTTAAGTTGCCATCGGACAGCCAGACAGGGGTATCCAGTCCTGGCCCAAGCCTGGGTTAGGGCATAATCATCGTTAAAGCTTGAAATGAATGTGCATAGACTTACAAATGCATATATTAAACCTACATAGACATAAATCGTAAAACGAACGTAACTAGACTTAAGAAAAGAGAGGACTTGCAAGGAATACTACAAATAGGTAAAATTTAAAATTTCGCGGACTACTGGAGAATTAATGCAAGTGATCCACTCATCTTTCCAGTGGGCTAATGACACCCAAGGGTGGATTGGAGCCCACAAGCAGCCTGAGACTAACAAAGGGTCGATTTAAAAAAATTCTGATTAGTAAAAAATTGCTACAAGTGATCCAGCGATTTTATCAGTAGATTAATGACACCTAGGAGTAGAATAGGACCTAGACGCTGCCTGGAACCAAGAGAGAATCGATTTAAGAAATTCTGAGTTTGTTTATTTAACGATGTACGTCTTTGTAGGTCTAATTTATGCCTTTGTAAGTCTGTTGGTTCATTTCAAGCTTGTACAATGATTATGTCCTAAAAAGTCTAATGTAGGTTTTCAATGGTCATTTAGCTTCAAAGTATGCCTTAGATTTTGACTCGGGAACATCAAAAATTTTAATGTCATTTCTTCCGTCTGTTAAATTTCAAAAAATTATTATTTTTATTGTTTCAGAAAAAGTAAACATAAAAAAGACCTGCATTAATTCGGAAATAAAAATCTAGTGCATAACCTAACTATAGTTGCTTGTAGCCTACCATTAATTTGAGCATGCGCGCAAACTAATAAAATAGTAATATCACTTTAATAATAAACTTGTACCAAATACGTGATAATATTTCAACATCAATAGTGATATTGTAGCATCAGGATTTTTATCCATGAGCAATTTCCTATTTATAAATTATCTTCCTACAAACATTTATTTGAAGTATTCTATGTAAAAAATTTTGTTGTATTTTTCTAATAACTATTTAACAGAGTACTGAACTTTATAGCATGAAAGTTCAATTGATAGTTTTAACGATTTTACCTATTTCGCTTGGTATACTTCGTTAATGAAAGGCTATAAGACTTTCTATATAGTTGAGATATTATCAGCAACAGTACTCTGCCAAAGTGATATACTATTTTCATGATTTCGTCGTTGTTTTATGGAAGGCTCGCGTGTTAGTTGTTTTAACTTATGCCTACGGTCATCCGCCATTCTGCTTGAGTGTTGGTCACGGAAAAGGGTCCTTTTATTTCATTCACATGTAGCTTTAGTACTATCTTCACTACATCAAATATAAAGTTCTTGTGATTGTTTCTAGACTATCTTTAGTAAAAGTAAATCATCATGAAAATTATTTCAGATTGTGAGTCACGATACTTAAACTATTATAACAAGGAGCATTAAGTTTGAAAGTGATATACCTTTTTATGTACTTATCCATTTCATGTGACCTTACAAAACAATTGGTTCAATGAACACATAACTTTTGTTTACGTTAGTAAAAAAATTTAACTGAAACTGAAAGTGATGATAAAATAAATTAGGTTGAAGTGATAAAATAGGTAACGATCAAGAAGACTGATTTGACGAGGATATAAAAAAAACACAAGAGTAATTTTCTTGAGAAACCGTGATGTGATGTTATTGCTTGAACATATATGTTTTTTATTTGTAGTTCCCATTAGCATAAACCTCTATTTTACAAGTCATGAAAAGTATTTATTAAAAGCACAAAAAATACGGTACTTCTGTTCTATACTTTTTTCAAATACTATTTACATTGCGGACTGTCTTTTTATCGGATACAGAATAATCAAATTTGAGATTTTCTGAGTTACTATAAATTGTAATTTATACATACTGATGAATCCGATTTACTGAGAACGCTCACCCTGATTTACTGTAAATCACCATAATTTATGGTAAATTACTCCGTGATATCTCCGTGACTTTACTGCTTTTTTCGTATGTTCTATAATCTAATGCCAGAAATGAATGGGTAGTGAATATTAAGAACAATCATAGTGACTCAATGAAAGAAAATTTTTTTTACCACAAGTTATGATAACTTACGGTAATAAAGTTATGCCTTCATATAACAGAGAACTTATTTTTGTTTGAAATGTTATGGTGTTATAATAATTCCAGGCCATGTCGGCCACCTGACGGAAAGTATAATAAACACATGCAAAAATTATTATGGCCATAGAAAAATTTTCAATGGTTAATGTGATTTTGATATAATCCTTATCAATTTTACTATGGCTATAGCAATTTTTGTAATATGTTCACTTCATGTCTCGATAGATGGCTAACATGGTCCGACATTGCTGATACCATAGCATGTCAAGCAAGATAAGTTTATTCGTGTACGAATAACGAAGCATTCATTACAATTACAATGTTTTTAACTATAATAAAACTGTTGTTTTCCAGTAAAGAAAAACTGATTTGTTGAAGCAAAAAAGTGAATTTGTACCACTAACAAAATTTTTATAATTATAAACTAAAATTACTTACGGTAACAAAGGCCTGCTTTCAAATACGACAATATTGTTAGACTGAACATCAGGTTTTTTCGTAAAAAATTGACTTCTTAATTACGACACAAGTTCATTCGTTACTATAGCAGATTGAGTTGTAATCGTAAACTAATCATGTTTGTCGTTACAACATCTTTTGTTATCCCGTCTTTTGTTATGATGACGAAACTCAATTTTTCCATGCGGTCGTAGTAAATCTTCATTTTTGAATCTCGTTATATCACGGAGATTTATGATGATTCACCCTGATAATTACGGTAAGCCTATATTTTAAAATTTTCTAATTTCATGGTGATTCGCCGTAAAATCACTGTGATTTGTCGTGATTTGGATCCGCTAAGGTCCCTATAAAATTAAAAACATGAAAAATATAAAAAGCCAAATTATTCGTAATATGATTGCCTCAGAGCTCAAAATAACATAAAAATATACACAATTAACACAGCAATATACATTTAAATAAATATATAAAAAGCAACACTTGCGCATTTGTGTACAAAACATGTACACTAGTATATTTAAAATAACATATTGTATTATCAGTGAAAAAAATACGTCTTGAAAAGAAAAATGAAAAATTTCTAAATATTATGAAATAAAGCATAATTTCTGTCAATTTTTATCTAATTATTATTATTGTATATTTAATAATAATTTTTTGATTCAAACCTTTTTGAAGCAGACCCATTCAAGTTCAAAATTTAAATCTTCTCATTATTATGAATTAATTGTAATAAACTTTTGTTACGTTCTAAAAATTAAATACATCATTAATCACCAGATGATTTCCAATATAGCTTATATGAAAATTTCGATTGTCAATGAGGCAGTAATTTTACTATTCAGTTTTTGACAAATAGTCTAAGTAACTAAATTCAATCAACATTTATACAAGAAATGACTTACTGAAATACTAGTTATATAGATCAATATATTAATGAAATGAATATTCATTTAGAAAATACTGAAATGAGAAAAGTAAGGAAATGAATATGAAATATTATTCAATTTTATACTATTATTTATTTTACAATAATGAATAAGTTTTGACATATTAATATATTTCACTTCGTTAACCAATTTGGTAACATAACTGAAGTTAAATTAAATTTACAAAGATAAATTACATAATAACGATATTCTGCAATGACAATCGAAAAATTTTAGAGAAAAAATTGTAGAATAAGAAAATATTATAAAAAATATATTAATTGCTGCAAAATTATCTTTTAAATAATTTATCGCGGTAGACTATTCAAATAAGTTATACAATATATAACAATTCAGTCATGAGAAAAAATGATTTATATGATAATTAAATGAAAAAAGATTCAATTCACTTACCAATCTTTCAAAATTAAATTTAATCTTTAAAAATAAGATTTTAATTATTTATTAGTAAATAATTAGAGGGAATAACAATACGTATTTTGCGGTGAGATACAAACAGCAAAACCTAATAAAACCCTTTTAATAGATGTACTGTTTGTAATATAATAAAAAATATAAGTGGCCAAATACTTTTGAGCGGTAGTTTATATATGTGTATGCCTAAGGATTTTCATATCAAGAAAAAAGTACGATTTTTAATGACGACATTTTTTAATCGTAATACCTCAAAAATATTTAGTAGTATTAAGAGGTCAACTTTTTATTAGTAAAAATAGAACTTGAATTATCAAAGCTGCGTTATATTTAAAAATTGAAGAACCAAATAAAATAAGATAAAATAAAACTTCCAAGGATACTCTTCTTTGCTTCAACTACAAACTTGAAACATTTATGTTCATATTTTTATCTTGTTATAAGTGCGTGCAGTTCACTTATAACCCGGGCTGAAAAATTTGATCTGATTATAGTCTGACTAGATTGTATTTGAACTAATTGGTTTGTCTTTAAGTTCTTGTAAAAATTTTAAGCCGCTTTTGATCTAAAGACAATCGAAAACAGACAAATAGAAATAATTGGCAATAAAAGTCTGATTTTGGTTTGGATGAAAACAAAAGAAGACAATATATTATGAGAAAAAAGTATGATTTTGATCCAGAGGCGACTAAAAACAGACTAAAAATGATTGAAAACAAGTCTGAAAATAGTCTAAATACGGAATAGCACGGACGAAATTCGACCAAATCTCACATGTTAATTAAAAATAAATAAACAGTAGAATTGAATAGAAATAACTTGAAATTTTTATTTGATTTAAAACAGATCAAGTTTTTCGATCCAGGTCGAACTGTTGAGTATATGCATAACCTTTATTGCACGCCTCGGACGCGACAGCGGTGGTGTTCTATAATCGACTCGTCGCAAAAACCAGATTTTCTTACCTTCAATTATTTCAGCTGATTTTATAAATCACCTCTATAAAAAAAAAGTACACTAATAAATAGAGTAAATTCTAAAAAATAATTTGGATTTAATTTAAAATTTTATCATTTACACGACAATAAAAAAAATTATTTAAAATGAGACTCGTTGGACGTCAATTGAAATGTCTGTGTGTGAGCAAGAGATCTTTTGAAAAACTTAATTAATCATTCAAATTTTTTTTTCAATAGCTTCAGATTTTAGTAAAGTTGAAGCTTTTCGAATATCACTACTGTAGTCCTTCTCATTCATTTATTGTCAATTAAAAACTGAGAACTGAATATGTTTACTAGTGCTGAATCCGCCATTTTTTTTCCTCACAAGTATAAGTAGGCATAGCATTTTATAACTATACTATGGAATATATTTATCATCAAATTTTGCTGATATTATAAGGCTCTACTTTACCATCTAATTTTTTTTTGCAACCAAATGTCATCGAATTCACTAAATTAAAAATAAAACAAAACGACGAATTTCTAGATGTTTATTAAACAATTTTGTAATTGAAAAAGAAAATTAATTATTTATTTTATGTAACATGAGCGTTCAAAGCGTGCATTTTTAGATTTTCCAAACTTTTTTTAATTTTTTTCAATACAACTTATTTATTCTACTTCACAATCCATACTTTTATATTTAATAACATAAGATTATGGAGTTGTGTGCTTGTTCATTACGTGCAAAAGTGCTATTAATAATGTACTAGTTTTTTCACAGTAATATGTCGTATTATACTTTATAAGCATTAATAAATTATAAAATTACACTTCTGAAGTTTATTTTTTAGGATAAGCTTTTCTTGTTCAACTTTCTATCTATAATACATTTAACCCAGTAAACTTTTTAGAATTTTAGCAACACACAACTTTTTAGAAGTGCAAAGTTTATAATTATATATTGATAGCCAAGTACAAGTCTCTGACCCGAGTTGAGTTGGCGGTCAATAGTAGTTTTATTTTAGTTTCACTGTTAATGGTGTACATTATTACTTTGAAACATGAGGTAGATCAAAAAACATTAATAGATTATACATTAAATTTTGCTGTTTTATGATTAATTTGCATATCACTTGAGTTTTTAAAGTTCTCATCAATTTAGTAGATGGGTTTATTAGAAATTTGACTATTCCGGCTACCAGATGGCATTTTTTGTGATATCTGTAGAAAAATTGTAAATTTGAAAATCAATTGTTCAAACACTGAAAATAAATAATCATACTTCAATTATTAAATTAAAATTTTCTAGATAATCCGGAAAATTGTTTTTTTTTTTTTTTTTTTTCACTTTTTAAAACGCGGCATTTTTTTCATGTCAACTAGAATTAAAGAAGCTTTATACTAGTGAGATATGTGGCTTTATAGTGGTCATTCTCGAGTTTTATATTTTTGTCTTTTTCCTCCATGTTTTCATTTGCTAAAAAGCTAACCTGTACTATTGTATAATCTTTATAGGATACTGCCCGAAACATAGTAACGATTTGACTGCTCAATTTGACCAAAACAAAATGTTTCTAAAGGATTGACTACAATAGTCGATACGTGATGGCATACGTAGTTATTCCACCTAGTAGCTAGTATATATAGCTTTTATCGGCGTAAAAACATTTTAGTCAATTGTTGCATACGTTAAACTATTGGATTTGTTTTTTTTTTCTTTTTTTGGTTATTTCCTCATTTCTGTGAAAATGGGAAACCGAGGACCGGGGGCTATGAATCAGATATATACGTATATATATATGATTTAAAAAGGATTTGAAGTATGTAAAAAGTTGTCTGCAAAAACTAAATGGCGTGACAATGTTAAGCTTAGTGAAAAAAGCAAAACTCTTTGCTTAGTAAAACTGAGTGTTGGGAAAAAAATCTGGAAAATGGTTGACCCTACAGAACAGTCCTTACAACTTTCAAGTTAAAAAAAAAGCTCAAAACTTTATTATTTATACGTATTCGAGCTTGAATATTCTACACAATGGTCGAAAAATTTTTTATCTCATGTTAAACTAAGAAATTTAAATAATTAAAATTAATTAATTTTTTTTGGAAATAAATGGGTTTAGACAATCATTGAAAATCTTTGCTTACATAAAAATTAAATTAGTTTTCATTCAAATCTAACTATCAGGTACACGGAAAAAAATACTAGTGGCTACTCTCTGGGATAGTACTGAGTACTATCCCGGACAGTAGTGGGTATAGTCTAGATAGTAGTAGATACAGTCTAGATAGCATACAGTACTGTCTAAAATGTTTTTTTTACAGAAAGTACTCAGTACTATCCCAGAGAATAGTCACTACTGTTTTTTTTCCGTGCACTAAAATATTCGAAAAAAAAAAAAAATAAAAAAAGGTAATTTCTTAAAGTTTTCTATTTATAGAAGCAATTTTTACGGCAGTTGAGAACGGCATCAAAAATTAAAATCTGAAATTCCTTCTGAAACATTTGAACGCTTATTAGATTTTATAATCAACTGGTAAAGCAATTTTCAAATTATTAAAAAAAAAAAAATAATATATTACACACCAAGGGAGAAAAGTAGGACATTTTAATTCGTGTGTGTATTTGCTACTCGAACTGAAAGCGATTGTGTATACAATTTTACACCAGATCTGTACCTGATAATTTAAAATTTTACTTCTATTTGTGGGAAGAATGGCGCATGCGCTAATTTTTATCATTTGTTTTCTCATCAAACAAAGAAAAGAATGACTTTCTTCCACTTAAAGAGAGCAAGGAATTCAAACTTTCGTTGCAGATGTGATGAAAAAATTTTTCTTCTCGGGTACCTCAATATGTACATTATTGTCATATTTTTCTAAGATCTTGAAATATTGATATTTAATAAAATTTCAATTTTTGAGAATCTGACTTCAAATAAGAATTTAACAATTTTAAAAAAATTTTTCCATTTTCTCGGCAAGAAATTTAGAGAAAATGAAATTAAACTTTATTAAAAATATTTTTTAATACAAAAGATAAGTATGGTATAATGAACTGATGGAAAATATATGAATGTAAATTGAAAGAAACATAAGGATTGAAAAAACCAAGCACCAGATAAAGTCGATTGTATAAAATAAAATGAACTCGCAAAACAATACCATTATAGTATTACTCATAAAAGTTGAAAAAAAGATAAAGACAAAAGTAGATATTGTGTTTAGTAAACCTTGGAAAGCTGCTCAGAAAAAGCAAGTCTTGAATATTTTATAATGTACAAGAAATACTAGAGGTGAAAATTTATTGCCGAACCATAAAATATTTATGAATTTAGTAGTTTTTTATTTGATTTTACGCGCCCTTAAAAAATACAATAATCCATTTTATATTTTTTTTATTTATTCCATCTGATTATTGTTTTCATCACAGATACTGTTTATTTTTTGCGTATAAATAATATTATATTTATTCATAATAAACGCTATCATTTTTTATAATTTCTTTCTTAGAAAGTTATTATAAACATTTTAGAAAATTAAATCATCCCTGAAGAAAATTTCGCATAACGTTTTTTTCAGTATTTTTATATTAATATCTCATATATTTTCACAGTTCAACTGTAGCAATACTAAGTTGAAAATTTAATAACAACTTATTGAGAAAGAAGCGTTAGTATCTTTTTAATAGTATAAAGAGGAATTAGTCTTTTATAACAAAAAGTTTTATGACGTCCGACTGTAGTTGGAAATTCAACGTAAAAGTATTTTTCCGCTTGAATTAAATTTTAATGACTACCGTCAACTTATTTTTTTTTTTTTTATACTCACAAAAGAAAAATAATGTATAAAGTATGATCAACAATTTAAGTAAATACAATAAAAAAGATCGTGGCTCGATCATATGCTTCGAGGAAAAAAAAAATATATACAAATAAGGCCATAACTATAGTTAAACAGAACAGTTGTTTTTTAGATTTTATCATCAGCCATGAAATTCTTTTTCAAATCACCTTTACGTGCACTGAAAAAAAGATTTATTTGAGCCAACTGATTCATTTGAGCCAAAGATATCGTATATTTGGATTTGGCCAAATAAATATTTAATTGTGAGGAATATATAATACATTTAAGTAGTTTAATTACGTGAAATAAGTGATTTTATTGTGGTAAAGAAATGATCCAATTAATACAAATAAATAAGGGCTTCAAATATATGTAGACTATCGCCAAATTTTAGGTTGTTTGTCATAAATTTGATATCTTTACCATAAATATATCAATTATTTACCACAAAAAAATGATATACTTCCGTCAAATTATAAACTTATTTGAATCCACTATCATATTTTATTATAGCAAATATACCCTGGTTGGAAGGAACCATTGGCCAAAGTTTGGACCAAGCCTTGGCCCGTCGTCAGCCAATGCTCCTCGGCTTAGCGCAAGGCTTGGGTTGATCCTTGGCTGACCATTGGGCGAGCCGTGGTTCAAGCCTTGGATGGTAGCCATGTTCCAAGCCTTGGGAAACAAAATATCAAGCCTCGGCCAAACCTCGGGAAGCAAAAAATTTAATGCTCATCCAATGCTCAATCTATAATATTGTCATTTAAATTAATAAATATAATTAAAAAAAAGTTTGATCACACTTTTATAGATATTACATTGGAGTGTAATTAATTAATTACTGAATTAATGAGAAATAACGAATAAAATTATTTGGGCGCTACCAGGACTCGAACTGAGATCCTTCTGATTACTAGGCCGGGACGCTATCCACTGTGCTTAATCCGATATTTAGATAATCATGATTTTTTGCTTGTCATTTATTTAAATACAATTTAATTCAAAAATATTACACCGTAAAGATGAGGTGAAATGTAGTTTTATTTAATGAACTTAAAATTGTCTGATGAGTAATGACATATATGTATATATATATATATATATATATATATATATATATATATATATATATATTAATTTGTAATTTTATGATTTGATATAAATGAATAAATTAAGAGTAAGATCAAGTAGCGCTTCTATATTGTTTATTGAATTTTAAAATTTATGTTATAAAAGTTAAAATTAGTGTATATATCAAATAATTTTACTTTTTACAAAATTTCAACTCTTGATATTAATCGTATACTCGGTGGACCGTTATGCCCTGGTTTTCTCTATATACATATATATATATATATAGATAGATACACGTAAAGTTGCTAATTTTACTATTCAATAAAAATTTAACCTAGGCTGAGGCATTGGCCACTTCCAAGGCTTGGGAAATTACAACTGGCCCAAGGCTCGGTCAATTGATACCATTGGTGATTCCTTCCTGGGTATTTATTTATCATTAAGAAATATTTTTAGAAAAGCCACATCGAAATTGATTTATTCGGGACAAATATTTCTTTTTTTTAGTGTGCAAAAAAAAATATGGTCGATTTTCAGCCAAATTGTTTCTGTCAGTCATAAGAGATTATTTTCTTTCTATATTTTTTAGTAGTTTTTTGTTTACCTTCACTTCGTTTACATTGACATTGAAATTTAATAAGCTATCGAAAATGAGCAGGAATGAAATATGTAATAAAAATAATGGCTCTATAGCTATGATATTTGAAACATAATATTTTCGTTTCTAATTCAACAAATATTTTAAGTAACCCGGGTCAAAAAATTTAATCTGTTTTTAATCAAATGAAATTTTTGTTATTTTCATTCAATTTTGCTTTTTATTTGAATTCAATTAACATGTGAAATTTATTCGAGTTTTACCCGTATTTTTTCTTATTTAAACTATTTTTAAACTTGTTTTCAATAATTTTAGTCTGGTTTCGACCACCTCAAGATCAAAATCTGACTTTTATGGTATAACATTTAGTCTTATTGTTTTTATCCCGACCAAAATTAAATTCAGACTTTTTTTGTCTACTATTTTTAGTCTCGATTTGATCTTCTTTGAATCACAAACAGCTTTGAATTTTTATAAAAATTTTAAGACAGATCAACAAGTTCAAGTACAGACCAAATTAGTCCAAATACAGTCTAATTAGAATAAAATCAGATCGGATTTTACGACCCAGGAATCGAAAATCGATAAATTTTCATGGTGTATCCCAATTAACTAAGTGGACGATTATGAATTTAATGAATCGATTCAAGTAAATTAAATGGATGATGTATGAAATAGTATGTCCCTTTATTGGATTCAAAAAAAGACCAAATGTTGATAATTTTATTTTGTTTTTAATATTGAATTATGTTTAAAAGTTTTATAAATTCTGTGTTACTACCGATATTTAATGGAAGTACTTCAATCGGCTTAAAGAAAAAAAAAAAAACTTATACTATAGGCGTAATTTCTTATTCATCGATAAACATAAAAATTCTAACGGAGTATCGTTCAGTATAGAACTATAATTATAGCCTATCGTACGCGTTATTTTTTAAGAACTTTAATTTTCACACTTCGAAAAAAAGGATGCTGTAAAATACCCGAGTCGAAAAATTTAAGCTTCATTTCAAACTGAATAAACTGCTAGGCAACAGTTGAAAAAAATAAAAAGTGGCTATTTAAAATACATTATAAAATGAGCCTGAACTCAGACTGAATGGTCGTCATATTTCACTTTTCAGGACCATCAGGCTGAGATTAAGCTTGAAAATAAAATCATTTAGTCAGGCTCTTCAACTTGAAAATAGTTTGAAATTAAGGCTTTTCAGGTTGATGTTAGGTTCCCCGGGTAAAATAATAATAAATTTGTTTCCCTGCCGAAATTCGGCCGACATTAAGTTAGAGACGAGGATTTATACTGTTATTATTATTATTATTATTATTATTATATTTGATTATATAAAATAAAAAAGATTGTAATTATTTAATATTTTATTAATTGCTCGGGAAGAATGAATTATATACGGCCACATATGAGAATCGGCAACATATGGCAGCGTATGACTGAAAATGATCATATTAAATTAAATAAAAAATAACAGATTGTTTTATTTTTTTTTTAATTTTTTGTTCAATCATTTTAGTAATGCAGAGAAGATTATTAGATATGCAAACAATAGAATTTTTAATCGCATTAGAAACTTTTAATTCATAGAAAAAACGCTACACTTATCAACGACCGCACACGCATTAGTTGGATTCGAACCCGGGACTCTACGTACGAAAGACCGACGCTTCAACGACTAGGCTACGCTACTGACAGTGACGACTGAGTTTAGTTGTACCCTACATAAGATCGAAAGAATACATTCTCTTTTACAGTCATATCAAGTTGTTCAGCTTGAATTCATGCTTAAAAAATTATTGAGTGGCAGGTTGTTTAGGTTAAGAATAAGTTCAAAGTGTAAGCTAGTTTCAAGCTGAACAGCTTAACATCTTGTTCAGCCTGAATTCAGTGTTTTTCTTATTCTTAAGCAGGCTATTCAGTTTCAATTCTAACCAAATTTTTGTTAAGAAGCAGTTTATTTAGCTTGAAAATAAGCTCAAAGCTTAAGCTACTTTTGAACTGAATAACATACAGGCTATTCAGCTTGAATTTAGTGTCTTTTTAATGCTATGGTAGGATGTTCACTTTTAAAACAGCCTGAAAATTTTACGTCAGTTTGAAGCTTAAGCTTGATCAGGTTGAATCCAGCTTCAATTTAATTCCTGTAGCAGGCTGAACAGTTTAATTGAAGGCTCAATTAAGAGCAGTCAGTTTCAATTAAGGTTCAATTCAGCGCATTCATCTTCATTTAAAGGTATTTCAAGATTTGAAATTGATAAATTAACGATTTTATTAGCAGAGTTATTTTTGTTCGATATGATGATAATTGTTAATTAAGAATCAAAACTTGAAATAGAAAGTCTATAAATGCATTTTTATTATCATCTCGCCCAAATAAGAACTCATTTTTATCGTTTCGTTTTTTAATGTGTGTCTATTTAAGCAGCATTTACATCGTTGGTGGCGTGATCATTCCAATTTACACGGCTAAAACTTTAACACTGTGTGTCTGGTAATTTTTACACCGACAGTGTTAAAAATTTCACACCAAATCATTCTTATCACATCGCGGACTCTAAATTGTTGACAGTGCACTACATGTCTTAGTCAAGTATTAATATTCATAAAAACACTTCACGAAGATGAAAATAAAAAGACTGAAAAAATTTATTATGCTGTCGATCAAACTTGAAATAGGCCGATGAGTCTTCAAAAAGTTGTTCTGCTATACTACAACTATTGCTATGTTGGTATACCTTGTCGATAAATTTTAATAAAAATTACTCTTGTCTATAGTAATAGTTGTAGCATAACAATGTTTTTGGAAACCTATCGGCCTGTTTCAAGATTGATCAGCAGCATAATAAAAATTGATATCCTATTCTCATTTTCCCAAGTGTCAATAAAGTTAAGACGGGTTTTTAGAAATTTTTGTCTACTTTTTTTTTTGATAAAAGCTCTGAATGTTAAATAAAGAGCAGAGATCGATGCCTCACACTATAATCTAGTGTCCTGAACTATACTTTTTTTGGAAATTCCCATTTGTTAAAGAGAAGAAAGTAAACAAGTTTTCTATTTATCGTATAAGTACAACTAAGAAAAAAATACCGTTTGTCCACTGGAGAACGATGAAGAAAAAAGAACGAATCGTTTTTGGAAAAAGTGTATGAAAATGTAAAAGAAAGATTTGAGTAATTGTTGATTCGAAGAAATGATCGAACAATATCACGGTCACGACTAAAAATTACTTTGGGATTGCTCAGTGTATATATTTGGAACCTATTTGGTCCCAATGGTGCATTCCCAATAGGGAAATTCTTATGATGGCCCAATCAGAACCCAACCGAGAAATCCCAAGAAAAAATAAAATAATTCATGGTCAGTATTTTCCCACTGGATCTTAAGTGGAATCTAAGTAGGAAATCCCAATGTAAAAATAAAAAATGATTGTCAATACTTTCCAATTGGGTTCTGTGTGGAACCTAAGTGAGAAAACCCCACGTGAAAATAGATTAGTCAAATTACATAAATTTTTTACTACCTGACCGTTGATCCAAGTGCAATGATTCGCAACAACTTATCTACCGACAATTGATCTGAGTGATTCTTGATCCAAGCGGCAGTTGATTCGCTGACAACCCGAGTCGAAAAATTTCAGCTTTACTTCAAACTGAATAAACTGCTAGGCAACAGTTGAAAAAAATAAAAAGTGGCTATTTAAAATACATTATAAAATGAGCCTGAACCCAGACTGAATGGTCGTCATATTTCACTTTTCAGGACCATCAGGCTGAAATTAAGCTTGAAAATAAAATCATTTACTCAGGCTCTTCAGCTCGAAAATAGTTTGAAATTAAGGCTTTTCAGCCTAACAGCCTAACAGCTTGTTCAGCTTGAATTCAATGTTTTTCTTATTCTTTAGCAGACTATTCAGTTTCAATTCAAGCCAAATTTTTGTTAAAAAGCAGTTTATTCAGCTTGAAAATTAGCTCAAAGCTTCAGCTAGTTTCAATTCAGCGCATTCAGCTTCATTTAAGGTCCAGTTCAGCGTAGTCGGTTTGAATTAATGCTGAAACTTTTCGACTCGGGAATTGATCCAAACGACATTGCATACAATATAATTGTTTACACACGTTAATATCCCTGAATAAAATATCAGTTAAAGTTTTCTTAGAAAATTTTTGGTTTGTAATGATAATTCGTAGTGACAGAGTGAGATCAGGCTCGTTTGTTAAGATTAGTGGTTAAATGAACGGTGACTTACTGTCTGGGAGGAATATAAGTTTGTAAACACAAACGTGTGCAATTGTAATATACCCTTTTTCAAGGGTTGTGTGTGTGTGTGTGTATGTGTGTAATTAAAATATTATGTTAACACAGCCACGCTTGCAATGGTACTGAAAAAATTATCTAGTGAAATCAATTAACACCAGAATTCAATACTCGAAGTACTGTCTCAAATCAATTATCGTTGGATAAATTGCTGACGAATCAATTATCACTAGGAGAAATTGTCGGCGGAAGAATTATCGCTCGCATAAATTGTCGCTGAGATCAACTACCGGCGGATCAATTGTCGCGGATCAACTGTTTTCGACACATCGGTCATGCCACCAAGTTTTGTCCATTTTCGTTGCACGACAAACATTCTGATTTTCAGCTACATCCTGGGACGACATCGCTCTGTGAGGTTTTTTTGTAAATAATATTTGGAAGACTTCCTTTCAAAGTAAACTTCACCTTAAGGGAAGTAAATAAATAAAAAATCATTCAATCGGCGTTCCCTCCAAAAATGTTCTACATTGCAAAGCCACTGGAATCCTATCGATCTTTGCGACTGTTTACTCGTGCCAGAAGTATGAAAGTCGACAGCTAATAGATGTAATAATTTCGTGCTATAGATCGTTAAATAGAGACAAAGTAAAAATCTTATTTTATTTTTAATCAGATTAAATAAAACCTCACTTTTTACATCCGCTTTATTTTTATTGAAATGGCTTCATTTCATTTCTTTTCGATAGATATGTAATTTTTTTTTTTAATTATAGAAACATATTGATCAGTTACAAATTTTTTTTTTTTCTTAAACAACTATATACATGTTTGTTCTAATAGACTGTATAATTATTTTTTTTTGTTTCACTCATTATAAATTAAAGATAATATTATAAAGCAAGATAAAAGTGATGTAAATAATTGGCAGAAACAGGAAAAAAAAAAAATAATAATAATAAAAAGTAATGCAAGTGAAGAATAAAAGTGCAGATGTTTTATAGGGGAAAAAGCATGCATTAAAAAGAAATGTGTTGGTGTATGTCTGTATTATGTTGGGAGTTGCCTCTGGGTAAGTATTTTCGCTCCAAAAGCAATTTATAAAACACAACCTTATCTCATACATGTCAACGTTTGTATGGTGTGTTCTTATTGCACTGTATCAACGCCACTACATCAACAAAATACTTGAAAGATCGTGTTCTTTTGTAGATATAATATGTGCAATTAAGTGTACATAAAATCAAACTTTTTGAAAATTATTTTTAAAATTCTTTTAACCAGAGCAGTCCCATTTTAAATTTATAGGTTATAATATATTATTGATGATAATATGTATTGAAAATTTAAAATAGTAAAGAAAAACATGCACAGATTAACATTTACAACTTGATAATAAGGCCACTGTTATTGATTTTATCGTCTACGATACTATACATTGGATCGTTGTGAGTTAACGACTTGAAATCACGCGATCAAAAGTGCTTCAAACGTGTAATAAAGTAATACGAAAATCAAGAATAACGCTTTTGGTGTTTAAAACGGTACAAAATTTGCCATCGCCACCTCAAATTATTTAGATATGTCACTTATCTTGTAATTTTAGATTTTATTCATATTTATATGTTAATAGCTACACACAAAGAAAGAAATATTTTTCCCAAATATATCGATTTCTTTGTGACCCTTTTTTTTTTAAATATTTCTTAATGACAAATAAATATATTTGGTGCAACTAAATACGATGGTTGATTCAAATAATATTGTAGTTTGACTGAAATATGTCATATATTTGTGGTAAGTGAATACTATATTTACGGTGAAGATATAAAATTTGTGACGGATAACGAAAAATTAGGCGATACTCAACATATAGTTGAAGCACATGATTCGACTACACGGAAAGAAAATTATAGGAAGTATTCCTATATATTATGGATATGGCTCCCATAATGGTGTAGGAATTGTACCCATACTATTATAGGAATGGTTACTATAGATTATAGGAACCATCCCTATACCATTATGGAAACCTTTCCCATAGTATTATAGGAACAGTTCCTATACCATTATGGGAACCATTCCTATAATATTATGGAAACCATTTTCATAATATTATAGGAACTGTTCCTATAATATTATGGGAATGGTTCCCATAAAGGTAAAGGGATTGTTCGTATAATATGTAGGAACCATCCTATACACGGAGAGAAAATTATAGTAACAGTTACAATATATTATGGGAATGATTCCCATTGTGCATGGTAACCGGTTTTTTTGAAATGTTGATTATAGGAACGGCACCCATATATATTATGGTAACCATTCCTATAATTATGGATATAATTCCCATACGGTATCGGAATAGTTCCTATGGAATTATGGTAATCGTTACTATGTACATATGGTAATGGTTACTATAATATTATGGTAATTGTTACCATAATATTATAGGAACAGTTACCATAATATTATGGGAATGGTTACCATAATATTATGGGAATGGTTACTATAATATTATGGGAATGGGTACCATAATATTATGGGAATGGTTACCACAATATTATGGTAACCATTACCATATACGCTTAGGAACTGTTACAATGTAGTTATCGGATTGGTTCCTATTTGCTTATGGGAACTATTCCTATGAGTATGGTAATCATTACCATGATTCTTTCACATGCGATATGGGAACTGTTACCATAATGATAGGAATTGTTACCATATTTATGGAAACCTTCCCAGAAAGTATGGGTCTATATCCGATAATCCCAAGTAATCATTACCATAACGGTATCGGATGATATTTCATAAACGTACTAGGAACAGTTCCTTTAATTTTTTCTCCGTGTACTATTATGGGAACCATTCCCATAATACATAGGAATACATCCTATAATTTTCTTTCCGTGTAGAAGTAATTTTTACACTTTTCTTTGAGTTAATATTTTCATGATAGTATGAGAGCCATTCCCATAATATTATAGGAACCATTCCAATAATATTATAGGAATGGTTGCTATAATAATATGGGGATTATTCCCATAATATTATGGAATGTTTCCGATATATTATGGGAATAATTCCCATAAATTTATAGGAAGTATCAGATTTCAATGCAGGCGATATGAAGAACATAATTAATTTAATTTGGATACTTGACAAGCTTGAAATGTTTAAATAGTCGATGATCTTAAAACTGTTCATTTGTTTCCTTTCTATTTTTTTTATGCTTTATTTGTTTATATAAATATCAAAGTAGCTAGACCTAAAACTGCATCTCTGTATTTACTTCAATATTCTTTCTGTCATCGTTTACTTTGTATACTACTTTATTGTTCTATGTACACCGTACATATTTTTAATGTTAGCATGTTGGCGAAAATCGTTACGTGAGAGTAGAGAATATTCAAAGCTTTTCGTTTAAGGTACGCAATAGTTGTCTAACAATATATTCCAGTATACACTCAAAAATGTACCATGTATTGTCTGTTATGGTAGTTAATGATTATAATATTATTAAATATATTTCTCTATACACGCTATAAAAAAAGTGGTAATACCTCCCTTCTTAACGAAGTTATTAATACGACACGGAGAAAAAAACAGGTAATATTTTCTTTGTTCGCATATGAATTTTTACTATAATCACCGGAGTAAGTTCAAGTGGTATAGGTGTTAAAATCGACAGTGTTAAATGTCAACATCGAAAGCGATATGAAAATAACGCCGCCGCGGGTGTAGATATTCTTTACCGATATTAAAATATTTTACTTTGTGAAATTTTTACTTACTCGATCAGTATACTTGTTAATGAATGACATTTTTTATTAATTTTCATAAAGAACTGGCATTTTTTTTTTGTTTTATGATCATTAAAGTTAATATTCCGAGTAGACGCAGCTTACCCCGCTTTTACACCGGTATTTTAACACCGCTGAATTACACCACCTACACTGATAAAACGATTTCTTTATAATAAACATATTGATAGAGTTGAGACTTTTTAGTAAGTTCTCATTAATATTGAAGATATTTTATTTACAATAAATAAATATCACAGTTATTCCAAATACTACGAAATTTTAAAGTACTTAATTTAAAAAAATTATGTATTTAAAGTAAATACTTAGATCATTCTATTTAATTAAATATCAATTAATATTAACTAGGAATATTATTTACTGTCAATCCAAGCTTTTATTTCATATAAACGGATAGCTTGTAATTATAAAATTATTAAAACTTCCCGCAAATATGAATATCTTAATAGTTAAGATATTGTATTTATTATAAAGATGTGTCAAATGCACTCCTACGCGTTATAGCGGAAAGTAGCGAAATTAAAACAAAAAAAAAATTATTTGTCCAGAAAAGAACCGCGTACATTCTTTCTAAGCGTCAGTATCATTGTGGTATTATTTATTAGGTTATTTATTAGTTTTAAATTATCTCACCTGTATGATATATTTAATGGTAAGTGGAAATTTATATTCATTTATGCTTAGCAACTAACATAATATTAATTAGCTATTTAGTTCTAACCTTAATTGTTTACACTCACATTTTTTATTTTTCTAATTTTCTTGTATTTTTAAGAACGATTTCAATTATTTTTAAATCACAATTATGGTTAAATAACAATACCGAACTAAACACAATTATTCCTAAAGTTGGTACACGGTTAACTCTGCGCAATAAGTATCCAAACTACGTATGTTTTCCTTTTCTCAGTATCCAATTGCTTTTTTTTTGTATACATTTAATTTACCAAATTTCAATTTTATTATTGAAATAACTTTTTTTTTATATTAATATTTAAAAATTTGAATTAATTATTATTTATTGAGAATAAATTGCGATTTAATAACAAAAATATCAGTGAAATGAATTTTTGTTATAATTATACTAATTACTGTTAATTTTTTAGATTAGTGCAAATTCTATTTCTGTAACAATTGATAAAATATCAATAATACCACTTGCAGTACCTGGATGCGCGTCATCAATTGACACTGACGAAAAACAAACAGGAGAAATTGTTGTAAAATATACCATTGATGATTATCAAATCGTGGATTCCTTCAGCATTATACACTTTATTCGATGTATTTATTAATATTCTATGTGTTGTATGTTATTACTGTTCTATGTATATTGTTTAACCAATAATATAAAAATAAATAATTTAAAAAAATATAATAATTCGATATATTTATTTACATATATATATTTCTCAGATAGCTTTAATTTTAATTTTAATTTTTATCTCTTCAATTTAATGAAATGAATTATTAATATAAATATTCGAATAATTCATTTTAATATAGATTCTACATAATATCAATACACTGATCTTTAGTGCACAAATATTTAAAGTTATAATAAAGAAAGCATACTTTGTTACAAGTATACATATTTTTAAGCAGTGATAATATATTATTTCATTTAAATACTGGATTATTTAATTCAACAACTCTTCTGTTTTTATCAAATATCAATGTATTTATAATTAATTTACTGATACTTGATCGAAATAGCGGCATCTTAAGTATTAATATATCCAGAGTTGCTCTAACGATATGAGGATAGGTATAATAAATACATCATTTATCCTTAATAAACGGAGATCTAATTCGCCATTATTAATTCCACCATTTATTTATATCAAATAAAATTTCTTAACTATAAAGATATTGTTTTTTCAGTGTTTATTTTATAGGAAAACTTTCTACGTAACCTAGTATTTTTTCCTATATTTTTATAGGAAATTTCCCTACGTTGGCATAGGAAAAATAACTGTTTTTTTTCTCTGTGATACTTTATTAACATGATCAAAATCTCTAAACTGCACATGTGCATTGAATTATTCAGCATACGCATGTGTAGATCAGTGCAACTTCAGTTAAATTTTATAACCTTACATATCTCTATATTAATTGATACGACAACGCCAAAGTTGACTTTTCATTTTATTGGGCTAAGTTTTGTTAAGTAAATAGTATCAAACAAAATATTCAATTCCATAAAGTATAAATCTTTCTTGATAATAATAAAGCAAGTAATTTTTATACCTCTTATTGAAGTTTCGACTCGAGTCGAAAAATTAAACCTTAACTCCAACCTCTAATTTAGGCTGTAAATAAACGTATTCTAGAAACTCATTTGAACCTTTATGCTGCACTCATTTCTGTTTCAGCAATATAGAGGGCTGAATAAGGTTCTATTTTTCACTAAAGGTAGGAGGGTAAAACATGATTTTAGAATTCATATAATGCCAGTTCTCGGCTATGACTCGAATATTCGATATTACCTACATCTGAAATCGTTTCGTTTCATCCCTTGTTACACGATATATTATTGTGGAAGGTTAATTGAGCTAGTGAGTAAGGGGTTATTTTTTCTAGTAAATCATTTATTTCTTCATAAACTGTTACAGATTATTTTCATATGATACATTGAGTTGATTTCACGTTATATTAAATGAGTTCAATTGACATCTAAAGAACTGAATGTGATATAGTTTGATTACGTTTGTGGTAAAAAAGAAAAATAACAAGTATCATTACGAACAGTGGGTCGTGTTGGGTAAAGCTTACAAGTATTTCCGGATGTTGAACAAAAAAAAGTAAAGAAAAACAGTGTTAGAGAGATGAGTTTCGAAAAACCGTAAAAGCTAGATACCGAAAGGAATGAGCCTCAGAAAACTGTAGGCGTCGGAGTTAAACTTCACAAAAAAAAAAAAAAAAAAAAAAAAAAAAAAAAAAAGTAAAGGAAAAATAAATAAAAATAAAAACAAAGATTAACCTTTTGTCGACAAGGCCGTTTCAGCATTCCTTTGTCTAAGTTGAGTATTCTGTCGCAACACTCTGTTTTGCTCAGAACTCAGTCTAAAGACATTCTCTAGCTTTCTCGTTATTTCATTCTCTCCCTCTTCCTCATTAGACTTTCTTCTCTTCCCTTCCACAAAGATTGCTTTCGGTGTCTGTTTGATTGAAACTTACAGTAATTAATAGTAGCCTGTAGCTACCATATATTTTTTAATTTATACTATCGAAGATGTAAATAATACATTCCTTATAGGCGTCAATTAAATGTTATTATCATTACTCATTACTTAAACTATGAAATTAGTTTATTTATTTGTTTATGTTTTATCTCGTGGAAACATTAGTGCCATTAAAAAGTACGTTGATAAAATTTACAGAAAGTTCGAATTTGTACTTTAGATAACTTTGATTGAGGGGAAAGTAAAACTCCTTCAACTACAATTGTCTTGTCAAGAGTTTGAGTATCAGGTGGTCGTCTTAGATAGTGTAAAATTTAATCCTTAAAATTTCATGATCGACTTTAGACTAATATTTGTTTTTGTATCAGTTATCAATTTATTTGCAAATAACGTAAGGTTTTAAAAGATAAAAGTAATTGACAGCAATAAATTTAGTTATGTATTTGACCTTTCCTTCATAAATTTTGTGTCTAAACTAAAATTTCCTTTTTAGACCCTGTGAACCAGCCCCGAAATCGCCTATTGTTTTTGAGCTCAAGAAGTGCGAAAACATTATTGTCGCTATATTTTCAAGATCTTTGAGCTTAACAATACCTTTAAATACATTGGAATTTTCGAGCCCAAAAAAAGTAACATTTCGTAGTAATTTCCAAAAATTCAAGAAATTGCAAATAACTACTAAGGATCGTTTTTTAAAAATTTGCTCACGATTATGCTTGATGAATTCAATGTTTTCGGACAGAAATAATCCAGATGAAGAGTGACGTGAACTTTGAATTAAACCAGCGAGTTGATGTATGAAACATCATCATTTAAACTAACGAACCAATTGCCATCATTTATGTAGCAATCATCAAACACTATGAAACCTGAGCGCCGATATTATTTTTGAAATATATGAGGAATTACAATGTGTATTATCCCAAAATAATGAAATCCATTATTATTCATGCATTCATGAATTATTATTTTTTTAAGTTTTTACCGCCAATATTCTTCGAACTAATTAAGCGATTTTGATGTTTCATGCGGATTCGACACAGTTACAGCTTTCAATGTTGAAACATTATTAGTATCAATCGATTTTGTGGTTTTTGACTTGATTAAAAAAAAAGAAACACTTATTTGAAATTCTTTCGACGATGGAATCACTTAGACAATTAATTCGATTTTGAAAATTAGGGTCGCATTTGACGCAGCTCACAGAGCTTTGGAGCTGATGAGATTTCGAAATCAATCCATTAAATATGCTAAAAAATATCGAATACAACCGTTTTTCAAAAAATTTTAATTTTGGAATATTTCGTAACGTATTGTACCAATCAAGCTGAATTTCTCACAGAACCTAGGAATTAATAAGTAGTTTCGAATGTCACCTTAAATATCTAAGTCCGCTCATCGGTTCAAAAGTTAAAATATTTGCATACGTATGAAAGTACGTATATACACCCATACATACACGAATATTCTCTTGAAAATAGTCAGGATAGTCGGCATGAGTTACATAAAATATAAAATCCTAAAATATATCATGTCTCATTAAATTTTATTAAATTAGTCTTTTTTGTTTTCCTCGAAACCGTTATATTTTATTTCAAATTTTGACACTGACGCTGTTGTACATCTTTGGTAGAAAGCCGAAACAGAAAAAACTACTAGTAAGAAATTAGATGAGGGCTTTGACATAATACACCGACAGCTTGACCTTTATGTGTTTATTGTAAGCGATTAAAAAGAATGCGAATGGTGATATTCAATGGGGTTCTATTTGACGAAAATCAGGCTTAATCAAAGAAAGGATAGAGTCGATTCGTCGGGTCTTTTACCAGTGATCGTGTAAACGTACTAACGTACATAAAGAAAATGTATTATGAACGTACGGAAAAATAACTTTTCGAACTGCCCATTATAGTAAATTGACTTAAAACACCATCGGACATTACTTAGTCTTGTCTTTAAAGTCAGCGGCTTATTACAACATCTAAGTGTATGACATAAAATATAGATACGATTCCGTGTCAGCAAAACGGTCAGGCGTCACTAATCGTTTTGATGAAACAATAGAGTCCCGTAAGCCTATTTCTGCTTCAAGTACGTAATATACGTGCAGTCTTTATTTAATTATAATGAGAATACTAATCACTCGAATGTTTAATGAATAGAATGAAGCCGTAATAAAACAATGGAGAAAATAATCGGGTTTAAACCTTAAAAGCATACTCTGTTTTATTAGATGTTTTTTTTTAGTGATTAAGATTTTGTAAAAATATTTCTAACAATAAATAATTGCTTTTTTTTTGTCATTTCAAAGGTTATAAGGACATTTCGCGTTACTAAAACCATAAGGGCGTATAAAAAAACTTTTTTGCTTCAATCAACGTAAAAATGTTGACAACATTAGAATCTATTGAAAAAACGAAAGAAATTTTTTTTTTGTTTTACGCCTTTTTGGTTTTAAGAAAAAATTTTTTTAAAATCATAAGGGCGTATCCTGTTTTTTCGATTTATTATCAATTATAGGTAAGAGTAAGAAAAAAAATTGCCAGCGTAATAAAAATTATCACTCCACAATTTAATTTATATGAACAAATATTTATTTAAGTGAAAAAACAAATAAAAAATAGAGAAAAAATAAATTCATCAGGGTATTAGTCCTATACCATCTCCATCGTCAGAATCATCTGTAGCTAAGAGTATGAAAAAAATTTTTTTAATTTTTTTTAGAACATAACTTGACAATAATAAAAAAATTTATAAACTATTACCATCGCTGAAAATTAATCTTTAATAATATTGATAATATTTTTGTGGGACGGTGCCTGATGCACAAAAATGATTTAGGTCATTAAACTTGCTTTGATATATTGGTATTCTAGAACCATAACAATTCTCAAGAACAACGGTAATTGATTTTTGAAAATAAAAAGAAAAAAAAAAAACAGGAAACAGAAAATGAAACTTTGATTGAAAAATGAAAAAATGCACCTTTGAAAAATTGAACAATCTAAATGTGCATTTTTTTAATTTGATTAAATTAAATTTCACAGCACTCATAGAATTTAGAATTTTTTCGTTCCCGAATTATACATATTTTTTACATTAATTGTTGAATTAAAAAAATTGTGACAAACTTAAGATTCGATCAAAATTAAATAAAGAAATTTGGTTTTTTATTCAAATAAATATTTGTTCAGATAAATTAAGTTGTGGAGTGATAATTCTTATTACCCTTGCAATTGTTTTTCTTACTCTGACCTATAATTAATAATAAACCGAAAAAATAGGATACGCCCTTATGACTTTAAAAAAATTTTTGCTTAAAACCAAAAGGGCATAAAACAAAAAAATTTTTTTTTTCGTTTTTTCCATAGATTTTAATGTTTTCAATATTTTTACATTGATTGGAGCAAAAAAAAAAAATTTTATACGCCCTTTTGGTTCTGCAGAACCAAAAGGGCGTATATTTTGAGATACGCCCTTTTGGTTTTAGTAACGCGATTTGGTAGGGAAAGGGGGGGGGGCAAAATGGGCCTCTTAAGAAATGAGGGCTTATATGTAATATAAATGTCAGCCCTTTTTGCCCCATTTTCCCCTGGTAGGAGAGGGGGGGGGGCACTTAAAATTTTGAGTGCAAAATAGGTTCCTTAAATTTTGCCCCCCCCCCTTCCCCTATTTACCTATATTTAGGCTCACCATATTTCTCAATGTTACAAGTGCTCATACTTTGAATATCCATAAATAAAATTTTTCCACGTATTCTGGTATACGGCGGGTTAAATTTTTGTAAGTGTTTTTGTCTTCAACACTAGATATCTATCCGGACCTTGCATCTCGGATGTCAAAAATCTAGAAAATGACTTAAATATTGGTAATTTTCAAATATATAATTTAAATTTTTATATAATACCGCAAGATTGACAGTAGTGGACTAACTAAGAGTTGCAATACTTTTTTAACTTTTGTAATACCTGAAAAATGGCATATTTCTGTCATTTCTATACTTTTATAGTGTAATAGCTCACCTAACATTTCGATGCAAGTAGTTTGGATGGTATCCTCTCCCCTTTACTTGTATAGTGTTGGGTTGAAGACCGCAATACGGTTTTAAGCCGGCACGTACTAGTAGAGGATGTTGTCTAAGGCAAGAGTACGTTACCATAGCCTTTTTGACGAGTCCGCTAACGTACTCAGGATGAAATTACATATATTATGGCACAAGGGCATATATTTTAAGTTTTGGTGGCTGACTTAAGAGTCAATGCATAAAATAATAAGAATATTATGTCAAATAGCGCAGTATAGCACAGAACATTGAAAAAATGTCAAAGAAATTTAATATATCATGTTTATACCTTTAGCACAAACACACAAATATTGACGCTTATTGTATACTCAATTGAGCAAATATATCGTTAATCCGCTGATAATTGCATAGTGACCAACTTGGTTTCAATGCTAATTGTCTACAATAAGGTTTCTTGCACATTAGAATTAAGGTGAGCCCCACTTCTAAACAATTACCAAAAATATTTGAGGATTTGCATGGATTACTTTTTAAAATTTTGAATTTATCAACTATTTTGAATAACAGTAAAATATGTCCTACCATTTCTATTTACTCTATGTCATCATACTTTTTATGTGATAAAGCCAGTAATCAACAAGACTTCGAAAATGCTTCCGGTAATTTTTGGCAATTTGATATCTATTCAAGTAACTGAGTAGAACCGAACCCGAAAAAATAAAAGCAATGATAAATTATATTAAATTATTATTCTGCAATGAAATTGGTTCACTGATGGAATAATAATTTCTTTAGGCAAAAATAGAAGTTAAAATAATAAATTATTGAAGGTAATAAAGTACATTGAATTTCCAATAGTATGTTATGTTTAATGCAAGACCCTTCATTATTATATTAATTTTTTTGAATCCAAGAATTAAATTATTTATAATCCTATTATTATCATTAATTTAAAATACGTACCGGGATTGAGTTTTATACTGTTAAATTTTTATTATTTGAAGGAATAATTTAATAAGATCTTTCAAAAGTTATGTAAATTTCAATACGAAGGTAGCAAGTTCGTTGGAAGTGAAATAACTGGAAAAAGTGATATATCTAGTAAGGGGAGATGAAATTATTCTTCCAAATAAAAGTTATCGATATTTTACTCGGATGGCTTCACGAACTTGGTGCGATAATCAGAAAAGATAAAAATATTAGACTGAAGATCGTTAAGGGAAAATTTAACAATATTCAAATGAATCAATAACTCCCATCTTTTTTTTTATTCAAATTTAGCTATCCCTGATAATAAAAAAAAAAAAAAAATGACAATCTTAATTATATTTGGAAATTATTAATTTTTCACAATTTTCTAATGCACTTAATGAGTTTTTCACTTCCCGCTAAGAAAATTTAAACTTTTCGAAAAAAGGGAAGTTATTGGTTTTGGTCTGATTATCGAAAACCGAGTTTTGACCAGATCTCGAAATTTTCAGGTCTTAAAAAACACTTTTGCTTATTTACAAGATGATGTCCGAGTGTGTGTTTGTGCGCATGTACGTACATATGTAAATATTCTATAACTTTTGAAGGGATTAACCGATTTAGATTTTTGATGTGGTATTCAACGTGGCTTATCGATTTCTAGATTTTTTAAAATAATTACCATTTATTTGTAAAATTCGTTTTGAAATATTCAAATATTAATTTTTTTGAAAAATGTTTTACTTAGATAACTTTTATCATATTTTATGGATTGATTTCATTATCTAATCAGATCTCAAACTGAGATTCGCATCGTATGCCGCCTTAACCATCAACATCAAGATCATTTGTTCCAGAGATATTAATGACAAAAACATCTCAAAAAAGTGTTATTTTTTTTTTTTTAGATAACATCAGAAATGTTGAACTACACGGAGAAAAAAAAACAGTAACCATTGCTGCGCAGAACAGTAATCCAATCAATAATCGTGTTTGGGCAAAAGATTCAGTACAGTAAAAACACATTTTACTATACTTATATTTATCTAATTGACTGGATTACTGTGCTGCGCAATTATTGCTCTTTTTTCTCCGCGCAATAGACTTCAATTTTTTAAGCATTAAAGGTTAAAAATATATGTCGAATACTGTATTGAACATCAAAATAGATTGATTAGTTCAAATATATCAGTGACGAATTCGCCTTATTTTAGACTGAACTGGCTTACTTAGTCACGATTTAAGACAACCAAGTCTAAATCAATTTTTTTTTTTTACCGAGGAATTTTTCGACTTATTCTTGATTTCTTAAACTTTTGTAGATCAAGGCAAGATATGCCATTTTTTGTGCTCAAAATTGTGTTCAAGATACTATTTTTCAGCCCCTTGAAATTAAAAAGATCGAGAAGCTTTGGATTGGCTCAGAAGATAAACCGATTTTCAGATTTATTATTTTTTTTTTTTTTTTCATAATTAAATATCGAATGTTTTTCCATTTCCATAATTGTAAGTCAACGCAGTGAATAAAAAATATTTCCGTTGATTTTATTTCTCAAAGTATTTCTATAAATAAATATCATTATTTACACGTTATCCACGTTGTTAAACACATGAAAATTTCTGTTTTAAAACCTCTTTAAAAGTCACGATATTATAATGATCTTCTCTTTTATGATGTTTTCTTATCATCAGTACTTCGACATAGGATGTTATGTTATTTATATATACATATTTGTAAATAATATTTCAAAATTTTAACAAGAAATATACATGATTTTTTACGAAGAAATACAATTTATTATTTTTTTAGGACTCTTAAATTTCGTGACTGTTAATTATTATTATCGACAACAGAAGAATAATTTTTTAATTTCAATTCACTTGGAAGTTATTCAATGGTATATGAAATTAATGACACGAAACAATTTATTTTTTATTTTAATATAAAATAGAAAAACCAACTTTGAATTTTGATCTTTGACATAAAATGGTTATAAAAGATATGATATATATGCAGGAACTTCTGTTTTTTTAGTAGAAAAAAAGATTAAAACTTGTGTAATATTCAAGACAGTAAGTAGAACATTAAACTATATACATTGTTTTTATACTTGTTTTATGTTTTAGTTATTTAACATGTATGAATAAACTTTTTATTGATTAAGCTAGAAAACTTTTATCAAAACATACTTTTTTAAAGATATATACTATTAAAAAAAAAAATCTCGAAAATGGTTGATCCTGCGGGCCAGTCCTTAAACTTTTCGCTGTTCTCGAGCTCTTCGAGTCTGAAAAAAATTATTTTTTGCTTTGATCTCCAAAAATTCAAAATACCAAAAATAATTCGAAAAATTATGTTAATTGTTATTTTGTAAATTTTTCGTCATCGATATCGTTTGAACTAATTAAGCGATTTTGATGTTTAATGCGGCATTAGACGAAATTTTTTAGCCTCTCACTCACTTTTGAAATTTTTTCATCAACGATATTTTTCGAACAAATACTCCGATTTTGTTGATTAACGCAACATTCAATGAGAATTGTTGAGCCTTAGAGCTGGTTAAATTTGGAAATCAATCCATAAAGTATGATAATAGTTATCCGATAAAAACGTTTTCTCAAAAATTTCATTTCTGAAATAGTTTAAAACGTACTTCAACGATCAAGCTTAATTTTTCACAAAATCTAAAAATTAATAAACCGCTTTGAATACAACCTCGAAGATCCAAATCAACCGATCCGATCAAAAGTTATAGAATATTTTCATACACACGTGCGTACAGACACATATATTTACTCTCGAAAACCATCTTGAAAATAGTCAGAATTGTTTCGTAGAACTTCATAACGTTAACATCTGATGAAAACTTTTGAAAATCGGGCCGAACATAATAACTTTTCAAATTTTTCGAAAATCGCCAATTTTATTGTGGGAAGCTGTAATTGAAGTGTTCGTAAAGCACACCCAGCGTTATTGTGCTGGGGGCATATAAAAATACGATCTAGATAACGACTAAACCAGGAAATTCCCAGTGTCTTCAAGATAAAAAAGGTCATTCGGCAGTCGAAATGGAAGTAGATTTTTCATTATTTATTTAATTATTTTAATCCGTAAGGTAGGCGGTGGCGTTTCAAGGTTCATCTAAAGCTTATAAGATCAATTATATTTATTCTTGTCAATTTTGAAAAAATACTTTATGTATACTTTAATGTTGAGATTTTAGAAGTGTTACACGGCAGTAATCAGAATTGGAACAGTTACATGAATTTATGAAAAAGTGGAAGAACAAATGCAACAGCTTAATTTAATAAATAAATAGGTAATTTTCGTTAAATATAAAAAAAATAGAGCTGAAATATGAAGCTCATCAGATAAGCTACATAAAAGTACTAACAGGATTCAACTATTATGTATTACTTGAAAGTTATTAAATGAGAAAGTAAAAAAAAAAAAATGTTTTTTTTCTATTTTTCTGTAAATTTTGAGATTCATCAAAGTATTTGAAAAAATTATCTTGAGTGTAAGCAACATAGCTTAAATTAAAGCAAATCGAATGAACATAAAGATTCAATCACCAAGAATAGATTATCTCTTTAAGATAAAAAATCATTTAAAGATAAATCAAGAAAAGTTGAATTTTTAGAAAAATTAAAAAATTTTTAAACGGCTGTAACTTTTAAACTTTTTGGTCGATTTAGCTCATCTTCGAACTGAACCAAGCTCTTTAGCTAAAGAATATGTAAAAAAAAGTTCATCAAGATCGCTACAGAATTGTGGACGCTATCGTGGGAGAACTGCGCGTTATATCGAATATATATATATATATATATATTAATACATATATAAACTTTTTCACCAATAGTATTTTTTGAACCTACTTGACTCAAATATATAGAAAATGTTAACATTTTTGTAAAGTTGCGTCATGAGCACAAATACAACAGTTAGATTTTTATAAAATCTACTAAAAATTAGTTGTTGAAATTTCGTATTTTCAGAATTAGGTAACAAATAAGCAATTTTTTTAATTTTCGTTGAAGATCATTTTTGAACAAATAAAGTGATTTAAATAGTCTTATTGGCAATAAAAATAGTTAAATAAGATGATTTTCATGAAAAACAGAATTTTTCGACAATTTTGACAAAATCAAAATTTTGATTATTCTTTTCGAATCCTTCCTGTATAGGATCGTATTAAAATCAATAGCTTTCCAATTTTAAGAATTTCAAATTTTTTAAATTGTGAGTTAAAATAATTAAGGCAGATTAAATAAGTTAAATGTGGATGAATAACAACTTTCTATGTAAAAGCATTGTAGAAAATTTTAAATCCGACAGAATTGCTTCGCTTACAACGAAATATAAGATCAACTGCTGGCTAAACGATTATTTGGCATTTAATGAATACCCAGGGAGTCTACTAGTGACCTCAGTTATAATAAAAAAAAAATTTATATATATATATATATATATATATATATATATATATATATATATATATATATATATATATAAAATTAAGTATTGCACAACGAGGGTAATGAAACAGAAGGCGTCGTACATTAAATAGGAGGAAGAGCATTTAGAGATTTCATAATATGAAGATAGAAATGGTTTGGGCGTTGTGAACATTTATATTATTGTATTTAATAAAATACGTCCATTAAGAAGATTACGAATTTCTTACTCCAAATGTTTTTATAGTTACTGGTAGGAATACAAGAAGTCAGTAATAATTACATTTAGTAAATATTTTGTTTATTCTTTATCTTGTGAAAAAATGGTTATGTCAAGAATTCCATTTTATAAAATTATTTTTTGTATAGTATAAGATAGTTTTCTGTAGAAAATTAATGATAACAAAAGACAAAGAAATAAACAAAAAGAGAACTTTTTTCTTAAATAAAAATGTAGTAAAAGTTAATTCTTTTATTTGGTTCATATCCTACAAAGGGTCAAGACTAACAGCATTAAGACGCACGAAAATTTTGTATCTATAGTACTAAAAACTAACGACCACCTACTTTTACTTACAGTGAACAGTAGTATAAAAGAAACAAAGAAGAATATAGTGTGAAAAAGTTCTTTTTATCGTTTTTTTTACGATTGCATTGATCGAACTTGCAGTATTTTAAAAGGCTCATCAAAATTTGCATTTAAAAATGTTTTGGTATTAAATTGTATAACATCTTTAAATTAATTTGGGTACTATTTACCTAAATAATGAGTTTTTTTGTGTCTCGTAATTCAAACAAACTTCAAGCGGTCACAAAAAGCGGTCACAGAATGTATAGATTCAAAATGAAATTTATATATTTTTGGTTAACTCACAAAATTGTTGCAATAAGGATGAAAAAAAAAAAAAAAAAAAACGTAACGGATTCATAATTCGAACACTGATAGATTTTTTTGGTCCGCAACAGTATAGCACTCAGCGATGTACCACAGACATGATTTTGTATAGTTACAAAAAATCCTCAGCTATTTTGAAACTTGTATAATTAATTAATTCACTTATAGTGGCGCTACTTAGGTTTCACACTACCAACAACGTCATTGTAGAAACAACTTTCTTAATCTAACTAGTTATTTTTATCGAGCTGAGAACACTAAATTTCGTCTATGGTCAAATAAGAGTCGTACAAAATAGCATAGAGTGAGACCCCACTGGGTGAGACTCCTCCGTTAAGTGTGTCTATCATATAGCCCACCTCAGACGCCGTATTGGAAAGTACATATTAGAATTGTTATGTACTGAAACAGGTACAGGGACGAGTCACTGCGAGAGGTGCGAGTTGAATAAGGCCATCTCGTGGAGTGAAGCCGAACCACCACATATATATAGATATTTGGTTATAATAATATTTTCGAGTTCGACAACATCAAGAAGCTCTGGGTTTGACTTGCCGTGTCACCTGTTCCACAGGTTTTTTTTTATTGAAATTGAAATATTAAATTTTTAATACGAAACCATTATTTGAAATAAAAGCCATAAACTCCCTCCATTGAAAACAAATATAAATGCTTCTATCATAAAACGAGTATAAATATTTGTATCGTAAAAAAAGTAATAAATGTCAACTCCGGGCCAACAAATATGATGGTAGAAATAATCCATTTGATATGTTCCAAAAAAATCGTTCGTAGCTGTAATAGTTGTATTCGATAATTTAATTTTTTTTTAGAATTCATAAATCGTTAAGCAGACTAGCCGTGTAAAATAAAGAAAAAAATCGGGGCGTTGGTTGGCCCTACTGACGTTTTTTTTTTCCATGTATATAACTTAAGAAACAAAAATTGGAAACAGTGCGACTCAACTTATGCATTTTCAAAAATTTGGGTAAAAAAAATGATTCTTAACTAAAGATAAGACATCTCTAAACAAATAAATCAGCAAAAATTTTTAGTTCTTTAACTTAAAAATTGTGTGCATAACTATTATAAAAAAGGATCAACTGTTTTAAATAATGTATAATGTCACTTATCTTTGATACTTAATACAAAGAAATAGCAAAAATGATCTTACAGAACTGATAAATTTGTCATTAATCAAGTTATAATATCGAAACGGTAGCGATTCTACTAGAGTGATATGCAACTAATGCAAAGAAATTGTTGACTCACTTCATATTTCACATTTATTTTTTATTACATAGCTTAAAAATAAATTTAAAAAATCTAAAAGTGCACACCTTAAATCTTCATGTTATAAAATGATTAATTAATTTAGTTTTACAAATTATCAAAGCGCGTATGAATCCTCTGTAAGAATCTGAAAAAAAAAATTTTTATTTTTAACTAACACGAAAAATTTTTTAACAGTACAAAATCGATGACTCTTTTCAATTTTATCAAAAAAAGAAGTCTTAATTAATAAACAAAGTAAGAAAACTAACCTAACAACAAATCAGTGCACTGAGTTGTCACAAGATATAATATCTACACATACTTACATCCCAATCGACCAATCAATATTTAAAAAAAAAAAATATAAAGACAATTCAACTTGATGAAAACGGTGAAAACTCTTCAGGTGAGAATTGAGCACTTTCAATGATTTTCGTTGAAGTATGCAGTGGTTAAACATCTAATACTTGTTTAATTCATTTTCAAACCGAACTCATTTGTACAGCAAATTCATAAAACCAAATCTGATGGAAGACTGACATCAAGATCCTTTCATGTAGATGGTACTATAAGGACCCTCAAAGAGAAACTCTCGTAAGTTTAACGTCAGTATAATCGAATCGAAACACTAGAGTAGCTCAATCAATTAAATTTCAAGATATATATATATATATATATGACATTTACCACAGACACTCAAATATCGATCGATTATCAATTCGGCAATTTTCGTAGTCAGATCGAATATTGTCAGTTTTTTTTAAATTTTCTTTCGTGCATGTGTCGTTAAAATTTACCAGCTATTTTTCGGTAGCCGTTACCGATTAATTTGGTAGCTGCTACTGGAAAATAATTGTTAGCAGCTACCGATTATTTTTTTACATGTAAATTATTATTATGAGTTTGGCAATCGTAATGAGATAACACACTTTCGATCATTATATTTACTCATTGCCTAAATACTATTTTCTATTATGTATCATTACTGTGTACACGCACGTGTTCGACGCTTTTTTGAAAAAGAGATCACGTCGGATTCGCTAATTTAGCAGTAAAGGTATTATTAAATATGAACTAAATTAACTATCCAATAAAATAGTATTCCGGCAAAAAGTAAATATAATTATCAGAAGTGCGTTAGGTCACTAAAATTGCTAAAATCATAATAATAATTTATGCGGTGTACGGACACAAGCATGAAAGAAAATTCAAAAGAAAAACCGATCATAATCGATTCAGCTACGGAAATTGTCGAATTGATTATTGATCGGTGTTTAAGTCTCTGTCGCAATCGCCATATATATACATAAAAGACTTGTAATAGTATAACGTTTGAAAGGGTAACACACAACAATTTCAGTTGAGGATGAGGTTGACTGTTCCAGCCGCGGCTGAAGATAGATATCACGCGACGCCTGAAATCGTGTGTTGTTCCGTGCTTCACACTATATATTTTAAAATAACTTGCATTCAAATTAACAATGTTTAGAGTCAATCAACACGAGGCAATTTAAAATAATAGGGCGTGTACACATTCAACTGTCAACTCGATTGTTTAGAATGGCATATGATTATTTTGAGTTTTACTATAAAAAGTAATTCTGGCAGAGCTAAAATGGAACGAGAAAGCAATTTAACGTACAGAAACGAAATATTTTTTGCTCTAGAGAAAAAACCTGAGGTTCACAATTTACTGAATTGCATTGGTCTGAAATTGGCTTCTTTCAATTGGCTAAATATGCTTTTAAACTCGTGATTTCAATGCACGTAATATGAAAAAATGTATTTTTCAAGATTATTTGCGGATGGTATTATAACTAAAGTGTAACTTATAGTGTGTTGTGTAGTAAGAGATGAAATAAGACAATTTGAGACGAGAGTGAAGTTGACATAACCCGAAGTCAAAATCGTGTTTTGTCCCGTGTCACACACCATATTTATCACAATATCTGCATCGATACTGAGAATTGTAATGTCTGCAGACAATGAAAACAGGCTAATTTTTGACCTATAGTAAACTATAAAAAAATAATGCTGTATTTGAAATATGCAAATTTAACAAGGGGAATCGTGGCTTTTTTATTAATTTATTAACTTTTTTTTATTTGAGCTCATATTATTTTTTTTGTTTTCCAAAGACGACTGTCAGTTCGATTGCACTCTCGAACCATGTTTAAGGTCATAGGCAAAACTATAGTTTTTGTAGTCTCTTTGAACAAATTTCACGGCGTGTTAAATATTTATAGATTAATTGCTTATGGAGTTTTGTTATTTTGCAAGTGTGTTAATTTCAACTACACACTTGGTTTTAGAGTATAATTATAATCATTACATGAATATTCAAAGGTTGACAATAAACAAATGCGATTCCGATAGGAATGATATAAAATCAGAAAATTTAGCGGGCAGAAACTAGACGTTTCTTGCTCTGAAAAGAAAGCAGCGATTTTTAACCGACTGAATCACATAGGCTTGAAATTGGTTCATTTCGACTGATAAAACAGGCATTGAAACTCTTGACTGAAAAAAATAATCGGTAGCAGCTACTGATTGGCAATCGGTAGCTGCTACCGATTATTTCGGTAATGACTATCTATTATTTCGGTAACAGCTACCAATTTTTTACGGTAATCAGTAATGACTACCGAAATAATCGGTAGCTGTTACCGAATAATCGGTAGCCATTACTGAAATAATCAGTAGCAGCTACCGATTATTTTTTTCAGTGTTAGATTTAACGTAGTTAAAACGAATATTTTGGTTACAGCACTTGTGTATGTCACAAATAACGATAAAATTTTCTACGATTTTTTTTTTTTTAATATTGGGATATTAGTTAATACAAAGGATTCAAGTTTTCGAAACCTTGTTATTTTATTAATACTTGTCTACATTCTATTTTGACGGACCCTCTCTTACATTTAAAATATATATAACAATGTCCATATTTTCACACAATAATTATTTCCTTAATTTTTCCATGAGCATTTATGCATGAAATCTGTAAAAAATTAACTACTAACTTTTAATATCCTTGCTTGTTTCAGGTAAGGATCAAAGTTTCATCAGTAATAACGCGGGTAAGTTTAATTCGAAAGGATTTTACTGTAGTTATGAATTTAGGTTATGTATTCACGGATCGTGTGAGTTAGGGAAACTAAAAAAAAAATTAACAATTTATTTTTCGAGGCGAAATAAATATTATTTATTTTAAATTAATTATATAAAAATAAATCGTAGAAAATAATATTTCTATACGTCTTTTCACACTTTTGTTGAAAAAAAACTATTGTTTGAGAATGTAAAATCTTGATGAAAGTTAATTCAATTGGGACAAATGTGTTTGAACAAAGAATCTTACAGTATAGAATCAAAGAGTTAAGTGAACAAACTGTGAGGTACAGACGGATAAGAACGGTAAATTGCGAGCAATCTAACTGATTAAGCTTTGCGGGTGTAATCCCAACGGCGTTTCGACCGATACTGTTCATGAACCAAAAGCGTGAAGGATGAGCGACCATCGCGTGATGAAAAGAGAACAAATACCGCAAAGAATCAAAGTCTTGTCGGACGAAGGATTTTGAGCTTAATGATTACGACTTTTGGGTAAAGCTTGAATGTCGTACGATATGTACATGTTATTTAGGACTAATGATGTAATAATTCTACTCAATTTATATATATACATTGGTTTTACTTTTCTTGTTCCGGAAAATTTTATCATACACGGAGAAAAATAGAAATAAAAAATATACGAATTTTTACTATGTTGTCGATCAAACTTGAAACAGAAAGTTCAGTCACCAAAAAAATATCACGCTGTACTGTAATTATTATTGTGAGCCTCTAAAAATTTTGTATTCTCTACTATAATTTATATTTTAGATGAATAATTTTCATTACAATTTATCAATAAGTTTTAAGTGTTACGATATTTTTTGTAGTGCAGTATAATAATTTTTTGACGACTTAATTCCTTGTTTCAAGTTTGGTCGACAGCATACTAAAAATTAGTACATTTTTTTAGTTAATTTTTCTCTATGCAGCTTTAGAAGTTTAAATTTTTTTCAATTTTCATTGTCTACACGGAGAGAAAATTATGGTAACAGTTACAATATATAATGGGAATGGTTCCTATAATGCATAGCAACCGGTTTTTTTAAAATGTTGATTATAGGAACGGCACCCATATATATTATGGTAATCATTTTTATAATTATGGGTACCATTCCTGTATGGTATCGGAATAGTGCCTATGGAATTATGGTAATCGTTACCATGTAACTATGATAATGGTTACCATAATATTTGGGACTGTTATCATGATGACATGAATTGTTCCCATACTTATGGGAACTTTTCCTAAAAGTATGGTTCTATATCCCATAATTCCAAGTAATCATTACCATAACAGTTACCATAATTTTCTCTCCGTTTAATAATCACACTTAGAAATTTAAATGGAATCCTATGATGTATTCAGTGGGATTCCCTTGGATTTCCATAAGATCTTATAGGATTCTACATACATTACTATCTGGTATTGTGAACACAATACATTTTTCTTGTGGATTCCTATGAATTTTTCGGCCAACTCATATTAATCATTTTTATTGTATTGCATGGAAGAATTCAAGACAATATTGAGACTCTAAAAATGTGATGTAGAGTCATGTGTGGCAAATTTGTGCAGTGGATAAGCGTGCGCGGCCCCATGAATTTCAGTTCGAAAGTGCGCACACTTACTAACAGCACACATTTGTCTCACATGACACTAAATGAATCGATTTACTCTTCTTCAGTTCTTCTTCTTTAGTTGTAGGGTTTAAGGTTATATAAATTTTCATGTAATTTTACTTGGAAGAGAAAAAAAAAAAATTTGCCAACACAATACTTGGTCAAAATTTTCTATTGATTGAAATGAAAGCGAATACCTTAACTTTAAGTCATAATTAGGGGTGTGCAAATACTCGAAACTTCGAATTATTCGAGATGTTCGAATAGTTCGAAAGGTTCGAATAGTTCGAAAGATTCCAATAATTCGAAAGGTTCGAATAATTCAAAAGGTTCGATTAGTTCAAAAGGTTCGAATAGCTCGAAAGAACTCCCTAAAAACATATAGAAAAAAATATTTTTTTTAATTTACCGTTAAGTTATGACCTCTATAATGTTTTTATCATATTTTAGGCCAATATGTGGGGGAAAATGGACCACTTAAAAAAATTGTAACGAAAAAATTAACTAAACGAAAAATAAAAAAAATAATTTTTTTTGGGTGGTCCATTTTACCCCATATATTGGTCTAAAATATGATAAAAACATTAGAGGTCATGACGGAAAACGAAAAAAAAAAATTTTACCTAATTTTCGAAGGGGGCCCTCGTGCCCCAGGTTCCCCTAATAGTTTTTTGATTTAACAAAGTCATAAATACTAAATTTCTTAGATACAATAATATTATTTACCGAAGATTCGGAAAAATTTCGAACTATTTGAATCTTTCGGACTATTCGATATTCGACTCGAATATCGAATCGAATCTAACTATTCGACTCGATTCGATTCGAACAAGATTCGCACAGCCCTAGTAAAAATATTCTCTGGAATAAGAAGATACGAAAAAACGTCATTTTATACAAATCTATAAATATGTAAAAATTAATTTGTATTTACAGATATGAAACGTAAAATTAATTTAAATAAATCACTCATTACGTAAAATTAGAGTGATAACATAAATTAAATAAGTAATTTCTCTGTTGTACATTTCTCTATTAATTTGTGTTATTATAGGTTATTTACTGAATAAAATATACACACACATTTGTTTCTACAGGTTATTAGTGTGAGCAATGCTTATAATTCTATTGTGGCGTGATTTCCAGTTTTACTAGTCAGTTTCCGGTTTAAATCGAGTGTAAACCTGATTTTTGCTACTCAGAAAATCGTACGATTTTATAAAATTGTAACCGAAAACATGATAAGTATTTATAAGAAACAATGTGCATTTTTTTAGGGTGTCAATTTGTCTCTCGGAAATTATAAAACATTTTAAACTAATGGAAATATTTATTTGAGCCGAATAAGATTTATTAATAGTTAATAAATGATGTATTTGAAAGCTTAATCAAATAAATATTCATTAATAGTTAACAAGTGGTTTATTAAATGAGATTAATTTGAGCCAAATAAATATTTATTAATAATTAATAAATTTCTTATTTAAATATAAGGAAATTGAATGACAAATGAAGCTAATGAAGTAGGGTTATGACAAGCAATTTACAGTATACTGTATATACCATTTAATTTTAATTTTTTCAAGTGAATAATACACACAGTAATTAATTTTAATTGATTATAACAATCATTATTCAAAATATATAAGAAAATGAAATACTATAATTTTATAAAACAGCATTAAATCACACGTAACGAACGACTTAGACTAGACAGTGTATTGAAAGGTACTAATAACAGATAGTGGCGCTGTAGTCAAATATTGTGGTGATGTTTACTCAGATATGAGATTTATTAACTATTAATAAATCTATATTTAGGGCTAACAAATACTTATTTCAGCTAAATAAAGTATTATTTGGCTGAACAAAATGATATATTTGAATGCAATAAAATTTATTTGACTCAAACTTATATTAATTAATACTTAATAACGTTTTATTTCAACCAAATGAGGTTGAATAACTGTTTCAAATAAATGCGTTTATTTATATCAAATAAATACTTCTATTAGTATACTATCATATTTTTATTCCTTCGCTAAATTGATATAATTGACAACTAAAAAAAAAAATTTATTTTATGATTTTTGTTTTTAGCAGTTTATGATTTTGCTCCACTATAATTTAACTTGTAAAGAGCTTTTGAAGTTTTTAGTTGTAAAAGCGAATATGAGCTTATTTTTAATTAGTACATAGAGAAATTATTCTCATTTGAAATGCTATGATGCTATAGTAACGCCAGACTATGTTGGCTACATAACGAAAATTGAAATAAACATGTTTTAATTTCCATCATGTACCCAACAGAGTCTGGTCTTACTATGACATCCTGGCATTACAAATAAGAATAATTTCTCTGGTAATACAACATAAGTAGGAGAAGGTCGGTAAAGTGGACCACCTCCACAAAACGTAATACAAAAATGTTTTTTTTTTTTTTTTTATTTCATCAAAATGAATATAGTGAAAGTGTTGCTATCTAATTCAAATGAAGAAGGTGATTTGCAATATCGATAGTAAATAAAGACGCCGAAAGAAAATTATGATCGATAAATAATTTATTCAAAATTAAAATTTTTGACGATAACTCCATTTTTCATATTTTTCGGAAATTTTTAACAGCAAAAAGTTCAAATTACTCCAAATGATTTAAAATAGCTGTTTTAAATGCAGATTATTCAAAGTTAAAAAAAATAACGTTGCCTTCGATTTTAAAACTACAGATTTTAATTTTGAGTACAATGTTCTGTTATTAAAATTTTCTTCTATAAAGGGAATGGTAGTACAAGAGAAATTGTCAACAAAAAATGTCAATATACGTAACACAGAGTTTTAAGAATTTTTATGGAGAATAGTACGCAACTTCAGCTACATTTTTAAAATGTTCTCAATAGCAACCCACTACTTTTTACACGATGTGTGTCAAGCTGGTTAGAATATCACAAAACTTGTCCATCGCCTGTAGCTAGACTTGCCCTCTGTTTTTATATTTTTTCTTTTTGCTGTATCAAACTTAGACACTGACAAGCTCAAACAAACTTTTCAAAAAACAATTAGTTGACGCTAAATTATTATTGTTTTATAAAATTCATATACTTTACTGCTACAAACAGCTAATTAAGTATTCAACAAGGAAGTAACAAATTTTCAGAGTCAACATGGAGTAAATCCGTGGTGAATCGGAGCGGATGATTTTTTATTTGTTTACTATCCTTGGAGTAAAATTCACTCCGAAGGGGAGTTTATTTTATACTAAAACTCCGGATCAAAGTACATGGAAAAAAATTTCCTGCTGCCACAACAGGATGCAGTCATGTTGCAGCGACAGGAAATGTTTTTCCGTATACATGCAAATCGAAATAAAATCCACACCACTCTGAAATCATTCTGCTAAACAGAATTTCATAATATTTGCTCCGAACATGGAGCGATTTTTGTTATAGGGTGAATTTAAATTGAAATAAAATCTATGTTCACTTCCAATTCCCTCTCGATTTTTTACAATGTAGTAAGATAATATTGAATGATATTTGTACCGTAACTGAATAACTATTTCTTAGCCACGCTGGTTTAGTATTCAATTCCCTCACCTTCACTGTGCAATCGAAGTCTCTTAAGCTGTGTTGATTTTGCATGTATTTCTCAATGTTTACTACATAAAATATTTATTCACAGAATAATAGACCATCCTATTCAAACTACATCACCGTCTCATAAAAGCAGGATGCATTACACTTTGATAAGACTCCTTCTTATCTTACGTAATACAATCTTCTATCTTTGTTTCAAAATTCACAAATCATATGATATAGTTAACTAATGTTTATTTTAATTATAAAAGTGCTATCCAATTTTACAAGTTTTGTACTTTAAGGTTAATGTCGTTTAGGCTATTTAATAACAAAATTATTTTGTAACGAGGTTGTTTTTTCTAGGTTATTTTGTCGAGGTTATTTTGTCCGAGGGCAATTTTTTACACGGAGAGATTATTATGGTAACTGTTCCTAGTACGTTTATGAAATATATCCCATACCGTTATGGTAATGATTACTTGGGATTATAGGATATAGACCCATACTTTCTGGGAAAAGTTCCCATAAGCAAATAGTAACCAATCCTATAACCACATTGTAATGGTTCCTAAGTGTATATGGGAATAAGCCCTATTCATTCTCATAATGTTTGGAAATTATTACCATATTATTATGGTCACCATTACCATAATATTATGGTAACCATTACCATAGTTACATGATAACGATTACTATAATTCCATAGGAACTATTCCGATTCCATATGGGAATTATACCCATAATTATAGGAATGATTACCATAATATGTATGGGTGCCGTTCCTATAATCAACATTTCAAAAAAACCGGTTACCATGCATAATGGGAATCATTCCCATAATATATTGTAACAGTTACCATAATTTTCTCTCCGTGTACGGAACCGAAAACTCGAATTTCGGAAATCGGACCGAAACCAATAACTTTCCGTCTTTAAGAATTTTCAATTTTTATAGCAGAAAGTTAAAAAAAAATCAGATATAAAAGAAAAAGTTAAAAAACATTTTTTATGGCGAAATTTCGTGTAATATTAGATATCATACACGGAATTATATTTATCGCAAGGGAACTTTGAAAAGTGCCCTATCAAATTGAATTAATCATTGACAATCAAGCTACAGCTAGCGGTTCACCTCACTATAGTTCAAAATTCAAAGTTAGGTAACATACGCGTGAATAATCTCGGAGAATCGTCCGAAATTATTCAAACTCGAGTGTGTCATATACCAACCTCGATTCCACAGACAAATTCAATTCATGCAGCTTATCCCGTTTTTAATGTAATGAACGCTGGAGCTTTTGCGAAATTTCATTCATTTATTTGCACATTGAGATTTCGTTTTACTGATATTTTGTACCGTAATTATTATTATTTTCCATTCTTTGTTCAAAAATTAAAAAAAAATAAAATATTTTTAGATTAATTCAATTTAACTGAGAATATGGTATGCTAGTAATCAAAAGCATTCACTATTTCTGAAAAATATTATCTCTTGGTGTTATTAAAAATAAAAAACATTACATTCTTTTCTGTAGCAGCCCCTTCAATTGTAAGTACATTCTGTGCGTTTACAATTCTGCCGTGCTAAGCGCAAAGGAAGTATCTTATATGAAAATACTATAGTCAGATACCCTCTTTACGCTTAGCATGGCAGAATTGTTGTGGCGACATGTGCAGTGATTGCAATGTTAATCTCGGATTTAATACAAGTCACATTTTTGCTGTATCTTTAGAACTCTATATTTTTTACATACCTCGCAATATACACATACCAGACAATTAAAAGTTTATTTGCACATTTGCAAATAAAAACAATAGTTACAATGTTTTCATTACTTTAAGTCTATGTACGTCGATATTGTAATCTCACCTTATTATTGTCATTAAAATATTTTCTTAAACGTCAGAAATTTTTTTTTTAATTCAAGTAATTAAGAATAACTAGAGTCGAATTAAAAAAAATTGTGGAAAAATATTATTGTCAATTTGTTCTTTATACATATAGATTAACTGTAACGAATATCGAGTCGTTTTTCATAAGTTTTATTTTATCGTTGATTGTTTGTTGGATTGACAGCGGAATTTTTGAATATACATACTCGGAGAATTTTACGGTATCTTTTACACGAAATATTTGTATAATATAATAAAAGCCATGATCAATAAATAAAATAATAAAAATTATAATGAGGGGTTGAGGTGTGCACTTTTAGATTTTCCAACATTTTTAACTTCCCGCTAAGAAAATCGATGTTTTTCAAAAATTTCGGGAAGTTATTGTTTTCACCCTGATTTTCGAAAATCGAACTTCTGACAGATCCTGGCTTGTTGAGTTTCTAGGAAGCTATTCTGACTATTTACAGAAGGATGTCCAAGTTTCTGTACGTGTTATTAATTAATTAATTAGTAATAGTTTTCTCCATAAATTGAACTTCTAAAGCATGTTATTAGTCTGATAAACGACAAATCTCGCTTCGCACAGGCGCTAAGGTCCTCATCCGTTTTCTTGTGATACAGTGCAACCTGTTAGCTCATTCTGAAACCGATCCATGTTAAATCTATTATTTATCCGACTTATATCATAAATAGTTATTGTCTTTAGTATTTTTTGAGACTTTATATTTTATAAAGAGCACCGTAAAACGGCTCATTGGTGTTAATTGATTTTAGTCTTATTGAACTGTCACTATAAATTTTCTCTGTGCACTGTTACTTAAAATTCTTAAGTAATTTTTACTATGAAATTTTCGGTCCACTGCGTTTTGGGCCCAAGACAAAATATCCTCGACAAAGTATCCAGAAGGGATATTCTGTCGGGGATATTTTGTCTTGGGCCCAAAACGCGTGTCACCGAAATTTTCTGCCTGCATTGAAAAAAAATATGTGGGTGTAAAACATGTGCATTATTAATCAGTAGCTATGAACTTTGCCTTATTATTGGTAATAGATTTAAACTTTTATCAACAAATTGAATTATTTTCAGTCCGTTGATAGAAAATTGAGTGCTAAAGATATAGATCTTTTAAGGTTCTAGGAAGTTATTCTGACTATTTTTAAGATGAAGTCTAAGTGTGTGCCTGTGTGTGATCCTTTCATATTTGCCAAACGGTAATTTCTCACTTTTTTCGAGCACGATAACTGCGGCAAGGCTTAAGGATGACCTGTAGGGTCAGCTGTTTTTCATATTTTTTTATGTTAATAGCTTTGAAGTGCAGGTTTACACAGCTTCATAGTTATTTGTAAAAAAAATTTTAGAGCAAACACTTTTTTCTTATTACAGAATTGCTGTTGATTACCTCCATGCAGTTTAAAACATCGTAAAGTTAAAGTTATCCATGCACCTTAAAAGACTCAGCTTGCCGATGCATTTATAAAAGAAAATATTGTAGTATTTAAAGCATTTTTTACAGATTTTCCTACGTTTTTTTGAGTTAGTAATTTTTTAAATAAATATTATTTTTTCTGAACAAATTTATCTGGCTGTTGCATTACTTTTGGTCAATTTTTTTAAATTAACTATTTATTTAGCAAAAAAAAAAATTATCTGTCGGAAAGAGTGAAAGATTAATTTCACGGTTTTATACAGCACAAAAAAAATTTATCTCGAATTAAACATCAATTTTTTATATCCTGTCAATTAATTTTTGAGACAAGAATATATTAGTATATTATATACTCCTGATAATTAAAAAAAAAATTAATTTTTTTAATCGAGACATATTTCATCTATCAACTTTATTTCGACCAGCAAAAAAACTTTTTTGTACGCTTTTATGCCACTCCAACGGTACCTTTTGCTATGATACGCCCTTTGGCGTCTGTAACGGAATATATAAAAGTGAAGAAAAAAGAAAATAAATATTCAAGAAAGTGACGTTTCTCATATTTATGAGTATTATATTACTTATGAAAATGAATTTTAAAAGAAATTCTAATATTGTGTGAAAGATACCTACTACAGAAATGGTTTTATTTAGTTTCATTCTTTGATGTAAGCATTGACTTATAGTTAATTTCCCAGTTAATAAAAGTCAACTGTTGTACACACGTGAACGTTAAGAATATATAGAGAGTACAACACTATGACACTAGCTTGGAAAATCGATAGTCCATTGTACTGACTTAAGTTGCTCAATTTATATGTGCACTCCATCTTATTCTACTCGCTTTTCGATTACGCAAGTGCCGTGTTGAGAATTTTTAAGTACACGAACAGAATTACAAACCAGTATACTTTGCAATAAATTAATGTTGTCCTTTGTTTATACTGTTGCTAGATCAATACCTTTAGAATAATTACTGTTTATAAATAAAACTATTTATTGACAAGGTTCTTTCCTTATTCACATCCAGACCCTTTTCCTTCATTTTCCTGCATGGAAACAATTTCCTATTGAAATTTACTCTCTGAGGTTAGTAAAACTGGATCAACCAGCGCTAGTGGGTCCTATTGCAGTGCTCTTTATAAAATGTAGGGTCTTGAAACATATAAGAAACATATATTTTATAGTAAGCACTGTATAAAGGCTGGCTGACGGTAGTTGGCCTACCTTAACCGTTGGCACTACAATTTTTGTCTAAATTAACCTCGGATTTTCTAGAGAAATTCCCTCCGTGAGAATAGAAAGTGTTGAACGCTTTACGTCACTCTTCACGTTTCTCACTAGAAAGCATTTTTCAAAATTCACTAATGCACTGTAAAATAAACAGGAATTAATTTTTAGTCCAAATTCACTTCATCACTCCTTCTGGGGCGTAAAAAATAATCACTTGGCGTACAGGATAATTCTAGAAGAAATAATCAAGTTTTACTCGATTTCAACCAGAATCTGGCCAATAACTGGCAAGTAAAGCATAAAACACACTCACATACTACTGTATACAAAATATTAGCATGTGCAGTCTTTATACCTCAATTGTAGGTGGCGTGAATTAACCTAAAACAATTAAACAACCTACAATAACAGAAATAAATAAAGAAATGTATGGCCAGATTACTTACTTTGTAAGTAATAAAAACGATTAATGTTAAACAACAGTACGTTGCATATCAAGTATGCTAGGTGAGTCTGTATATGGGAAGCCGAATTTTTTCAACACGAGTTGTAGGTGCATACAGCTTCCCTGATTTAACAAAACGATTTACTCAATGATGAATGTGGGGCGTTCCACGCCAAATTGGATACCATTTAGCGTTTGCATCTCGGATTTTTTTGAAACTTTTTTTATCTTTTAGTATAGGTTGAAAGAGGCCCTCATGATTTTTTTCAAAATTTTTCCTCCCACCGTTTTCGAGATATCAAATTTTGAAAAATATAAAGGTTTTTTTTTTCAAATGCCTACAACTTCGCGAAAAATGGTTTAAATAAAATTTTCATAGAGACAAAATATGTTTGTTTTTAGACATCTTTTCAGTAAAAAATAAAAAAAAATTTTTTTGAACCACGCTACTATTGAAATTTTAAATTTTAAGTATAAATTGTCGATTTACAAAAAACACGTACAGATCGATTTTCCTCATAATTTTTCACAGCAAACTGTCATCTTTTCTACAACTTTTTAAATTTCTTTTTTTAAATTTCACAGTCCAGTTTTTTTTAAATAAAAATGTGTAAAAAAAAATATCATGCTCAGGATTTACTATTAATAATTATCTGACTCACAATTATCATCAAAATTTTCAAATTTTATTTCCACAGAAAAATTATTAAACGTGTAAGGAAATAGATGTGAATTAACGATAATTTTTCTGAGATGCAAAAAAATCCGAGATGCAAAAGCTAAATGGTATCCGATTTGGCGTGAAACGCCCCATGTAAATCTGTATAGTATTAAAATTAAATCGTTTTGAATCGTTTATTTAAATTAGGGTCAGTTTGCACTGGAGACGAGTGCTAAGAACATTGTATTTTACAAATAATGACTGCCCACGTACTATACACTATATTTTATTCAACAAATGTATGATTTTTGCGAATTGGTATACCAACAAAGTACAGTCCAGTTGCGTAATGAACCTGTGTACAGGAATCTACAGAAATATAATTATAAGAATTCCTGTACCCCCATTTCTACTCAGTAGCCGGCTGCCGTAACTCACACTTCCCCTACTTTACCTGCGTGCGAATGCATACATGATTATTTTCATAGTCATGGAGAGAGAATCTCTTTAATAGAAATATAAGTTGACGGACTCATAACGCGACTCGACTGTAAACCCAAAATCAGGTGTTGTGGTATATGACACTAGTTCTTGATTACTCTCATTACTTATTTTTTATTATTACAAACTTAACAACGTATTTATAAATAGACACCGTCATGAACGTTGTTAAATTAAATGTACTACTAATTCCAAATTTATTTTGTGTGGAGATCATTTGCTCTTGTGATGATAGAAGAGTTTGTTTTTAAGAACGGTCGATAATTATTTTAGGGAAATGTGATTGTGGATTTAAAAGCGTTTGTTTATAACCCCCATAATCAAATGCTATTGAGGAACACAGGACGACATTTGCCTTTAGACAAATTATTAACCTCCGATCGGTAAACCGCCATTTAGGGTTTGTTTTGGAGATATGATAATGTGCGATAATCAGGCATGCGTTGAATGAAAACTATTATGCCTATTCAATTTATTAATTATCACTTTAATTTTAAGTAATAAAGGATTTATTTAAGTGAACTTTTCGTTTTATATCTATGAATACAGATCAGTTTTTATTTATTGGTTTGTACAAAATAACGATTTTTAGGTTAGACTTTTTTGTATCTCAATATTACACACGGTAAGAAATCGCGTGCCAAATGCCAAAAGGGCGTATTACAGCAGTTAGATAGGGTTTCATGCCAAAAGGCCGTATAAAAAAATTTTTTTTTGCCATTCTTTTTAGAATTGCCCGAAACGTAAAGATCTACAGAAAAAAATACAGAAAAATACGCCCTTTTGGCTTTGGAATTTTTTTTTTTCATTTTTACGCTTAAAGCATATTTACAAAACGATTATCACCAAAAAAAAAAAAAAAAAAAAAAAAATTATACGCCCTTTTGGTACGCGAAATGCATGGCGTTCAACACCATGCTGGTATGGTCTCAAGACAGATGCTAAATAGTATGTGAAACATTTCAAGACAATATTGTAACGAGTCCTAAAAGTATGGCTTCATTTACTATACTGTATAGTACTGGAGCTATTGTATTACTCACACGCATGCATAGCAGGCACGGAGAAACAACATAGCCCTGAGACCCATACTACAATGTAGAGTGCACAATGCTACTAGTTTTTCCCGCCATAATTTTTGGCGTCTCAATCAATTTACACTATCGTATTACCGCCAAAACTATATAGATGTCGTTAGACTAGGCTTATCTGCCAGAAGCATTGTGGATACGGTAACGCAGTATGGCCTGACGGCCACACTGACATTGTGTCGTCCGCGACAACTATCGCCAATGTTACAATTCCCGCAATGGTCTAATCATCTATGCATCCATTTTTACAACGTATAAAAAACTCCGATGCCATAAAGTATGGCGTTCACGCCCATACTGGCATAGTGATATCGGCAAAATATTTCTTACCGTGCTGAGGGTAATTTGACTTAATTTTAAGGAAATTACTTTAATAATAGTCAATACAAAATTTTGATTAAGTATTGTTTTGGCAAATTTTTCTTTTCTCCCAAGTAAGAGCACATAGAAATTTTTATAACCTTAAAACCTAAAATTTAAAAGTGACAGTTTTTCAAAGCCGCAGATTACATTGTATCTCTAGTACAAACTGGCCAGTTTATGGACAGTAACTTGGTGTTTTACTGACCAATGATTGGTTAAATCAAATTCAACTGATTAGTGAAAAAAAAATTAGATTTAATTTCTACTATGAAAGTAGAAAACTTCTTGTCAACGAAGTGGTTTCAGGGTGGGTATAGATTTCCACTTACGCTCATTCCTAAAATTTTTTACAGTGTATTAAAGTTATGATGATAACAGCCATAATATAGTCTTACTTCACGGAAAAAAATCCAGTTAAATTTACGATGCTAACATCGTAATTTTTCCTATTGATCATTGTAGTGGTGGATTATACCTTTAAAATCAATATTTTTTACTATGTAGTATTGGAAATTTTATTTGAAATAATACTACCTACCAATAACACAAAGACTTGAGATCTTTAGTATAAATTACGATTTGTGAGTATCGTAAAATTAGTAGATTTGATGTAATAGAAATTTTAAATATAAGTATAAAATAATTCTCGCTCGAGTGTTGGATTCAAACACGAGACCTTTCAAGTGCAAACTGACCGACGCCTTGGACCTCTCGGTCATAGAAGGGATCACAAGTCCAGGGAGTGTTAATATCTATATGAACGATATAAATAAACAGTCAGAGGTCACGAGAACGCGTCTTACTTAATTTTTATAGCATAAATCGTATTATAACAGAGGCAGCACTGTAATATTTATTTTATTCAAAAGTAAATAGAAAGATAGACATAGGAATAAGTATAGTTTCTGAATGGTAATTTTTTGTTTTGTTCTTTTTACAATATTAACATTACAATTTTTGAAACAATTTTTAATCCCAAAAGTCTTTCTTAAAATTACAATGTTAAATAGCAAAAAAATGTAGCTTACATCCCTTATAGGAAGAAACGATAGGCCCAAGCTTGGCCAAGGCTTGGCGCAAGACTTATTAACTCTGGGGAAAGCTTGAAATCCAAGCTTGGCCCAGGTCTATCTAAGCATCGAAATGATAACACCGAGCTAAGCTTGAGTGACAGAGCTGTGCCAAGACTGCATCTAAGTATTGGCCCAATATCGAGAGCCAGTATTGTGCCACGGCTGTTGCTAAATAAGCCCCTATGCTTATTAAAAATAAATTAAAAAAAAAAAAAATATTAGTAGACATGTGCATGATGGTAAAGTATGGAAATAAAATTGTGCATAGAGAAATCAGGTGGATCGATGAAACTTATTTTTTTTTTTCCATTTGCTGGGTCTCGAACCTGGTCCTTCAAGGCTGGTAGGCAAGCGGCTTATCTACTAGACTGCTACGCTATTCACAAAAGTCAGAGATTTTAAGGTACCATTTGTTATTTCGGCTGGTAAACCAAGGCTTGTCACTCGAGTATTGGCTGAACCGTTCCTCAAAACTGGCAAACCAAGACTTGCCAATTAAATGTCTGTTGAATCTTAGCCCAAGACTGGCAAACCAAGGCTTGTCACTTGAACGTTGGTCGGATCTCGGACCAACCTTGGGAGGCCGAGCCTCGGTAGCTTAGTATTATGCCAAGACCGGCCCCGTTGTCAATATTTTTTTTCCTACAAGGGATAGTAAATTTTAAAATTAGACATGTAAACATTGATGTTAATGAAAGTATAATCCACGATTATGATATTAAGATCGTAAACTTTACTAGAATTTTCTCTCCATGTACACAGAATAACTTAAAGAATAAATAACTAATATACAAACAATTATAATTTTTTTCTGAAAAGTTTGACATTTTCGAAACTGATGAAACTAGGCACTTATTCTCACTAAAGTAGAAGCACAAAAGCAATAAGTACTTCTACTTGCGAAGCAAGTAGTTTTGCTAGAGTTGCATTATAATGACAAGAGTTTCTATGCATTAGTTTCTAATGATTCTGTGTTAATTATTATACATAACGTAAGATAATGGAAACAAGAGAATAGCCTTCTAGCTTTACTACCTTTTGATTCACGAAGATCAAAGTTATTATGCATCACTATGCGTTACTTTGATATGTAAAAGTTAATACATGTGATTAAAAAAATGTTTTTTCATAAAAAAAGTAGTCATATTATAAAACAAGTAAAAAATATCGAAAATCACCCGGGTAAATATAAAACTTAATTTAGACTTGGTCGTCTTAAATCGTGACTAAGTAAGTCAATTAAGTCGATTCAAGGCGAATTTGAGTGAATTCGGCTTGGTGTCGACTTAACTAGTCTTACTTAATCACGATTTGAGACGACCAAATTTAAATCAAGTTTTATTTTTGATCAGGGTATTCTTCCGTCAAATTCCGGTAGACTTATCTGAAATCCAACCGTAAAATTGTTTGCACAACATATTAATTGCACAATATACTACTGTTTCATCAGCGCAATTAAAAAAAGTAGTATTCCAAACTTTCTTCTTTGGAAACTAATCAATTAAAAAAATCGTTGTTATTCAAAAAATTTGTCAAAATATGGTTTAAAGTATTTTTTTGTATAATTGTAATAAATTGTTTCGTGAAAATACAAATTACTGCTGAATAACGTAAATTGAGAATTTAAATTATTGACAGGAGAGAATAATAATCTCTCACTGAAAGCAATTTAAATGAGCAATAAACGTATTGTTAATAAGTTTTTATCTGTTAGGTAACAATGCATGTTAAATGTTGAAGTTGTATACATGTGATATATTATTTATTATTTTGTATTCTAAAATAGAGTTTCGTATAATATTTACGGTAATTCGAATTCGGTAGATTAATTATATTCGAAGGGAATACAAAAAAGTAAAGTTTCTCTTATGAACAATGAAAGATAGTTTAAATTTCTTTACTCAGAAGAATTTTGAGTTGCAATAATGATAACACCTGAAGTAAAGCGCCTAGTTGAGGCGCTTAGATAGGCTTTCAACATTGCATATCAACTGCTTAGTTGCTGTAACTATTCGAATTAATGTAACTGTTTTAATTAGTGCCGAAGCAAAGAAATTATAGAACATTGTTATGAATATGTGTCATCACAGTATAAAATTTCATTCATTCACACAATATACTATATTTTCGTAGTACCGCTCAATATCGGAAAAAATTAAACACCCCTAATGTGTTCTTTTTACACCGTCTTTGGGATTAAACTTAACACCGGGATAGTGTGGACACTCTCTCTATTACTTACTCTCTAACAGTGAATTAGAGAAATTCATTAGCTAATATTGAATATTCACTAATTCCATTTTAGAGAATATTGCTTACGATTTTTGACTGTAATTTATATGAGTGACTTTACTAGATGTTAATTATGATTATTACTTTTAGATTAATTTACTATATAATTATTGAGAGATATTGACATTGTCACCATTCTGAAAGTCTTATTATAAGACAAAACGCATTTCAAAAACTTTTCAAATCAATGACTTACATTAATTGAAAATTTTAATCTACTAATGAATTTTACTTAGTAATAATTACGTTTAAAATATTGTGACAATGATGAAATTGAACAATCGATTTATTTTTTTCGAATTAATTAATTACTATTGAACATTAAATAGCAATGCGTAATACATTCCTGATAATCCACCAATGAATGAAATAAATTTTCTTTCATTCTACTATTGTCTATGGAAATCATACAGCTGGAGTATACGAATGTAAAAGAATAAATAGATAAAATAAAATAAATAAAAAAAAACTTAAAAGAGAATGGCTTTGGCAGAAGTGGAGAATTTAATTGCTTTGCAATTTCCAAGTCGATTGTGGTCCTGCCAACGATTAATTGATATTCAACTGATAAATTGCCGAGTGTACAAGGCTTCTACATAGTAGAATAAAGAAAAAGGAAAATAGAAGATACTATATAGGATTACGTTGTGTATTAGCTAACTCACTGTAATTGAGAACTTTCGCATTACTAAGAAGTTAAATTGTTCAACTCAACTCTTTGTTTCGAGTCAAAATGCGTCTCATAAATTTTTTTAGTTAGCGTATTTCAATCACAAGCCCTAACTTGTTAATTTCACGAGATAAGTGATTTTTGGTTGATTAAAAATGCGCACGTAAAAAAAGGTGTAGTTGAATTCACGACAATTGGGGGTACATATAATACACTGACTAGTAATACATAGGATGACTACACATTTAGTAATGACTACTAGCCTATTGTGGAACACAAACTGTGATAACATCTACTACTGTCGTTGGTTAAAACAACTCTTTGGTAAATGGCAGCTGTGGTTCTTACTACTCCACAACATAGTTTATAATTTTTTATGCTCAATTTATTTTTCAATTATATATTAATCGACATTTATTATTTCCATGGTATTTAAAAAGTTTTCAAAATGGAAAAATGTATATCATATTGTTCGCACAAAGAGTTTTTAAATATATTAAAATGGCTTTATAAGTAATAAATTCAAAATTTCACACGCACAAAATTTTTAAGTAGATTTTTTTTTATACGTAATGATAATTATTTATCATTTGGAACCATATTTATGGTAAATTAATTCTTATATTACTAACATTGTTTCATTGACTATGTAATTTTTGTTGGTATAAAATACAAGCACGTAATTTTAAAGGTTATAACTCTCACATTTAAAAATGTAGTAATTTTAATTACAATTGTGGAGCTAGTATAATCACACAGTGGGGTAAAAAAAATTAAGGTGGCGCTGTCGTTTTCGTTTGTTAGTCATTCTACTCCTCATTGGAGTGGATTGTACAAATTATGTGAAATTGCGTACTCCAAAAATAGTAATACCAACTGAATCTTATAAAATTGTGTGATTAAAGAAACCACAGAATGAGCTTTCTACATTACATTGAGTAGTTTTGAGTAACTACTGGGCCTACAAATTTTTACCACAGTCGAATAGTAAATACACAGAAAAAAAAGTTATCTTGAGTCAAGAAAATATTTTTGAAGACAAACGTTTTCGGGAACCAAGTCAAGATTTTCTTGAGCCAAGAGAATTTGTCTTGGTTAAAAAAAATTCATCTTGGTCGGAGAAGATTTATACTTTATCTGAGGAAATTTAGGTCTCCAAAAAAATTTTCTTCCCGGGTAAAAAAAATTATATATAATTCAATATAATCATATATAATTCTATATAATTATATACAACTACATATAATTTTACAAGATTATATATAATTATATATAACGCTGAGAAAAATCACAGATGATCATATATAGTTATATACAATTATAGATTATTGCATATAATTATATATGATCATCTGTGATTTTTTTCAGCATTGTATGTAATTATATATAAAAACATATAATTCTATATGAATTATATATAATTCTATATAAAAATAGAAAAGAAAGAAAAATAACTTGGGAGTGAAGATATATATGTAAATATGGGTGTTTAAAAAAAAAAAAATTTTCTTTTGTGGTATCTCTAAATTGGAAGCATAAATAAAAATAAAAATTTTGGTACCTATCTGGCTAAAATTTAGTGAAGGTTTTTTTTATAATATAAAGTAACTTTTGGGCCCATGAAAGTTTAAAAGCAAAGTATTTGTTTTTTTTTTTTTTTTGGAACACCCCAATATATATATGTACGTAGAAGAGGGAAGTCACCGGTGCTATAAGCAACAGCGGAAGTAGTTCGGTGCTCGCCACGAGATCGCGCCTACCACTTGTAGTGTCCCTGGTAAGAAACTTATTTCAGAACTGTTAAATTCCAAACTTGAGACTATTCTGGTCCGGGTACTCCGTTATTTGGTAGAGAGAAAAGTACCTTTTTTGATGGTAATATAGTACATTCTATATTACATAATGACAAGAATATTTATTATTAATGTTTCCATAAATAATTTTTCTTAGAAATTAAACTTGGACTTTCAAACAAAAAAATGATTCAAATAAAAAGTATAGAGCCTCTACTATACAAAAATTCACAATTTATTTAAAAAATTGCATAGGAATTCAATTATATATAGTTCTACATAGTTATATATAATCATATATAATTATACATAATTATATATAATTATATATAATTTTTTTTACCCGGGTTGAATCAAGAATATTTACCTTCAGTCAAAAAAATTTTTTTTTCTGTGTAGAACTACTACAGTAGAGATTAATCTTATACAGTGTATTTTATGTTACTCAATTTGTCGCTACGATGACCACAAATTATAGTTCAATTATTACTAGTTTAGTATAGTAAATTTAACCATACGGGGAATTTTGGGGGCCATTTTTACACCAAAATTATCTACAATGTACAGTCGAATCGCGTTATGAGTCCGGCTTGTATCTTGTTCTTCTAACCAGACTCGCGTTAATATGAGAGAGAATTTAAGAACTAACAGCAAATAATTTCGGATTTTTTTTCAGTGGCAAAGATTGATAACCTTAAAAGAAAAGGTTTTAGCGTTTCCTAGAATTATATGATGAAAGGCAAAAAATTGTGTATTTTCAAAAATTGTGATTCGTCTCCAAGAACAATTGTTTTGAAATTCACATCAACTGTATGGGTGCAAAAAAGGTAGTTCTACTTGTTTCTTTAAGTGTGAGAAAAAGTATGGATGACGTTTCAGCTTAACAATAATTCCAGTGAATATTCAAACCCAACAGATGGATGTTGTACTGAATACTATTTGAATCAGCATTTTCAGGTCTAGTGTCCAATTATACATCATTTCTGTATACAGGAATTAATGAAAACAAAATATTTATAAAAACAATAAAACAATACTTTTAAATAGAGAGAATAATCACAGTTAGTGGGGCCAGTTTCATTTCGTTAATTGCCGTGGTTGCAGCAAATTGTCGAAATGAATCGAAGCGCCAATTCGCGAATGGGCGCTTGTTTTATGCAAATTCGATTCGTAAGTTTCGATGCGCAAATACAGACAACAACTGGGTCATCGACGTCCAGTGGGCTTTGTTGGTCGATGTGTCATCTCTTGTACACGAAATATACCAATATATGTAAATTGTATATACACATAATATATAGGTATATATATACAAATATAAGTGAACTACTGATGTAAATTCACAAAACTACTTAATATTCTCTCGGCATGATTTAAGAGCAATCGTGTACGTAACATTTTATGTAAGTAAACATTATAATAAGCTAAATTAAAAAAAAAAAAATTTAATTTCGGTATCTAGAAATTTGCTGGGATCAAAACTTTAAAAATGATTCATGTATATGTTAATTTAATTTCCGTATAAATAATTAAATTTGCTTTAATTTATTTGTATTAAATTTTCCGGTAAATTAATTTTATATAAATTGGCATGATCTGCGTGAATTTCAAATATTATATTTTTTACTAAAAAATGTATGACAACTAATCGATAAAATGTAAAATTAAAATAGATATAGGTCATAGAAAAAAATATGTAAATATTAATGTGGTTGCTTTTAGAGAAATACAAATATATAATTAAATCGATTACTATCATAAAATATTCACTGGGTAATTTCAGTTAAAAGAATATAACACGCAGAAAAAAACACTTATAGTAAGGGCAGTAAAAATGTGAAGAAAAATTACAGGCTGTAAAAATAATTTGAGTAAAGCGTTAGTTCAATAATGAACTCGAGCTAACTTTGTAATATTGAGGTGCTGATAATAAAGGAAAGAAGAAAAAAACATTATTATGAAATTTATTATTCAGTTGCAATTGCGTGTGTTGTTTTTAAAAGCTGGCTATGAAAAAATTATCGGCCATCTATTGCTTTCTTTCTTTTTTTTTTTTAGTAGTCTTGTTTATTTTATTTACAGTATTTTATTTATTTATTTGACGTAGAGGAAGGGGGGGGGGCAAAACGGGGTACCCCCAAAATGTTTTAAAAACCAAATTTTATTTTTTAAATGTTTTTTGAACATTCCAAAATCACTTTTTTAAATATGATTATTATTTCGAATATTTTTTGTTAAACTTTTTCAAAAATTGATTGTCGGTCGAAAAATGTTAATAGCTTTTGATTTATGATAAAGACCAATAAAAAATCTTTTTTCTTCCTTTGCATCCAATAATTGTGTAAAATGTAAATTTTAATTACGTAAATTACTTACAAAAAAATTTATTTTAATCAAATTTGTTCAATATCCAGAAATTTTTTTTTTTTCACCTTTTTTAGGGGGTAGCCCATTTTACCCGCAAAAATGAAAATTTTGCACACCTTGAACGCGAAGCGTCCTAGTTCGCTTTTTAATTCCGTTTTTATATGAGCTTATTTTCTGTAAAAAATATTACTATTGAATAAAAGAGACATCGAGGAGACCAGGGTTGGTTGTCTCAGCGGCCATTTGTGGCGATCGGTTCATCGATCGGTGGCTAAGAATCGCGAAGGTATCACCTCCCTTTCGACGTCGATTCTTTGACACCGATCAATGTTCGTCTCCGTTCGTTAACTTGTCTATAATGACCTCTGTGAGAACCAACCCTGATCTCTCCTACAATTTGAGCCAAATTTATCAAAATTTCAAATGTATTGTCTAGAGTTTAAAGTTAATTACTGATTAATGTAGTAAACGTGATTATTCATTATTTTGAAATGATATTTATTTTATACATTCTCGGTTTATAAACTATTATTGATATTTTAATAACTTCATTTCTAAGTTCTATATATAATTCGCAGTCTAAATTTATCATTAAATAAACGATATTGATTATCAGCACACTGTAAAAATTCGGGTTAATCTGGAATGAGTATGAATTTTTAATAAATAAATGGGATCGAATAAATAAAAAATCATTCACTCTGGGAAAACTTTCCTTTGGAGGAAATTTCACTTCGAAGAGAAATTTTTTGCAGTGCATATAAAAAAAAAATTTTTTTTTCAAAATGACTTGATTTCATAGGTCTACAGCTCAAAATCTCTAAATAAAAAATTACCACACCTAAAATCTCCATTAGCAAAATATTTTAATGAAAAAATATCTGTGAGTAGTATGAATCAAATTGAATTCGGTGATTTTTTTTCATGCATGATTATTTTGATGATTGATATTTTAACTGAATAATTTTATTCAAATATATATACGAAACTCAACTTAAAGTTATAAATTTGATGAGTCGATAAATGTAAAATCAACTATCGACTCTTAATTAATGTACTAATAGAAAAAAAGAGTAACATATAATCTAATGGACATCATAAGTGCACTTACTGCATTATCCGATATAGTTTCATATCACAGACTAAAGAGAGTGCATACGCGTACTAAAGTACATCAATAATTCCCATAAGATTGATTATTTGATTAGTAGTTATTGATTATTAATAAATCAAACATATCGATTTATTAAATTATACATATAAAATATAAATTGACGATAAATATTTAATTGCATTATTGCAAAGTTGTAAGCTATTATTAAGGAAGCATAAAGCATCCCTAGTAAAAACGACGCCGAGGCGCTAGTTAGCGTCTGGCCAGTTTCGCCAGAGACCTAATCAGATCTTAATCAAAGATGGTGATTGTTAAAATGCTATTGATTATCAAAAGTTTCAGATTACGCGTTAGAATATTATAAATTACGACTGTAATTATAAAATCAAACTAATAAGTTAATAATATTATGATAATTTCATAATTCGATAATATTATATGATAATTTAACATAAATATATGCAAAAGATTACTATCCTTAAATAAAAAAGGCATGAAATGTATGAAGCCTCTTTTCCGATTACTTGATTGGTCGAAAGCAAAAAAATATATGCAAATGACACGAAAATATACATTAAAATAAATACATGAAAAACGACCCGCACGCGCTTGCGCGCGAAACACGCTAGTAAATTATTATAAGTGAATTTAAGAAATTAATATCAATGAGCAATATTTTAAATTGAGAAATTATTCAGCAATTAATGGAATTCACGACGGTAACAGTGATTTTTAATAAAGGGTAGTGTAAAATAACGATGTAAATTATTCATCCGTGTAATTTTAACATAATGTAATCTATTTATTTTAAATCATTCCATGTTACTCGTTATAATTTTGATTAATGAACAACAAATGATCATTGAACATTGTTAACTGTACTTAGTCAATAACTATATTAATTTTATTTCAATATTAAATAGTATTTTGAACATTCCATGCAAAGTCGCCGAGCCTCGAAATTTTCCCATAGATCGGCCAATGCCTGGTTTACAATGATCAGCCAATGAATGACTAACTATACTGGCCCGTACATGGTGAATCATTGGCAGCCGTTTTTTGCTTGTAAATACGGTGCAGAATTAGCTGCCGTTCGTTGGCCAACGGTTTAATCGAGTGCTCTTGATACCAAGCATTGGCTGATGATTGATTGCCATGATTAGCCAATGCTTGCGACTGCTAGGCTTGGCATACCGTTATCATCCGACACTTCGCCGATCTTCGGCCGATGCTTGAAAAGTGGCAGCCATTCACGACTCAGTAATGGGCCGATTCTTTTTCTTTGGATGGAATTTCAATATTTATAAAATTATTTGTCTTAACGTAAAATTATCATAAATTACACACTGACAGGCTTGACGGTGTAAAAATTTTTAATTTATACCGCCTCAATTTAGTACGGTATTTGGTGTAATTTTAACACCGATTCATTTACACTACATCGAGTCGAAAAATTTTTCACAGTGTATGACACTATTGCTTTCCAAATAAGGATTTCGAGTCCGAGGAATTTTATTGTTGTTCGATAGTAAATATTATTTTTAGTTCTATTGTTATTTCATTTTTTTTTGTTTTAGTTTATTCGATTTCTTATTTTCTATGTAAAGGTCAACCGACAGCTATATTTCCCAATACTTTTTTGCCAAATAAAATTACCGTTGAAGGATCTATTCTGATGTAACCTTGAGGGGGAACCCAGTTAAGTGAACTGCCGGAGAAACTAGCTCAATGATTGAAAAGAACGTGAGAGTAGGATTTTTGTAAGCTCAATTTTTCGCTCTGTTGTGAAATAAGTTGAGGGTAGAATAAAAATTAGTAAGCTGCTTCGACAAGTTCTGTAACAAATACACATATATTGGGGACCTCGAGACGAAATGAGACACCATTTGCGAAAAAGAAAAAAAATTACTTCTTATTTATAAAAGCTTAGTTAGGGTTTGTAGAAAGGAATTGGAGAAGTTCAATCAATTGTTACAGGCTGAGCACTAAAATTCATACCACATTTTTTTTTTTTTTTTTACTGAAAATGTTTAATTAGCCACACTGCCGGGACTGATCAATTTATTTCGTATTTTCCTATGAGCGGTTATGCATTTTTAAATAAAAAACACATTTTTTCGTCATACCGACAATTTTAATTGACGCTTATTATTCTGTCTATTCCAAACGAGCAAAGTTGCTAAAAAAAAATAAAAAAATTTCCTTCATCTCATTGATTTAATAATTTATGTGGTAATCAAATGAGAACAGTTATTTTTGATTATAAAGTTATTGATTAAAATTTTGCATAACTTTTAATTTCTCTGAATTTTTAATGCCCACACGGAGAAAAAAATCTGATATTTTTTATTTTTCAAATGAAAATTACTATGTCGTCAAGGCAAACTAGAAACGGTCCAACTATATCGAAATTTTTCTTTAAATAAATAAAAATTATAATCGCTTAATCCTATAAACTACTAAATTATAAGTAAAATTACTATGAGTTTCAGAGTACAAAACATAAACATTCAATAAAATTTACTATTTGATTTTGTAAAAAATCTATTATAAAATAAAACTTTCATTCAGATTGCTATTGAATTTTTGCTAATCCAGATTGTAAAAATTGTCTCCTTGAGTGTAATAATAAAAAATTATTTTTTTTCCAACGATATATATATATATATATGTATAATATATATTGTTGAAACGTATCTGTATAATTGTTAATGGAAATATCACACAACTGTCATCTTAAAATACGCCATCTTTTTTTTTTGACTATTGTCGGATTCGAACCTACGCCTTGCGAATAATCCAGTTCGTATGCAAGCATGCTAACCGCTCGGCTACAAATACCATTTGAATTTCTCGAAGTATATGCCAAATATAAATAAAATAAAATGAACTCGAGATTATATCTCACGTATTAAAAGTTACAATTTCAAATAGTAATTTTTACCCGCTAAGTGGCGATTCACATTACCGACGTTTTAAAAACTACAATACCTCAAGAAAATTTTATTTGATATTATAAATTTTAGAATATTCTAGTTCTTTTTACAATGTTTTCAGTAATAATTCTAAAATGTTATGAAGTAAAATTAATAATCTTACAAATTGTACTAATCGGGATATAAATAATTTTTGCGAAATTTATATAAACATAAGTTGAGTCACGTGTGACTTTTCTGTTGTTTCTAGATAAAAATTACTATCTATATACTAATATTTTTTATTTTATCTACTGAATTTACAGAATAGATAAAAATAAATAAGTTTTACAGTAATTTATTGTTAATGAATTGTAATATTCAACTTCTACGCTTACAAAACTTTTTAACTCAGAATTGTAATATTATCAAAGAAATTTTTGAATATTGTTATTTCCAGAATGATCGCTGTGAAATAATTATGGATTGTTACCATTCTTTATTCAATTTTTACTAATCTGCATTCTAATTTTCACAAATCGTAAAATTTACAATACTGATTGTAAGAATTAACATAAAAATGGAACTTTCCAGAATTAATTTCTCTTCGGAAAATAATTTTTATTTGACGACTATAAATATCATCTAATTTTGAGCTCCGTTTTTTTGAATGATATAAGTATACGCTCAGAAAATAAATGTCCGTAATTATATTTGAAGAATTGAGATCTATGTTACCATAATTTCAAGTTATATGATATTGGATCTATACCTGCTATATATATATATTTCCCTACGTTAATCATGTTTATAAACAAACTTTGAAATTCAGTTGATCTATTTTGGCTAAAGACCCGACTCACTTTGATCAAACTTGGAGACTTGATTGGGAAATTAATATGTTTTACTCTGAATAAACATTAGTTAAATATTTACTCCAGTAAATGCTATAAATATTATTGAAAAATGTTTCTATTACTTATATTATTCATAGAAAAACTTTATGGTGTAAATTAAAAAAAGTAATAATTGATAATACTTAAGTAAATTATTCGTGTACGATTTTGCATAAAAAATTGTTTTTATTCAATATAAATTTACTTGAATATGAAAATCTGGGATCAAAATAGATACGGATTAATTCTCTTCCGATTTTTTTTACAATATAGTGTACTTCTTAAATAAGAATTTGCGGAGTATAAGATTAGAAATCACTCAAGATGATTGTATTTTAATGAACGTAAAATAGATCCAACGCTTCGCGCTTGAGGTGCGCAAAAATATGTCAGATCAAAGAAGTAGATTTCATGTAAGAAATATTTTCTGTGAGGAAATGCTAATGTTCTTTTTATGAAGAGGTGTGTATGTATGTTTAGGTAGGTGTAAAAGCATCAAAAGATGCATAAACGCTACTTTAGTTTAAATAGAGTAATGCCTAATGGAACTTTTACGATTGATACAATATTCATAAAATAGTTCGCAATAGAAAAACCTCCATATTTATATACTACTACTCTGTAAAAAGATCGGTGTTAAAAGTGGACTCAATTAAACACCGCGTGGTGTTAAAATGAAATAACACCTGTGTACACAGTAAAAAACGAATCGTCAAAGTGTAAAAAAAAGCGTATGTTAAAATTCTGAGTGTTGAATTTTCAACACTTTTGTGTGTCAATTTAACATACAATATTTATCTTGGTTCAACTATCACAATCGATTGATTTTTTAACACACAAAAATTTTATTTTATACGAAATTAACACTTTTATATGTCACGGTGAAATCAACACACAAAGTATGTTAAAAATAATCTCAATCGAAACAAAAGAATTCTCGGATAATTTCAAGTAAAAAATTAAAACTATTGCCTCAATTATTTTTCTGGGGGGCAGGGGGGGGGGGGTACGACGTGCTACCCATCGTGTAACCACACTATTGTAATAATCGGCTGGCATTTTTTATTATTATTATTATTATTATTATTATTATTATTATTATTTTTCTATTATTTTTACTAATATTATCGTTATTTTTAATATTTCACTGCTGAAGAATCAATTATCTACAGTTGTTTCATTGATTTTAACCTTACATTAAATAATGTAAAAAATACTTTTGAGAAGTGTCCAAGTAGCACAAAAGCGTATGTCAAATTCAACACTCTTCAAGTGTTGCAAATAACATATGAGTGTGTTAAAACTGAAGGTTACGTTTTCGAGAATTTTGACACTCATGACGTGTTACTTTTAACATACACGAGTGTAACTTTTTCAAAACAAACGACGTACGTTAAAATAACATATAAATTGGTATCAATCGATCGTTTTACACACGAAAGTATCAATTTCGATTAATCCTTTTTTACTGTGTAGATGGTGTAATTTGGCGGTGTTCAATTGGTGTAAAAAAAATTCCACTTATGGAAATTAAAAAAAAGTGGATTTCATAAAAAAAAATTTAATTAATATTATCTCGAGGAATTAGCGGTTTTGCTATGGACTTATTTACATAATTATTTATGTTATACGCAATTTATTTACAAATTAAACAATTTTACGCCGAAAATTTCAATCGCCAATAATTAAATTAATTAATATAAATACTGTTTAACTGTAGTGATCGAGTAAATAAAAATATTACAAAGTAAAATATTTTCCACACCAAAAAACATTTTGACACCGGTGAAAAATATTTACACCAGCGGTGGTGTTATCTTAACACCGGGAATTTTTTAACACGGGTAAAAAAAATTTACACTGGTGGTGGTGTTATTTTAACACCACTTTCGGTGTTAAAATTTAACAACGAAAATTTTAACATCTACATCATTTGGACTTACCCTGTTTTTTTTTTACAATGTAGTATAAGCAATGAATTCTTTTGAGTGCAACAATTCATCTTCATAAATATTGATATCAATCATTTATAATACTTACATCAAGTATTTGTAGTGTTTTTATAAAATATTGAAAGTATCATTCACGTTGCATATATCAATCTGTTTATTTACTCAACCGTCTCATTACCTATTGATAAAAAATTATTAAAAAAAAAAGTCGTGTCTGAATATAATTATTTTTTTATTCTAAATGATAAATGATAACCTAGCATTTTCCTATGTTTGGTGTGTCATAGGGTTGAAGATTACAATATTCGTTATAGTTGTAGAATGATAACGTGTCAGTGTCACTTAGCTGACAAGCCACAGAAGTGGAAATAGAATCACAAAGTTGGTTGGGGCTTTTAGTTCAAAAGTCTACTTACATTCTGTGTGAACTACTACATGTCGAGTAAAATAATGTTGAAATTAATGTGAGTTTTTTAACTAAAATTTTCATTACTCTGCAATTATGATTAAATATATAATATTTGTATTATTTTTTTAATTTCTACCGAACAAGTTTTCATGTATTCATTATAAATAAATTTAATATTTCTGTACTATAATTATATCATTCTCTGAGATTTTATTGCAGTGTAAAATGAATGTAAAATCACCACAAAATCGGTCCCTCTTGCACAACTGAAACTTAGTTTACTGAAAACCCAAAGTTACTATGAATGAAGGCTTTCATCTTCATAAACTTGGACTTATGGGTCTGCTTACTTGTGCAACCGCAACTAGTGAGTAACTATATATATATATAATAACTGAGAGAGTATTCTACTGTCTTCTCTGCTAAACGGTGCAAGCGAATACCTCTTAACTAATCACCCCTTATAAACAGTCGATTTTTATCTGAATAACTATTTCATAATTGGTGTTTTGTAATTACTATAATTACAAAAAACAGTACGTTTATTGCTGTTAAAAATTTTATTCATTTTCAAGAATAGTTATCATAGAACTTCGATAATATTTATAAATTTTACGTGAATATAAAATTTCCACAAAAGTAAAAACATCTCACGCCTGTAATTATATTGGTTATTTATTACCGCATCCATGATAGATCGACTCTGAAATTTATTGTTATTATTATTGTCTGCGTACATATTGATGATTATATTCGATGGTTTATGCCTCGTAAAAAAAAATTATTGTAACAATGGACTTATTTAACCACTGGTGTAGAAGTGCTCCCGGGTCGAAAAATTTGATCTGATTTTAGTCTAACTGGACTAAATTTTTAGACTGTATTTGGACTACTTGGTCTGTTATTGAACTTCTATAAAAATTTTAATCTGTTTTTGATCTACCCAAACCGAAAAATGTGATCTATTTTTAGTCTAGTTGGATGATTTAATCTGTTTTTGATCTTTTACAAAAATTTTAAGCTGTTTTCGACCTGTTATTTCAAAAAACAATTGCTTTACGGGCAGACCGAACTAGATTAATTCTTGGCCTTTGAAAAATTCTAGTTATGAAAATTTACAAGAACAAAAGTAGATTAAATCCTGGACGTATAAAATTTTTATTAATAGACAATATTTATAAAAAAAATATTAAGTTGCAAAATTGATTATGTTTTATTTACTGTTTATTCGGAATCTTTTGTTTAAAAATGTCGGCAGTTAATGAAAATTTGACAGCTTAATTTTTAGTTATCTTGACTGAATATTTATAGCATTAAATAAAAGTAATAAAACAACTCTTAAAATGTCAAGAAATTTTTCTTATTTACTGGATAAAATCGAAAATATTTTGGCATTACAAAACATCAAAATTTTTGTGCCACGGAAAAAAATGTATTTAAATCCATAATTTAGTAATGTAAATTTTATTGTTTATAAAATGTTGAAATAAGTTACTGTACAGTCGTCTAGATCAGTGTAAAATAAAAATTTCCAAGTGAGAGAGCTTCTGTCAATAACTTTGAATGATTGACTATACTCATCGAAATAAAAATCATCCAAGTACTGAGCAATCAATAAAATTTGGTCATTAGGAGAGCTGGGGCACGAAGCCGGTTTTTTCTTTTTGTAGCTTTTAACCATCAAATTCGTTGATTTTTCGTCTACTTCGAAAGGATCAGTCGAAATTTTGCAAAAAATCGAAAAAAAATTTTTTTTTTATATTTTCCATCAAGTTATGACCTCTATAATTTTTTTATCATATTTTAGGCCAATATGTGATATGTGGGGTAAAATGGACCACTCAAAAAAAAAATATTGTAACGAAAAGATTAACTAGGCGGAACATAAAAAAAAATCATTTATTTGTTGCAATTTTGTTTTTCGAGAGGTTCATTTTGCATCAATATTCATGTTTTATATTTATGTTTTATTTTAATTTATTAATAAATTTAAGTTATTTGCTTTACATTTTACGAAAAATTTTTATCAGTGTAAATTGTACGTAAATTTTTAAAGCGAACAAGTTTCAACATTTAAAATTTCTCTTTTTCTGATACCAATTTCTTTTTTTTTTTTTTTTTTTTTTTTTTTAAAGAAATTTTTTTCAATAAACTTTTAATAACTTCAGTACTTACTAATATTATTTATACCTTATTTACAAACTGAATTTAAGTAAATTTACCAGCGTCGATTTCAATTCAATTATCTGCATAGCAAACACTATGATATTTACGTATCATATGTGTAATTAATTCCGGTTATTTAATACCTCTGATAAAACTAACAGTTTGATTTACCTAGTCTTCCAAATTATACATATTTAAAGTTTCCATATACAAAATTAAATTATTTCTTTTGTTTATGATCAAAGATAATTAATTCCCATAGTTCAATTTAACTGAAGTAATCAAGCGTTTCTTCTCTTTAATGCTGTGAAGACTCATTAATATCGAGCAATTTCTCTTCATTAAAATAGCGTTTGATCAGTATTATGAGTCTTCAAGCTAATTTTTCATCTCTCTGTCTTTTGCTTGCTCATAATAAAAGTTAATTAATAAAAGGATTTATTATAGTCAAATTGAGAAAGTGCTATGCTTAATAGTTTTGTTTTGAGTGCTCAAGAATTTAGTCAACAGAGTGCACAGCTAGTACAAAGGTAATTAAGTATATTGATTTAGTGCACACACTTCGCACATAGTAAGATACAGAGTTTATACTCGGAAATTTAGTACTCTCAGAACTTGTCATTTTTAGCCATTCCGCTTTTCGAAAAAAACGATAAACTGAGTAAATGAAATATTCAAATATGTACATTATACATATTAATTATTTCAAATTAATTTACGACTTATATAACTAAATTTACATGCGCAAACATACCGTCATGTGAACATACATGAAAAACTTGGCATAACTCCATATCAATCAATTTAATTTCACGTAATGATTACAAGTGATTAATACTATTAATAGACGTATTTGAATTATTCACGCTGTAAAAAATCAGGAGTGAATTCAAAGTGAATATGGATTTTATTTCAATTCAAATTCGCCCCATTACCCGAAGTTTCAGAATTAAAAAAAATTCACTACGTATAGAGTAAATAGGAATTTTTTTTTCAACGCAGTGATTTCGGAATAATGTGGATTTTATTTCAATCAACATCTACTCCAATCCAGAGTTTTGATGTCGAAATGAACTTTCCTTCGGGGTAAATTTTACTCCGAGGGAAATTATAAATGAGCGAAAAATCATCCGCTCCACATTCACTCTGGATCTCATCTGCATACATTTTGTTCATTTTTTACGTTTCGTAATTATATAACATCAGGATGTCATACTCATAATGTTATATTATTAGTGCATCGATTATGCTATAATGCAATTAATCATCACTAAAAAAAGAATTTAATGAATAAAGTTATTGAAAAATTTTAATATCAAAGTTCAAACTTAAATGATAAGAAATTCTGCCAGCTGTTTTAGATTGAGATATCCTAAAAAATTGAGGCACTTCTACTAAGAACAATCAGTTATATTTAAGATTCTAGTTTTCATTTCTTTCATTTATTTTAATTAGACTAGACTCTCAGTTAACACAGAGAGATCAAGTTACTAAAACATGTAATGCACACAGTAACAGATATTGTGTTAAAATCAACATTATCTGTGTGTTATAAACGGTCCACACAAAATTTGTGTTATTTTCCAACACAGACTACTTGTGTCAAATTTCAACACAAAATATGTGTTAAATTTCAATACAAAATTCGAATAATATGAGAAGTAATTTCAACATTTTTCAAATGTTAATATGGTGACACAAAAAAAAGTTAACTTGTACATTTTATTTTTGTACCATGAATTCTTTTTAGGTTATCAAAAGTGTCAACAGTTATTATTTAACATTGAACTATTTTGTGATAATAAACGTGAGCCTAAAGTTGGCAGACAGTTAACAATTTCGAATTTTTTTATCAACAAATCAATTTCGAAAAATAAAAAATAATAAAAATATGCGCATGTAGAAAAGTAAAAAAGTAACAGATGCAATTTTTTAAATACTTTTTTTTTAAACTACACTGATAGAAGGATTTCTTAGTATTAAAAAAGATTTGTTAATATTTAACAAATTATTTCTTAACGGAGCTTTATTTAAGAAATATTTATTAATATTTAACAAATCATTTCTTAAACATCATTTTTTTGTATTTAATAAATATTTCTTAGCATCTAATAAACGATTTGTTAATATTTAATAAACGATTTCTTTCCATTAAAAAAATGATTTATTAGCATTTAATAAATCACTTTTTAACATTTAATGAATCACTTTTTAATGATTAATAAATGAATATTTTATATTTAATATATTTTTTATTATTTGAACAAATTTTTTTTTTATATTTAAGAAATTATCTATTAACTTATTTATTAAAATTTAATTCATAAAATCACACAGTTCAAGAATATATATCTATATATGTTTTTGCATGCAGCTACACACATTCATTAATATTTGTATTTATAAACAAAAATAACTAAAACAACCATCGTATAAAATTTTCTGTTCTTTTAATTTCAAAATACAATTTCATAGTAATTAACACTATAACTAGAATAAACAAATTAAAATTTCTTATATTAAATTACGCTGAGAAATAACATAAAATCCGTTTGATAGTACATGTGTTTTTAATGGTTTTATATTTGATTAAAATTGAACTGAATAAAATTAACAAGGCTTCCATATTTTCATAGTTATAATATGGATGACAATTTACAAAACACGTCTGATATAAATATTATTTAAGTATATGAGAGCTTCAGTTGTAGGTTACGTTTAACCAACAATGCAAGCTAGAACGGAGTAAACAATATGACGTCGCAACGACACACACATATAGCTTTTTTAATACTTGTACACCACTACAGGCTCGTGTGTAGCCCTCTACCGACAAATTCGTCTAAGAAATATTTATTAAATATTAACAAGCCTTGTTTGGTGCTAACAAATATTTCTTTTATGTTAATAAGGCTTTGTTAGCATTAAAAATATTTCTTAATAATAAAGAAGTTACTTATTTCATTATAATAAATATTGTTAATAATTACTAAATATTTGTTAAATCCAAAAAAGTCAGTTGAGAAAAATTTAATAAATCAATTTATTACTCCTAAACAAATCCTTCTATCAGTGTATACTAACTTAATTTTTTTATGTCCAATTGAAAATAAATGAAATCAATGCCACAAAAATAATAACTAACTAAGCAGAACTAATGCTTAATGGCACTTCCTGCGTGAAAAGAAGGAAGACACTTTTTTTAAAACAATTCAACTGTCGCTTCAATGATTTTTTGTGTTGATCTTACCGTAACACTTAATAAATGTTGATAGTATCGATTTCCATACTAGGTAACACTTTTAAAGTGCTGAATAATAAAACGATAAAAAATTTTAAAGTAACACAGAGAATTGTGTTGATTTGACACAAAATAATCAACACAGAAAATTTAACACGGACCGTTTTTAACACAGATACACAATATTTTTTACTGTGCATCGAAAAGATCACTTTATCGTTTGCGACAATAAGTTCATGATTTAAGCTCTACATTAAAACGGTAACTAGTTGTAAATTTGATACTACTAATCATTGATTATTGTGCAGCTGACTTTATAAATCTAAGTCGAGCATGAGAAAGAAAATTGACAGTTTCGCTAACTAACTGTGCGAGGTTTGTGGTGCACTCTAGTCAAAAATAAAACTTGATTTAGACTTGATCGTCTTAAATCGTCACTAAGTAAGACCAGTTAAGTCACGATTTAAGACGACCAAGTCTAAATCAAGTTTCATTTTTGACCCGGGCGGCGATCACTTGAAGCTCATATCAATGGACCACATCTTAACTTAGGCTGACTGTTGCCAATTACACGTAAGCTATATTTTCTGGGCTGCATATATTATAGTATGTTAGTACAGAATGAAAATAGCTTATTAAGTCAGCATTGCTTGGTAAAACGCTCGACTATAGAGTAACGCATCGAGTTTTGTTCTTAATTTTGCGTTTAGAGGTTTCGGTTGAAAGAAAGGCTTGGGCAAATATTACTGTGGATCATCTTCGTAATCAGTGAGGGACATAGTTCTACGACCGAATGAATGAATGAACATAAACATGAATATAATTTTAATAAATATATATACATATATTTACATAAGCGAAAAAAGTCATAAAATAACTATTAGTTACAAATCAAAGCTTAATTTCAGGGAAAAGTCTCTTTGAAATATAATATTGCATTACATTTATAAAGGTTATTTAATATCCAAAAGAGATATAAATGTATGCGCATGAGATTATTTACACTATACTTTAATAAAAACTCTTGTAAATATTGTAAATTGAATTTAATAGACGAAATATCGCAAATATTAACTTAAATAATGATTAATATTATTTATCCAAATTTAATATGCTTTAAACTCACATGGAGAAAATTTGATTATACTATTTACGATATTAAAATTACCATTTCAACTATTTGAAATAGTAGGAAAATTTTTCAGTGGTAAAATAAATAGTTTTACCATTAAGAACGATAACAGTAACAATCGATGGCAGTGACGATTACTATCGAAGATATACTAATTGTTACAATCGAAGATGGTAACTGTTACCATTCAAGCTTAAAAAATTCTTAAACTAAACATAGAATGAACTTATATAAATTTAAATCCTTTATTTATATCCATATTTTAGCTATATATATTTTGTCCTTTAAATAATTAAAATAAGTAACAATACATTAGTTTAAGTCCAAATAAACTTTCTAAATATTGAAGCTATAATTGATAACTTCAAATGATTGGTCATGATCATCAAAATAGCAGTCATCCAAGTATTGAGTGAAATTCATCACATATACACTTAAACAAAGAAAAAATTACATATAGACAAGCTTCAGACTGTAACGTCGGTATTTAAATTCTTCATTAGTTTAGATAGTGTTATGCCTGGATTTAATTAATTAATAAATAATTCATTATTGGTAATGGTCACGTGGGTCTCAAGTGAGAGACACCGGACAAACAGGGGGGTTTTTTTAGAGGGTTAGCTCTAGGTTTTATTTTTATTGTGAGAATTCGAACGATAAACTCTGCAGGGGCCTCTCTGTGTATTTAATGCTGAATTCGAACTATACGTTAACGAATTTGGTGATTTCACCTACCTTTCGATGATTGCTGCTTACTTTCAAGTTGGGCTTGTAGCTTTTGGACTGAAAACTCCGGTGGACGGCTTCGATTGGTCTCTGATCGAAAGATGGTTTGGTCCAGAAAGAAGGGATGTAGTTCTTAATGTTAGAACTATTCTAATATACAAGTTTTCTCAATGATAGAAATTGAAATATTAATTGAAATATTTTCCTATGGGCTCGCCGTACTCAGTTCACAAAATGTTAAATTGTTCTTAATACTAAAGTTCTTTTCTCTTAAATCTCTAAGATTTGCACTTAACTATTAAACTTGAACTTACAGATTTACACTTAAAATTTGTCGAGTCTTATCTTACTTGAGTTTGGTTCGAATCTTCGACTCCAGCGATTCACTCGGACGAGAATCGCTGTTTATACACTTAACAATTATTATAAAATCACCTACGCCTCCTCGTGTTTTACGCGAGTGGTACTTCCCGTGGCGTTATTTTTGGAAAAGAAAATGTAATTTAAAAAAGACAGTTTTGAATAGAAACTTAACGGTAACAAGCACTCTGCTACGTCTCCTCGAGTGCAATACGAGACGATCTTCCCGTGGGATTTTATAGTATACTTGACTGTTTATATTTTATTTAGGAAAATGAACCGATCGGTTGGAGAGAAATTAAAAACAGAAAGAGAGAGTTGCCTAAACGTAACACGGCTTAGAACTCACGTGAGTCAGCAAGGAAGATACATTAACTTCTCAAACGTCATAGGCTACCGCACCTTGGTGTTCGTTGTTTTTATTACCTCGGTTCGCGGTTCTGGAGGGAATAATTTAGAATACATAATTGGATGAATTTAGAATACAGTCAAGCGTAATTCCCTGATTGTAGGAAACTTTGACGACGTGCAACGAGATGTTGGCCGAAGTTGCTGTCTTTAAAATTTTAAACACTGCACTTTACAGCTGATGGTAACTATCACTATCAGGTTATTAAGAATTACGATGTTGATAATAGTTATAATTAGTTAATATAATAAAAGTTATAATTTTTGATTATGATCAATAGTTGTAGATTTTGTCATATAGTTGGTAGATACTACAATTCAGATTATTTATCTAATAATTTATATGATATTCACTACCATCGAATACATTTTGAAAATTTAACTGTAACTTCATTTCAAGATTTTTATTTATAAGAATTTTTTCAAATATATTTAGGTACAAACAATTTAAAAAAGTTATTATCCGATAGTAATTTCAAGTTGTTGAGCTATTAACTAATATTAGACACTTAATCTTTACAAGCACATAGTCACGTAGTTGATGTTTTGAGTCAAGATAATGTAACGCCCATTCTCGAAAGTCTCTTGAGACCTTAAAGGTAGTCTGACATGAACAAAAAAAATAGAACCAAAGAATCTGCAATAGACACCTGTACTTGAGAAAAGGAATGGTGCGTCTCTTGAGACCACAAATAAACTCTCAGACTCATTCCGTGCTGTTAGGATGAACGAAAAAGGGTTAAAATGTAAATTCATTCCTTTCTTTTTATTGACTTTTATTACTTCTTTTTACTTTTTATGAATTATAAGATGAAAATTTATTGAAATTGGAAAAGGATAAATTTTTGTTCATTTTATTAACGTTTTCGTTCTAAATTTGTATGTTATCGATTATATCGTTAAAAAAAATGCTATCCTGGTTGCTAGTTGTTCCAATAATAATCATTTTTCAAACCCTTGTATGGAAAAAGATTTTAAATTTAAGGTACTAGACTCAGTAATCGATCATGTTCTCAAACCCCGAGAAAAAATGGTTTAGATTTACGTAATACACTAATGGTTTCCATTTTTTAAAGCAACGTAGAATCGATGAGATCTACATAGACTTAAACCATTTTTTTCAAGTTCTGATCAAGTTTTATAAAATATATAACCATATATGAAATTATAGATAAAAAAATTACTGCCGGTAAAATCACCATTTTTGAAACTCAATACACTGATTCCTAGGTCGAAAAATTAATCGGTTCTCATGATTCATCAATCGGTTTGATTGCTTTTTTCGGACTAGTTGATCTTTGGTTATCGTAACCATCTGAAGTATTGCTAATGGTAGACAGTTGTCATAACAAAATGTATCGTTAAATTGGCGATACTAGATTGCTGCATTGACTATCTTCAACTTCAAATAAAAGTATTGTCAATTTAACCATATTCATTGGTTATGTTCCCCATACTTACATTGCTGTTTTAACGATTCCTATAGATTGCTATTATAGCAATCCAAATTGTTAATATAGCAATACGTATTGCCATAGCAACCATTTATATATATAGTTGGTTTAACAAAACATTGTATGGGGAAAATAGCAATCTAGCCTTTACGCAAATAAACTATTGCTATATTAACAATCTACGATTTTCCAAACTTTAGATGGTTATTATAACCTAACGGTATTGCTATTACAACAATATTTCTTTTTCAGTGTACACTATTATAGATCGAGAGTTGATTGGAAGTGACTACAAACTTTATTTATATCCGAATTCACTTCGTTACTCAGAGTTTCAGATTTTAAAAACAATTATTTCGTATACGCAGTAAATAGAGACTTTTTTTCAGCGGAGTGATTTTTGCGTGATATGGATTTTACTTCAATCCGCAATGTTTGAAATCGTTTTGTTTTATCCCGTGCCACGCTATATACTATGCCGTCACTCAAAAAAAAATTTGACGCATCAAATATCAGTTCACCTACATTTATGAATATATAACTCAATGAATTGATTTCATGTATTTATTCATTCCTCTTTCATCACAAAATATAAGTAAAACCGTATATTAATTACGAAAATAATTTTTTTTTTTCTTATCAATATCATGTCGGTATAATAGAGTATATTTTATATTAATTGCAGTAAAAAATAATATATAGTTACCAATAGTAGCAATGTTTGTTTATATACGTCCTTTTGTGCAAACGGGATAAAATGTCGAACTTTAAAAAGTTCGAAAGGAAAACCTTAACTGGATGGTATAAAAATGAAAAATTCTCTCTGTTATATTTGAAAGTATCATATTTGATACTTTTATTACTGCATAAACGTTTGAGGCATGCATTTTAGGATTTTCTAAACTTTACTAAAAATACTTTCTTTAATTGCTTCATCTCTCTATACACGGAATAAAAACTATGGTAACTGTTCCTAGTATGTTTATGAAATATTAACTCATAGTGTTATGGTGATAGTTCCTATACCGCAATATGGTTATTCAATTATGCTAATGATTACCATACTCATAGGAATATTTCCCATAGTCACATAGGAATAAATCCTATATTCACATTGAAGTAGTTTCTAGGTGCGTACAAGAATAAACCCTATATAACTCATTGTAACCACTTCTATAATATATGTGAAATATTCCCATAATATTATGGTAATCGTTCCTGTACTACTACAGTAAGCATTCTCATACTATTGCGGTAATCGCTACAATATATTACAGTAATTGTTCCTATAATGTATGCGAATTGTTACCAAAATATTGTATTGGTATTAGTTATCGTGATATTTGATGATGATTACTATGATAGTATGGTAACCAATATCATAATATCATGGAAATCATTCCCTTCACATGATTAATGAATTTCTAAATATTATGATAATCATCACATACTATGGTCACTATCCCTACATTATTATGGTAACTATTACCATAATATCATGGTAATTATTACTCGACATTATGGTAACTTTTACTATAATATGCACGAAGAGAAAAGAATAGTAATGAGTACTATGCTACATAGTAACCAGACTGATTTTTTGTAAAATGGTAAATAATGCAATATAGAAGAGGACTTATTACCATTTTTCTAATAATGATTACTGTGTTACATTGAAACAACTAAAATAGTAAAAATCGCTATCTAGCATGGGAATCAGGGCTATGTAGAATGCTACTCAGTCCCATGCTGGAATAGCTGTCGTTACGGTTTAATAAGTGAGACAAGAAAGTTAAAATGCACGGATGTTCGCGCAGTAACCTGTGTGTATGTGTATGCATGTATATGTGCGATGTATATTATTTAGTATTTTATTTTATATCATTATTATTAATCGGTTATCAAAAAATGATATTTCTTTTTGAGCAATATCTTAATTATTTCAATAGATTAATTCAATTTCTACATATATCTATTTATAGTTACCTGAGTTATTTGTTTCATCATAACCTTATTTACTAAAAATAAAATAAATAAAACATCGTAAGCGTTACTAGGTAACATTGTAGTCATGTCCATTTACATAGTTCTCTCGTTAATGTAGAATGGTAATTAGTCCTATCTTAGCATAGCCACCGTTACTATGTAGAACTCGACGCTAAAAAATCTTCTTTTCTATGTAACATAGAAATGGTTACCATTCTACTTAAAAATTAAAACTATTTTTTTCTTTCCGTGTATGGTAACGTTCACTATAGTATATGGTAACGATTACCACAGAAGTACAGGAACAATTACTATAGTAGTATGAAAGCGATTACTGTAGTGACATAGTAATTATTGCCATGATTTATAGGAACTATTTCGATACCGTGTAGCAACGAAACCCATATAGACACAAATGGTTAACCAATGGTAATTATCATAATTAGTATGGGTGCCATTTCTATAATCGATTTATCAAAAAAACCTTTTACCATATTTACCTCCTGCTCTTCTTTTCAAGTATCTAATACCTAAGTTTATAAAGACGATCTTAAATCTTATTGATAAATAAGTTAAATACATCCAGGTCGAATACATTACATATTTCCTTTGTTTGAGTTAAATTCGGAGAATAATTTACAGTAAAAATTATAATATATTATGGAAATAGTTCCCATATCGTACAGCAATAGGTTTTTTTTTCAAAAATATCGATCGATTATTGGAATGACCCACAAATTATGGTAATCATTCCTATCTAGATGGGTTTCATTTTTATACAATATCGGAATAATTTCTATGTCATCATGATAACGTTTACTTACTTTTCTCTAAGTTGACTTACTTAGTATCCATTTAAGTTAAAAAAGTAAAATTCAAATTATTTTTTCGACCCTGAGAAACCAGATTGAATAAAAAAAGAAAAGAATTCATCATCAATATATTCGACAAGACGCATAAGTTTTTCCCACTTCGTGATAAAATTCTTGTAGAGTTATTATTAGTAATTATACTAATCGTTGTGATTACTAATAATACAGCTAGAGTTATGACCAATCATCTTATAATGCAGTATAATTTGAATTGACAGATTGATTCACCCTCAACTATAGGTGTCTATCTATATTTTCTCGATAAAGCAGCGTGACGACAAAGCATTGAATCGTTGACAAGTGACCCAGTAAACGTCAAATGCAGATCGTTATGGAATGACTGAGTATCCTACTGCAGTGCAGGCTCTTCAGAGATGAATTCGATCGCAGAGCCGCAGGACGTTAAGCACGTCACCTGTTCGATCGATTGGTAAAGAGTACTTGATTATTTTGTTCTCTCGTCGAGGACTCTGTATGTATGCAGGACATTCAAGAGTTAACAAGGATCGCTCACAGCTAATTAGTCGTTCACGTCAATTTGAATCAGATGACGTGTCGTGAACAGCCGGGAATCTCATGTCCTTTTCGTCCATTCACATTGATTTCCTCTATTGATTTAATTGCATGCTTGGTGAGCATGAAGAGGGGTAACGTGAGCGGTAACTACAAAGCTAATTAACTGCAGTGTTGAAAAAAGTTGTATCAATAACAACTCATCATATTCAGAGATATATAGAATTTATTTCATTGCAAACCGAATTGTTTCGAGTATTTTGATCTGTAGTATCTGGTAATGAAAAGGTGTCAATCATTGTACAGGTAGTTTCGTTTTTCAAGTGCTTTCGAATCATTTTCATTTGCACTTCAAATTTTTTCTATGAATAATATGTAAAAGAGGTAAAAAAATACAAATATTCGATAATACGCTGTGGAAAATTTCCGGAGTAATAACTGATTCTATCCGAATAATTTTATTTAAAAGTTAATTTATAATTTATATATTAATGAAACTTATTTATTTTTCTCAATTAAATATGAGTAAAATAATTCTGAAATGAATTTGTGTGTGTAGTTGATTTACATCTTAGATAATACATAACCTGCAATTGCGTTATTAATTATTTCATGTTTATAAATAAATATTATTATTATTATTATTTTTAGATAAATATTCATAACTATTTTTAATGAAAAATTACTATACTTTAACAGACAATTACTTAAAGATATTGAAGTGAAAAACTTATTAAATGAATTTGGCTTTTAAAACCTATTTGATGGATTGAATAATTTGAATCAACAAATCGATGCATTAAAAGAATGCAGTGAATATGTAGAATCTGGAGAAATACCACTTGGTTATACAGAATGGAGAACGTATTTGATCGAAGACGTACATATGATGTATTTTTAACTTCCCGCTAAGAAAATTATTAATTTTCAGAAATTCAGGAAGTTATTGGTTTCACCCCGATTTTCGAAAATCGATTTTTCATCAGATGTCGACTTTTTGACGTCCTCGAAAGCTATTATGAATATTTTCAGAAGGATGTCCGAGTGTCTGTATGTGTGTGTGTGTGTGTGTGTGTGTGTGTGTGTGTGTGTGTGTGTGTGTGTGTGTGTGTGTGTGTGTGGATGTAAACTCTTAATATCTTTTTAATGAACTGACCGATTAAAATGTTTGAGATGGCAATCAGAAGAGTTTGTTGGCCGTCAACTTTTCTGAAAATTTCAAATCGATCGATCAAACAGACTCTAAGATATGGAAAGAAAAAAAACAAAAAAAAACTTCGCAATCGGTTTATTCGTTCGAAAGAAATCGATCGAGAAAGAAATGGTGTAGAACGGTTTTCTTCGATTATCTTTGAAGCGATTTATCCGATCAATCCCAGAATTTGATCAGCTCTAGAACTCAATAAAACGCGTCGATTGCCGTCTCAATTATCTCAATCAGTTAATTCATTCGTAAGATATCGTGAGAGAGAGAAATGCTAAAAAACGGTTTTTTCCTAAAACAATAGCATACAACAGTATTTTCGAGCTCGAAGAACTCGAAAATGTATTCACAACAATGTTTTTGAGCTCAAGGAGCTCAAAAACTGCGGGAAGTTTTAGGGCTAACCCGCAGGGTCAACCGATAAACCGATTTTTTCATGAGCATTACTCAATAAATATTGATTTCTCCGCCTCAAAAACTGAATCAGTAGTTATAACTAATTAGGGGTTGGGGGGGGCAAAAGGGGGTAGAGTAGGCAAAACAGGGTACCCCAAAATTTTGTGAATAAAAAAATTTAATGTTTTAAACAACTTATAAATATTCCAAAATTACTTTTGTAAATATAATTGAGCGTTATTTTGAGTTTTTTTTTGTGAAACTTTTTCGAAAATCGAGTTTAAGTCAAAAAATCTTAATGGCTTTTGTTTTATGATAAAAACTATTAAAAATTTATTTTTTTTATTTTGTACCCAATAATCACGTAAAATATAATTTTTCTTTGTGTAAATTACTTGCAAAAAAAATTTAACTTAATTAAATTCATTTAAAATCCAGAAATTTTTTTTTTTTACCTTCTTTAAGGGGTACCCCATTTTGCCCGCAAAAATGAAATCTTTTTTTTTTTAACGGTTATTGAAATTTCTTTCTATTTACTTTAAATATCATTAAAAAAAAAAACAGATTCAGTGTATTTGAGTCCTTGAAAACTTGGCATTTCCTGAAGTACCCTGTTTTGCCCCTCCCTCCCCTAAATCTCTTATAATCACTAATTTATTCAGTAAAAATTTTACTGATTGAACCAGTAATATTTTACTGATTTGCAATGATATACTTGGGACTATTCACATCAATAAATATTCACTGGCAATTAGTGCATATTCGCCGATTCAGATTAAGAAAGTGTACTATTAACTTTTCATAAAAAATATGACAATTTCAATGTTTTGTTTCGACAAAATTTATCAGTGACAGGTCTGATGTCGAAATATCATCATTTCCATTACAAGGTAGTTCACTTCATCCAATCTATTTTTGCCAATTAGGTCACTTCTATACTTTATATTCAAATGCACTGAATTCTGTCCAGATGTCATTGTTCTGTATTTACAAAATGAAGTGTATCACTTGAAATTACTAATTATAGCATATCACAAAATGTATTTGTCACAAAACCTAAATTCGAATACTTTTTGTTAAATAAATGTATAGCTTTAATCCAAAAATAAGTTAATATATCTTTTTAATTTTTAAACTAGACATAATGAAAATTTCTTTGTTGCAAGTTATATTAGTTTTATATATGAAATTTTCTCCTTTAATGGTTTTCGTACAAGTAGAAGTCTAAATAGTGTAGAATAATTTAACAACTTTGTAATCCATTTTAGCTTACTGTTCAAACTCTACTGAGTTTTTAAAACCAAGTGTACTACATGGGATATATGCAGGCTGACTATTAACAAATTTTGAATGCAAGTTTTATCAAAATCCGTTGAGTAGAACCTGAGATATTTGTGTTTTAATGAAGAACGTATACAATATTATTGTGCTCATGGGGGTCTACCATAGTACTGAGTGAAACCTTAAATATTTAATATTAAGAGAAGTTTAATTTAGTCTTTCCAACATTTTGTTTAGCTTCCTACCGTACGAATTAAAGTCTTTTTAAAACGGGAAGTATTTTTCATTTCAGTCCATTTTTCAGAATACGAGTTTTCAACAACTGTTATAATTCCATCATCTAGGGAATCGTTTCTCATTATCCTGGAGTGAATTTTATAAAAAATACATTTCGTAAAAATATTTTTTTTTTATCTGTTTTTAGAATGACTCGTAAACGACTCAAATAAGTGGAAAACATTCAATTTAATAATACATTTGTAAGATATCGTATCGCAAAAAATAGTTTTGGGTCATTTTTGCACAAAGTAAATGATGTTTTTTTCCCTAAAATTGTCGTCATATATTTTTATTTCAAAGTACAAACGCGGCTGATTGATTGCAGTCATTCGAAAAAAAAGTTGGCATTGTCATCAATTTCCGCCAATCTATAAAAGCAACAAATTCGTCGTTAGAGCAACGGAAGAGCCCTAAATCTTTAGCTATATCACATTTTATTGAGCTTGACGGCGCCATTTTAATGAACGTTGATGTCACCTCATATGAAATATATTTTAAATTGTCTGATTCGAATACGGCTTGAAAAAATTCGTATTGAAATAGAGACCTATTTCCACCCAATAATATGAATTGTCATCAAATTCAAAGTCTTTACTAAGTTCTAATTTATAAAAACCACAAAGTATTTCTAAGGAAAACGAAACGTTCTAGGGCTGCCTAATAATGTCAGTCGTATTTTTATACTTTTGAGTAGATTTCACATTTTATAGAAATCTGACTTTTGTATTTGTTTTAGAGAGCTCGGAACAGCGAAAGTACTCAAGAGTATTTTCGAGCCTGAAAAGAAATTCACGATAGTGTTTTCAAGTTTACGTAGCTCGGAAAAAAGGGAAAGTTTTGGGACTGGCCCGCAGGATCAACCGTTTTCCAGATTTTTTGCACTCACTTCCAATAATTTCTACACTTTTTAATTTTTTTTTTAATAGCGTTAGTTTGGTGACTACAAGAACCTTGTCGTAAATTACTGTTCAACTTCATTTGGTTTAATTGGAATTAATAAAAACTTGAAAACTTGTAATACACGAAAAATTTAGCTGCCATTTTTATTTCGACTGTTGTTATTATTTTTTACTTTTTTCCCCAATTACTGGTAGCAGCACTAGCGTGCAACATTAGGATTGATAAAAAATATATAATAATTTAAAAGTTGAATAAAAATTCATATCTAAAAAAAAAAAAAATTTTGGAAAATCCAAAAGTGCACGCTTCGAACGCTCATATTGCAATAAAATAAATTATTAATTTTTTTTTTAATTACAAAATTTTTTGTCAAATATCTAGACATTCATTATTTTTTTTAATTTAGTTAATTGGATAATAGTTGACAAGTCGATTTGTCGCGACATAATAAAAAAAAAAAAAGAAAAAACACACAATTATCTGATGGTAAAGTGGAGCATTCCCGGGAAAAAATGATCAGACCTGATCAGACATAAACAGGCATGAGTCTTCAGGCCTGTTCAGGTCTGATCAGGTATGTTCATGTCTGTTCATGCCCATCCAGGAAAAAAATTATATATAAAAAATGGCCCTATATAATTATATAATTATATATAATTATGTATAACTATGTATAATTATGTATAACTATATTATATTATATATAATTATTGCTATAAAAATTAAAAAAAAAAGTTCGGGCGTGTGCTGGATTTGAACCGTGGACCTTGCGCTTGAAAGTTTAACAGGCTACCCACTGACCTAAGAGATTTAGTTAAAAATCTAAATTTCATATGAAGTTTAAGTAATAAAAATCTTATATGTGATAGATTCTTGGTCAACAAAATTTTATATCTATGAACATACATGAATAGCTATGAACAGGCATGAACAGACGTGAACAGGCATGACCAGGCATGAACAGATATGATCAGGCCTGATCGTACATGAACAGGCATGATCAGGTCTGATCATTTTTTCCCGGGTTATTATATCAGCAAAGTTTGATGATAATCATATCTTATAATGATATTAGTAATAAATCTTTATGCCTACTTATATTTTTGGGGGGAAAAATGGCGGATTAAGCAGAAGTAAACATAATCAGTTTTCAGTTTTTAATTGATAATAAATGAACGAGAAGGACTACAGTAGTGACATTTGCAAGGCTTCTATTCTACTAAAATCTGAAGCTATTGAAAAAAAAAATTGGACTGATTAACTGAGTTTTTCGAGAGATATCTTGCTCACACACGGACATCCCAATTGACGTCCAACTAGTCTTATTTAAAATAATTTTTTTCTTATTATAGTGTAGCTAAATAAAATTTTTAATTAAATTAAATTTATTCTTTAGAATTTTCTCAAGACATTGGTATACTTTTTTTTCCATAGAGGTGATTTATAAAACCACTAGAAATCATTAAAGCTAGGAAAATCCGGTTTTTCCGACAAGTCGATTATAGAGCACAACCTCTCCCGCTGTCGCGCCCGAGGCGTGCAATAAATTAATATTATAGAATAAAAGCAATGATTAAAAATAAAATAAACGACTGAGGTATGCACATATGGATTTTTCATCATTTTTATTCAACTATTATTTTGATACAAGTTTATTGTTCATTTATTTTGTTCTATGTCAAATAATTAAATAAACGATTTGTTTTCCACAAAATTGTCACATCATTGGAACGTCAGGAATTTTGTTATATTAATGATCATGCATATCTCACTGATATTGTTTAATAATTTTATTATCTTCTTTTATTAAACTAAATGTAGCTTTGAACTTATGACCTATTTTAATGAAAACCGATAGTATCTCTCGCTTCCTCTCTCAACATATTAGTAATTAACTCAAGTTTCTCTTTTACTATTTTATTGCTGCACTATCTGTCACAAGGCAACTATCAAAGTACTAAAATATGCGAACAAGGAAAGAAAATTAGTAATTTAAATTTGCATTTATAAAAACATAATCGATAATTATGCACAAAGCTTTTAACAAATTCAAAAGAATTCTACGAATTCTTGTGTATTGTTTTGCATTTATGTCTATATGATTGAAGAAGGTTAAGAAGCAATGTCGATAAGTATCAAGAGCACGATATGACTTAATAGGAAAAGTAAAAATCTGTTGACCTTGCTCACTATTTTAACTTCTCTACTGTCTGGTTCACTTAAATCAGTTGATTTGATCAGACAGTTTCATTGAATAAGATATTAAAAGATTAATATTCGATTAAAATATTAAATATCAAGTCAGAAATTTACGAGTGAACAAAAAAAAAAAAATCGGTCGATCAGTTGATCCTACGGGCCAGCTCCAAAACTTCCTGCTTTTTTCGAGCTCTTCGAGCTTTTAATGTCAAGCTCATAAAAAAAAATAATCTTCTGATCGATTTTAAGAGCTTGAGATTAAAATAAAAATAACTAGAAAACAATGCGGAATTCGAAAAAACTTTGTTGGTACTAATTTGTAGGAAATGAAAATGTCTACAAAAAAAGTCCTATAATATTTTGTGATAAGTTTAATAGTTTCACCGGATAAGTAAAAAGATCTCAAAATTTAATATAAATTCGACTTCAACCTCAAATAACTTTTGAACAAACAGATTTATAAAAAAATGATAAGAGACGTTTTTTGTAGAACATTCAATTGTCTACAAAAATGTACCTGCTAATTTTTTCTATGATGCATCGTTAGCTAGTTATAAAAATCAGAAGACGCAAAAAAAAATTTTTCCATGTTATTCTTATGGAAAATATAAAAGTGCAATGCGAAACCTCTTAATGTTAATATTAAGAGCTCTAATTTTCACGGGCGTATTTTTATATCTTAATGAAACTTTTGAACCTGTTTCCGAGAAGAAAAAAACAATTTATTATTTTTTGTATCACCCTAATATAGATATACTATTTATTAGTCATTAAACAATCCAACTGAAAACCCAATGAATAGCTGTCTCGAGTAAGGACAACGGAACATCCCAGACTATAGAAAATCATCTTACTGTATTTAATTATAATGTACAATTCACTATATGAACTTTGACTTGAAACTCTAGTTTTTTTTTACTGAGTATCAGTGTATTGAAAACAATAAAAATATTTATAAATTATTGTAGAAATCAATTATATCATATTTAATTGTTACAATTATTATTTAATAATCTTCTGCGTCAGAAATTAGACAGGAATGAATCTTATATTAATACAATTGAATATTATTTTAGGTTAATTAAAAAATTAAATTTAATATAGTGTCCTTTTTTGCTAATAAAAGACATTCTTTCTTACCATTCGATGCAAAAACTATTGTAACAGGTTGAGTAGGAAGGGCTTTCGACACTCGTGTGTTGGCAACACTCGCCTAACGGCTCGTGAACCAATCTCACTCGTTGTCGAAAGCACCTTCCACTCAATGCGTTAAAATACTGTTTTTTTCAGTGTAGTACCTCATTTACACTGGAGCGATCACTTCTTGATTAAGAAAAAGGATTTAAATCCATACTAAGTGCATATCTATAGATTAGTCAATCAGGGCCATAAGTTAATTGTGTTACTGCAGCGCAAAGTTTATAGCGCGAGTAACGAAAGGTTTTTTTTTGTTCCTTTTGGCTATCGTCCCAATTAGACCACGTGCCAGTTACTATTGTATTTTGGTATATTTTGTGTTCCTGTAGATTTCTCACTTTTCTTGCTTGGTTTTATGTGAATCAGTGTTCGCCTGTTGGTACTTGCTATGTTTCGTTCTGTGTATATGTGTATATGTGTAAGTAGAAGTTTGAATGATTATATGGATGAGTTATGGAAGTTGTTAGTTTGGTATGAATGTTATTACAAATATGGGGCTAGGTTTAAATACTTAAATTGGTCTTTTTAATGGACTGGTAAATGAGGTAAGCCACTGTGTATGGTGATGATAGGATAAGTGGCTGGACCGCACAATCTGAAACAAATCAATGAATTTTGCTTATTTTATTTACTAAGTTATCCCGCTCTTTCTTATCAACTAGCATGCAATTCCAAATAAAATGTTCGACAGTTTGATCTGGTTCACCACATAATAACGAAAAGTTAAAAGATAAAAGAATTGTTAATTTGCCGTGTTTGTGCGATGAATAAACGGTGTTACGGTGTTTCACCGTCATGAGTGAAGTATCGTAACCGTACCGTAATTTTACGGCGCTACGGGGATTACGGTTAATTTACCGCGATTTGCTGGGGAATCACGGTAAATTTTCTATTTAACGGTTATGTCACACTATAACATCGTATACATTGTATCCTTACCGAAATATGGATCCGTCAGTAATAAATTATGAAATTAATTATAAAACACCATTATTAATTTTTTTAGTAAAATCCTTTTCTCATTTCGTTTTTTAAGCAATAAAAAAAAAAGTTTGTTCACCGCACATTTTATAAATTACTTTGAAAGTAAAAGGAAAGAAAAAAAATAATAAATAACTATATCACCAGTAGGATTTAAATCTTAGTTCCAATGGATATTTATAGCCCGAAGTATTAGTAACGTGCACGGTGCTCCCAGTATTTATTTGTTGACAAATAAGATATTAATTAAATTAAAATCATAAAAAACGAATGAAAGATAATGAATTGGAATTAAATGACAACTGTTTTATACTTTTTCTAGATCTTTATATTAATCTTTCGCACAGAGGATAACCTCCTATATTAATTGTTTTTTTTTATATCATGTTACAAGTTTTTTCCCCTTTATCTCACAACAATCGTTCCGACATATATATATCATCCTAGTATTTATCAAAATGTATCATCTGATTTATTTTTATCTGAAGACAAACGGACGTGAGCCGGAATATCCATTTTAAATAGATAAATTTTATAACAAAATTTGTTAAATATTATCTAAATATAAATTATTAATTTCATTTATATCTATAACACTGTAGAATAAATATCTTCGAGCGTATTTAGTGAAACATTCATATTTGATCATAAATATTGTGTACAGTTTATTACAATGTATGTCCTTTCATAAGAAATAAAATAGAAAGTGGACCATGTTTTTATAACGTTATCTAATTACGACTTTATTCGGTTGCTTTTAATAGCATGAATAAATTTGCATAACACTTCTTCATAAATATTTTTAAAAAAATTACCATGGATATAATTTGTTGAAAAAAAGTGATATTTTACTGAAGGAATGCAAATCGAATCGAATAATTCGAAACATTATAATTAATCGTAAGTGTTCGCATAATTCGTCAATTTTTAAATTATTTGAATGAAATTTGAATATATTCCGATTGAACTTTCAAAATTTCTATCAAGTTTGTGGTAAATTATGAAAAATGTATTGCAACAATTTATGAATATATATAATCTAAATTTTTTGATTTATTCGAAAATTTACAAAAAATTTGAAAACTTACAATCTCAAAATTTACGAATAATTCGAAATCTCATAAATGCTTCAAATTAAAAAAAAATATTTCTTTGAAATTTTGAAGAAATTGAAATTAATTTGAAAGCTTACGAATAATCCAAAAATTAACGAACATTTTGAGAACTTTCAAATAATTCGGATATCAACGAATACTTCGAAAACCCCCATACATCCCCAATATTTATTTAAAAATATAGAAGTCATGAAATTATTATTAGTTATGTAGATTATATTTACTTTAGTAGTAGTATATTTATGAAACCCAAAAAATAACAAAGAAAATTATGGTAATAAAAGTATAAGAAACAAAAATTTTTTTTTTGATTTTATCAGAAAACAATAACCGTGCGTGGAAGTTATCTATCTATCCTATTAAAATAAACCCAGGGTAATGTGAAAAAGGCATGAGTTCTACTAACCACCAAATGTCGGAAGTGGAGGTGCGTGAATTGGTTTCACGGTAAGATAAACTGATAGAAGCTTAAGATAATAAGCTAATTATTGTTGATGAGATTTTGTAAATTGATATTTAACGATTGATCAAATTTGATAACACTATATATGTTACGTAAATTATGTAATAAAGTTGTTATAGTTAGATAAATATAAATGATATGCAATGTTTAGAATTATATTCAAAATACTTAAGCGTGTAAATAATGCTTATGGCTTCTGAAAACAGAATACAATGAGTTTTAATCTAGTTCTAATAGATCTATTTAAGTATTTTTTTAGATTTAAATAGATTATATAATCTATTTTTTTATAATTTTAATTAAAAAATAAACTTTTCCTAAAGCATGACATAAAATTTCAAAAGAAATTATTAGTTATCAATACTTGTTGTAAAATTTTTCTTTTTTTTTTTTTTTTTTTTTTTTTTTTTTTTTTTTCATGATTTGTAATTCATTAGATGCTCTCTGAGTACTTCATATCACTACAGAATTACTTAATATCGCTCTAGGATTTGTAGTATCTACATAATAATGCATGGCAATAAACGGATACTTCTCCTAATTGTTTTCAAGATATGGGGGAGGGGATTTAAAGTTAGTGAGTGTAAAAGTTAGAGAGTTAATAACGATAATCGATTAGAGACGCAATTTATCTAAGTAACAACTGATCGAACTATAGAAAATTCGGTAATCCATTGTCAGAGGATCAATCTTCGCATGGATTAATTGTCTTCGGACCAAAAGTCAGATAATCATATTCTTATTTCGTGGTTTTGTCGATGTAAGTCATACGACAGTAAACTTTATTAGTTATCGAAAATAAAAAATATATTTTCGTAACTTCATAAGCGTGACAGTTTTCACTTTCAGCTGTTAATAATTTTTTTAAATTATAATTTCGCGTAAATGACTGCAGAGGGAGCTCTCTTGATTACTACCGCACTGAATATGAATGGTGAAAACATAAAAGACTTAACCTCATTATGGTATACATTCCATAACTATAGTCATCCAATCAGCGAATTTTTATTACAATTTCACTCTATGCGGATTTTTTTATATTTAATACTTTATTTAAAATCGTCCCCACTCCGAAAAAAATCCCCTCCCGAGTAAATTTAACTCCGAGAGGAGTGAATAAATAAAATTTATCCACTCCGCGTTCACTTTACAAATTTTTTAGAGTGTGATTTTGATATATGAATTATATTTACTTTCATTACCGTTAAATGAGAAAAATCAAACCAATCAAAAGTTCAATATGTTGTAGCTCTATAATCACATACAGTGATTGGATAAATTTTTTTTTTTTTTAAAGTAGTAATTAAAATTTCTAGCCCTTTGATTTCAGATAAAATATAATCAGAAATTTCTCGTAATTTATTTTATAATTAAAAAGTAGTTCAATAGAATCACTTCATGAAACGAGGTAAGTTCATCTTTTTAATAAAATAACAACCTGATTATTATATTGAGCAGTAAAATTCAATAAAACTATAACGAAATCATACAAAGTTTTAGATCTAATTCAATTAATCAATTCATTAATTAATAAATAGATTTTAGGGACTCCATCTTTGATCGTTGAAAATTTCATATTCATCAAAGTTATATATTATAAATTTTGGTATTTAATTAACAAGCAACTACAATAACTAAATGATCAAAATAAATTCAAGTAAGATTTTGGTGATTATAATTTTTCTGCCCTTACGGAAAAAAATAATGAACACTATTAAAAAATTAATTATTAATAAGTGTTTATTAGTGATCTTTAGTACTTCGACTAGAAAATTTTACATCAACACTATAAGAAGTGATTATTATTTATTCGATTAGTGAGTCTACATCAACATTGAGAGTAATTTTAATATCGATCATGTTTAAAATTAAAAAAAATTGTGACCTTAAAATTTTATGTTTAATCTATATATAAATACAGTCAATATTAATCAGCTCAATCATTACGATTAACATTATTTGTATTTTTAAGATTATTATTTTACTAATAAACAGGGGAGGGTGGGGCAAAGTAGGCCTCCCTAAAAGTTGGAAAGCCTCAAAAATTTTGGGGCAAAGTGGGCCCCCCTAAAATTTGAGAGCAGAGTGAGCACCCTGAAATTTTCTATGAATGAGGCTCATAATAAGTCACCTTTACTTTTTTACGACTATTCATTTATTACTTATTAGCTTATTTATGTCTTACCCAGTTTTGCTTACTTTGCCCCATATTTTAAAATTCGTAATTTATTATGAACACAGCTTATTTAAAACATATTTAAAGTGAAGAATTTAAAAAAAGTAAAACGAGCAATAAATTTGTCTTACACAATTTTTTTAGATAGGGGCCCACTTTGCCCCTAGTTTTTGATTTTTCAATTTGAATTTTATCTACTAATTTATCTTAATTTAAGAATAAATTTAAAAAAAATTAAAAATTGTCATACATCTGCAATCGAAAGTTTTATTTCTAATTTTTCTTTTGGTTCCATGACAACTGATCTCAGACAAGTGATCACATGACAATTGATCCCACAGACAATTGATTCCACCAACAACTCACTAATCGTATGATATATGTTTTCACATATATTTTTAGATCTTATGTAATTACAATAACAGTTATCTATTTTCACTGATATTTCGCATTTATACTGGTAATAGTTGATGGGATCAGATATCAGTGGGATGAATTTGTAGGGATCACTTGTGGTATAAAATTGTTGGGATCAGTTGACGGCGCACCATTCACTCATGTATAAAAAAAAACCCAGGCGTACAAATTGAAACACAACTTTACAACTAATTAATCTAAGCTATTCTTCATGTCGTTGTTAAATATTTGCTCTTACTTTGAACACAAAAAATTTATAAAAGGACATAATGTCATTAGACGAACTAAAATGTATTTAATTAAAAAAAGTGTGAGCTTAAAAAACGTAAATTAACTGTGCATTTGTAATAGATAAAAAAGAGAACACTTTTCGTTTCTTTTTATTAAATAGTTTAAAATTTTTTTTTTTACATTTTTATAGGTTTTATATAAAACCACGGATTGTAGAGAATTTCAGTACACGATTACCAAAGAATTTTTCTTAATTTTTTTCCAATAAATTCAATATACTACAAAAATATCATTCATTTCGTCGTAAAAAATAAATTTACTTACGTTCATATGTTTGAGTGTTAAAATAAATTAATAGGAAAAAATCGGTTTTTTAAAATTGTTTTTAAGTAAATTTAAGTAATCAATAATAATCCATTTTGTTCCGAAGCAAAAGATAGGAATTTTTATTTAAACATATCGTTCACCGCAACCTGCATGGGGAGCTTTAATTTATGAATTGTTTAGAGGAAGGGAAGTAGCTCTTGTCTGCTATGGAAAAACAAATAGAATAAAAATGCACATGCCTCAACCCTCTCTCAAACAATGACAAAAATTTTAACTTCTCATGACAGATGTGATGAAAAAAATATAAGACAACCCAACCTACATGTTTGCTACCACCGCTTTTGGCTTAGGCACATTAAGCACTTAGAACTTCAAACTTTTCTCCCTAAGTGTGCAATACACTAGTTTATAATCTCACCAAGAGACATGGAAACAAAGTTTGTTGGCTCTTCAACCAAAACATGCCAATTTCTAACTGGTAGTATTGATAATTATTCACGAAAACCTGCATCGCAATTGTTTTTACTCAGTGGGAAGAAACAAGCTCATTACTTATTTCAGCCTCTTTTATATACACGGCGAGAAAAATTTTATTTTAGCGATTTAAAGTATAACCAAACAGTTGATTGTGAAAATAACTATTCATTTGTTAATTATTGTAATATAGTTACAGTATAGTTAATTTAACAATATCTTTATTTATTTTAATGATCTATATAGTCTCGTTGAATAAACTATCCAATGTTTATCCTCCAATAAGAATTCATTTTTTTATTTGAGCCACACTCCGAAAAGTTGCCATCGAGATTCAGTTATTTTGACAAAATAGGTTATCGTTTTGTCATTATACGTATTCGTATCGTTATATTGACGATACGATGGATCGTAATAGCGTTGATTAAGAATGTGGAACTTGCGCAGTAGGCAAATTTCAAGCTAACTATCAAAAAGCCTTTGTAAGCGTTGTATCACATACTTCTTTTTAGTAATTGACGAGCTTTTCTGTTATCATAATTGAGATAACCTACTGAAACTGCATGTGTACCTATTGTATAATCATAATAGTTTTTACGGACTGATTTTAATAATTATTTTCCAATGTAAAAAAATTTTAATGCCGTCATATAATTTCTTTTTGCTTTGTTATAATTATTAGATTTATATCAAACGCAGATGGACATTTTCAATTTTAAAAAATGTCTCATTATTTTTTTTTTTAGCTAAAAAAATTATTTGTTAACAGTTTTTTTTTAAATTGTTATAAATAACTGATTAATCAACACAAGTCACTGAGCCTGAATATTGAAACATATATTATGAAATGGTTAATGAGGCTGTATTCTTAACTTGACATCTTTTAATTTATATTAATTTATTTTTTATCTAAAACTATTCTCAAGATTGTCTTATTAGCGTTTCTTCGGATACCTATGATGACAATAGCATTGCTATTTTGATATTACACTGCGACGATACTTGGATCGTCAAAATGACTATACAGAATATCGTAAAAAAAGTTGACTATAGATAGTATAGCTGTAGTAACAAAATGTTCAGTTGTTTTGACGAGATTTTTCTCGCCGTGTAGCATTTGTTTGCTACCGAACTTTATCGAACGGTTATAATACTTCAACATTAATTAGAATACAAGCATGAAAAAATTATAGGTTGGAATTGGAACACGAAACAAAAATTTTGCATAGACGTTTTCAGAAAGTTAATTTATTTTTCACTAAATTTTTAAAATATAAAAGAAACACTCGAAAACGATCAGCATTTTCAATTTTTCAAGAGATTTTACAATAAGTCTTGTTATTAGTATAAATGTTCAGATTTTCGATTTTTTCGTACTCATTTAAACTGAACAAAAATCTAATTTGAGTCACAACAGTGACAAAATTTACAATTTTTCAGCATGAAAATTTCAAAAAAGCGATTTTTCGGACTTTGTTAAACTTTCATACTTACAAGAACTTTTGAAAAGTTTACAAAAAATCGAAAATTTCTAACTTTTTTGGTATTTGACAAAATTTCAATTCCGTTTTCCAATTCCATTCTATTATTTTTTGTTTCAATTTCTTCGAGTATTGATCTTTACAAAAGATCAAAATTGTGTAACGTTTTGAAATTCGGAATGCCGAACTTTTTTTTGAGAATTGTTGCTACTCCAGTATATTTATGATACCTTAATAAATGACACAAGCCTTGAAACAGGTGTCAGCACAGAAACTACATTCAGGTATTATCAAAATAGAAATGTTTAACTCAGGATAAAACATGAATCCAGATTTTGTGTGATAATAACCGTTGTCATCGCTGAATAACAAGGACTATCAACAATTGAAATAATCACTCACATAATGGATCAATAATTATAATTATCGTTGATAATTTTCATTATATCGAAAGTGTCATAGTTACCATCGTGTATTTGAAAATTATACACCAGCTCGGTGATGATTAAAGTATAATTGAAAATTTATTTTACTTCACCACAATCATCAAAAATCATTCATTACTGGGGTATTTTTTTTCTTTTTGTTGAGGGCTAATTCTTACATGAATAAAATATGAATAAACAATATAGTTGAATATAATATAGTTGAGCAGTCGCAGAAAAAGGGGAACTTTGTTTGGCTCTGTAACAATCATTCTTATTGTAAACAATAATATTTACCGGGTAAATTTTAATAGTTACAATTTTCCGATGGGGGCCTACATTATGAATATAATGTAAACAATGATACCGTTTTACTAATATTTACGATATCATATAACAATAGTTAGGGTAAACTAAGGTGCGACGGCACACGTAAACCAGCAATTATACTTTGTGAATTTCAAACACCATATACAAATTATTTTCATTTACTCTGAACAGATACAATAGAAATGTCTGTTTTTTAAGAAACTTCATTACTACAGATTTTTTAGGTGTCCCATTTAATCTCGCATTTTTCGTTTTGGTCCTTAATCCGAACGAGACATTAACTTACAAATAAGTTTTCGAGAAATTTTTTTTTAACTTCCCGTTTTGAAAATTGAAAATTAAAAAAAAAGGAAAGTTGTTAGGTTTGATCTGAATTTCGAAAACCTAATTTTCATCAGATCTCAATGTTTTAAAGTCCTATGAAGCTAATTCTGATCATTCTGATTCTGATAGACATCCGTCGGTCCATCCGTGCGCGCGTATGTTTGTTTCTGTATATCTCAATTTTTTTTAATTCGACGGTATCTTTGGAACTAATCAACTGATTTGAACGTACTTGAGAGCAGTCAAAAGGGCTCACCTATACTTAGACTGATTAGATGTTGAAGTCGATATGTCAAACAGTTTCCAAGTTATTCGAAAAATAAAAATGAAAAAATAAATTTTAAGGATTTTGTTGCATAACTTATAAATAGCTTGACCGATTCGTTTATTAGTTTGATCAAATCTAAGTCTCAATAAGCTCTTTCGATTGCCGCAAAACACGTTCAAATCGGTTGATTCGTTCCTAAGATATCGTCGGACAAAAATTACTTTTTTTCAGCAGAATGCATATTTTTTTTGTCCAACCATTCTTCACATTTTACTTTACTCAGATGTACACTCATAACAATGTTCTTGAGTCCTTTGAGCTGCAAAACAACGGGAAGTTTTGGAGTTGGCCCACAGGTTCAACTGTTTTTCAAATTTTAATTTTTTTACTAAATTTTTAAAGTGGCCCATCGTGCCCCAATTTTCTCTATGTTTCACTGATAATAAGTTAATATTCTTATTAAGCGTCCAAGATGATAATATATAAAAAGCATAAAAATTAACGATATTTAATTTATAAATTGTCTTAAGAAAAAAAATGAATAAATAAATTAGATTAGTACACCCGATAGTATGGACTACGGTTAAGGACCGCGAGTCAGATCCGGATCAACAAATTACGCACCGGATGCACCATTAGTTACGCTATCCGGCCCTATATCACTTTCCGTACTAATTATTTATTCATATTAAGCGACCTGGTCTATCTTGCAGTAACTCTATTCTAATTTATAATGAGAAAAAAATGATATCATATTATACTATAACATTCTCGTAATACATGTTGATATAAAATATTTATAATTTATCCTTATAATTATTCAAATCACATATTAATATATCTTCTTTAATATAATCCTATATTTAAATAAAGCAAATCTTATTTCAATGAAATTGAAAGATTATAAATGATTTAATTACTTTAGGTATTATTATCTCACATGTGTAAAATTATTTATTCTATACTAGAATACTTACACGGAGAAAACAAATCTCGATAATCTATTAATACTTAATACACGAAGAAAAAATTATGGTAATCGTTTCTAATACGTTTATGAAATATTAATTCATAACTTTATGGTAATAATTACTAGGAATTATCGGTTTTATACCCATAATTTCTGGAAAAAGTTTTATTAACTATGTAAGTGTTAAAATCGGCGGTGTTAAATTTTATCTACGAAAGTGGTGTAAAAATAACGCCGCCCCGGTGTAAATATTCTGTACCGGTGTTAAAATATTTTACTTTATGAATATTTTTCCCGAGTGGAACTATCGCCGTCATTTTTATGACTTAAAACACTAATGGCGTCCCCAAAAAGCTCGGAGATAAGTGAACACTAGGTGACAAATTAGGGCAAATGTATATAATGGCTTGTCTCAAATCCTTAGTGATTATAAGTAGAGGTAACCCGTATGGGTTGGGATGAACTTGCGTCCCACCACTTATCTTACGCAAGCGGTTGACCAGAGCTGAAGTCTGGTACCATGGGGGACCCATTCCAAGCTACACTTCGACCAGAGTCTCTTTATTTCCTGAGATGGGAGGAGTGTTTGGGTCCATGAGAGGTTGGACTCGTGGTGGCTGTGCGTGAGGCACCCACATGCACTGCATGCCTAATGGGTAAGCTAATGTGAGCATATGCTCATATTTCGCTTTTATAATATATGGTGGAGTCATAATATACAAATAGAGTTACGCAGCGCGAGTATGCCCGAAAGGGTGAGGTATCGGCCTCCCGTCAAACGGAGGCGGATTTAACAGTCCCGTTACATTAATTTTTTTTTTTATGAATATTTTTACTTACCCGATCACTATATTTGTTAATAAATTATATTTTTTATTAATTTTCATAGAGAACTGACATTTTCGTGTTTTATAATCTTTAAAGTTAATACTCCAAGCGGACGAAATTTACTTCGCTTTTACACCGGTTACCCCGCTTTTACAACGGTATTTTAACACCCCCGAATTACGCCTCCTACACCGGTGTAATTTTATTTTAACATCGGGCGGAGTTAAAATGAATCCATTTTTAACACCGCTCTTCTTACAGTGTATAATAATAATAGTAGTAATAGTAATAATAATAGTTCCTATGTCGTATGGTAACTGCAGTGACCATTCAATAATTAAAATTCATAAATCCTTGTAATGGTTACTAGGTGCGCCTGGGAATTAACCCTATACCTAACTAGAAATCATGGTAACGGTTCCCATAAAATTATGGTAATAATTCCTATACTACTGATAGTGATTACCCTAATATTATAGTAAGCATTACCATACATTATGGTTACACATTTCCGGATTCGCCTTGGTTCAAACTTAACTGGCTTACTTAGTTACGACTTAAGACGACCAAGTCTAAATCAAGTTTCATTTGTGACCGGGTAATGATAACCATAATATATGGTAACGGTTACCATAATTTCATAGGGACTGTTCCCATATATAGAAATAACTGCATACATGGGATTGGTTACCATAACTTGTATGGGTCCTGTTCTCATAATCGATATTTCAAAAAGATGGTTACCATACGTTATGGAAACCACTCCCATAATGTATTGTAATTTTTGCCATAAATTTCACTCCATCTATATAATAATAATTTATCAAATAGATGCTTCAGTTTGTTAATGCAGCTCACATTTTTTTGTATAATCAAAATTACTGAATGTAAGTAATTCAATTCTTATGATAGTAGAAATAATACAATTTCAATTACGTTGTAACTGTACAATATTCTGTAATAATTTTTGTTTTTAGTAAAATTTCTTCAATATTTTGCTACATGAATGAACAAATAAACTCGATAAATTTAAGTACTTTTATTTTGAACAATAAATACTTAACTTACAAACATATTAATCAGGAATATTGAATGAAAACGTTGTCTCAACTCCAATTAATAAACATTTACTCTCGATGTAAACGTCAACGGTCTACTTACTTGTTTATAAAGTGCCAAAAATTATCAAGTTATACTATGGTACTGAATAAATTTCAACGAATTTCCAGCTACGATTTAATTTATTAACGCTTTAGAGTCCTTGACGGTATGACGTTTTGCTAATTTTTTCACTTCAACATAGATAAGTAATTACGTTACTTAGCTACAAAATAAGACAAATTGTGACAGATGATTTTTTCGATTAAGAAATAATAAATGTCATAGAAGTGGGTATCTTAGTTAAAAGCAAAAAACGATTTTTTTCAAATAATTACTCTTTATAAAATTGTAATTATTTAATTTACATCTTTGAGCTCGTTCATTATGTATAATTAATTCACTATCACTTTCAATTATATTTTTTAATTTTGACTTTGATGATAATAAATCTTCATTAATCTAAAATAATTTTAAATGATTTTCCGTTAATGCACGTCATTATTTTCGAACCCTACAGAGGATTAATTTTGTAAATTTTCTAATTGCTTTTATTTGTAAAGATATTTGAATACAAGGGAGTATACATCATAAACAATGAATAAATTGTAATTAGTTGAATTTGAAAAATTAAAGAGTATGAAAATCAATAACAATGCACACATAGAGTGTGGGAACCAAATAACTCGAGCATTCACCCTATCCGTGAGACGACTGACCACGAGTGGCGCTTTACTACTTAACGTGCCTTGTTTACCATCGACCAAGCGGGAGTCATTCCCTGTTTACCGCTGCTTGTTATAAACTATGTGAAATACGACTTCCTCGCACCAACTGATCGTATCAGCAACATTGCGAAGAGTTGACCTCGTTTACAAGGAACGCGATGGAAAAAATGTCCCCGAGGTGCAGACGAAATTTTTCATCGCGTAAAGTGTTATTGCTAAAAATTTCTTGAAAATATGAGATGTGCATCAATTTTTTACATTCAATCTAATTAATGCAGCTTCTGTTTTTGCTTTTACTAAGATTACATTTTTTATTACGAGTCGAGATTTGCAGATTAAAAGAATAAATTTTTTTTTTTTAAATGAAAATATCGATGATTTCTTAAATGAATATTATTTTATAATGCACAAGAGTCTTTGAAAAACCCAATAAAATTTTTAATTCAACAGGGGTTATCAGATATATTTTCAGCTGAGTTTTTCTCAGAAACAAAATCTCTAAATGCAAACTATAGACTGCACATTGATGCACTACTATCTAATCTAGTGAAGTGCGCGATAATTTTGTGATAATATTCGTTTGTTTAAGAGAAGAGCTCAGCCAACGTTCCTGATTACTAAATTAGTGCAACAAAGATAATACGTTCGCTCAGTTGGGTGCGCGAGAGAAAAAAGTAAGAACCCCTGTTAAGATTATATCCGAGTGTATTTTTTTTAACTATTTTTAAACGAGCTCTGATCTAGGAAAAAACCAGTTTATGTCTGCGTTCAGTTAGTTAATTTTTCTTTTAGATCAAATAGATCTGATTAGATATATGTCTATCAACTTGTTAGATCTACGGAGATCTAGTAACAAACGTTATTTATGCATACAAACACCTACGTAAAAAAATTAGTTTCGAAAAAATTTCAAATAAATTTGAAATGTAGAATGTCTCTGAATTTGAGACAGACTAGAACTTCAAGTTGAACTTTTTTCGAACTCTTAGGGTTTAAAAAAAACTGTAAAAAATTATTGATGTGAAGATGGTTCCCGAGGATGTTACATGGTCAGCTGAAAACTTATAATGAGTGAGAGAAATTATTCACTGTCCCAATTGAAAAAATTGTCCTTGAAAGGGAAAGTGGTTATTTTCATAAAATTATTAAAATATTATAAATTCAACTTAGTTCATTAAATTTGTAATAATTATCAAAATAATATATCTATCAGTCATAGATTTTTTTGTATAATTTCAATTGGTTGTTTCAACGGCTGTTAAAAAAAAAACGATATCTTTTCAGAACCATGTGAAAAAACATACTGTGCCTGGGGTGCAGTTTGCATCGTATCTGATACGGGTCGTGCTATCTGCCAGTGTCCTACCAACTGTCCAAAATCTCATGAACCTGTATGCGGTACTGATGACATAACGTATGTAAATCAATGCCAGCTGCGTCAAACTAGCTGTCGTGATCGAAGAAACACGCGAGTTAAACATCAAGGAGTTTGTGGTGAGTCTAAGAATTTTCTACTATTTTTTTATTTAATTTATTATTTCCATTTTACTTCTTACAAATATTTTTCCAAATATTATGATTTAGCATAATCAAGTACGATGCAACTAGTAAAAATTTATAAAATAAAATTTAATCTGTTGCCTTGTAAAAATCACAATGCACATTGTAAATTTTTTTGGTGTATTTTAAAGATTTCTACGTTATCGCTAATTTAAGTATATTTTTAAAAGTAAATTTTTACATGTTTATTTTTGCATTCTTATTTATATTAAAAAAAAAAAGGAAAAACAATTGTAGTCTAAAGAAAATAAATATTACTTACGTGCAAAATGCTGAACACAGAATGATATAACGATTATTCAAATTTCACACTTCATAATTTGCAATGAGTTTTATTCAAGAAAAATAATAAAAACCGGTCAAGCATAACTCTGTTTTCACATGAAAGGTTCTGTAGGAATCTATAAAACTTATGAAAAACTCGGTTACAGCAGGGTGTTACATCTGTTTAATACTCATAAAATCTTCACTATTATAGGTTATAAACGAAATATCTTCTAAATTGTTTACGATATATAAATAAAACATATTTTATTTAAATTGATAAAAATAAAAAACAGAAATGTGTTGAAATTATTTCATTAAATAATGTAAAGAAAAAAAAATTACATGTCTTCGCTAATTGAGTTAGACTAAAAAAATGTCGGTAAATTTAGCCGAATCGGGGATTTTTTTTAAATGGTCTCAAATTTTATACTGCATTATTTCAGTAGAATTCTAAATTTTTACATCGTCATTATTTGTCATATTTATAATTTTTATTTATACTATTACTGAAGTAAATTTAAATTGAACATAAATTTTTACTAAAAATCGATTTGATTAAAAATTACTGAAAGAAATAGTATAATTCTCAAAAAAATTGAGTTGTCCCACCTTTACCTAAAATTTTTGAGTAATTTTAATTATAAAATTATCTGCGTCTACTTCTTCTTTCATATGAAAATTTTTTCAGTTTCTGTATTGAAATGCTATATCATTGATAAGTCATAAATTATATTCCGTTTATTCTGATTACGTTAACCCAACATAAAAATAAAAAATGATATCTCTAACTTTTGCACATATTACTGTCACAGAGCAAAATTCTTTTTGATAATATAATACCAGCTATGACTTTATATAACTGGTACGAATTCTATGCATACAACAAATTTAGTTTTAAAGTTGAAAGGTGAGGACAGACAGACTTTCAGAAGCGATGAGAGCTGTAGGATTTCTCTAAAACTCAACAAAAAACACTATCTGAAGTAAAGTATTATATGAAAGCTAGTGAACTTTATTCGGCTTTTAGGATTATAGAAAAGATCACAAGAGCCTGTAAATACACTAACTTAAGAATGTATGTATAGATTTAATACGTTACTTTAAACTATTTTGTTAAAAATATATACACTGAGAAAAAAATAAATTTTCCAACAATGTCATCTGGTTTGTCAAGAAAGGATTCAATTGAGACACGTTCTATTCATCGAAAAAATTCTGAGTCTGCAGTGTGGTCTGACTGATTTGGGGTGAGAATTCTCAACACTGTCTGTGTAAAAGTTACACGACATACGGTATTAAATTTTGGACCTCGTGAATTAGAACGTTTACATCATCAATGATGTAAATGTGTACGTTATTTATTTAAAACTCTCAATTACTTCGACACTAGGCATTTAATTTTTATTTTAAAGTAATTTGCATCAATAATAGTAATGATATACTAGTGCTGCAACCTATATATTATTTGATCATTTTTAACTACAGATTATATTATCGGACAATACTTGAACGAAGAACGGTGTGAAAGAAAAACTTTCATACCGTTTTAAATTACACTGCTTGATCTTTCACACCGTCAATTCATATCGTTCGTACTAGTATAAGGTTTAGTTTATGGCAAAAGTACGTTAACATTGCTTTGCTGATTAGTTCATTGGCGTACTCAGATGAAGCTATCACTAATTATGACACAATATACATATTAGTTCAATTTTGGTAGTTGACTTAAGATTCAATGCATTGAATAATAAGTAAATTATGGCAATGAGTGCGTGCTTGCATGGAACTTTTAAATTTTAAAGACAATATAATTGAAATTAATTAATTAATAAAACGAGCTAACTGGTAACCAATTACTTTCAATGCTTACCTCTTTTTACAGGGGCCGTTACCTCATCTATTTTAGATATACGCGCGTTGAAATGCTCGTACTTCGTCCCTAGATGACAGCTTTAGTCGAAAATATAATCGAGTGATTAAGGGTAGACGTTAACCAGAGGTGATTTTAGATCTTGCCCCATTGATGCGTGGAGTATAACCACATCCACTAGGAGTCCAAACCTCTGTGGGCCTAACACTCTTTCCATCTCAGGAAATAAATAGACTCTGGACAAAGTTAGCTTGGGAAGACCCACACGGAAAAAAAATACTGCGCTTATCGCTCACCAACGGAGAGCGACATTTGTATCGTGATTAGTTCTAAATTGTTACTTGATTTTCACGATATATATATCAATATGAATGAAACACTAGATACTTATTATAATGATCCTACGGATTGTGAATATACTTAAATGTATATAATAGTGATCGTTAGTTAACGTATCCATATCATACCAAAACCTATCGTGATTATCGCGATCTACTTCTCAAACGCCACCACTCATAACCAAATTATTTAATAAAAAATTTACATCAATTACTTACGCATATTCTATTACTTGATTACATTACTTCATATTAAATAATAACTTTTCATTGCACTTATTAGAATTATTAACATGTAATTATTAATTCCAACTAAAAATAAAATTGTAATGAATTTAAAGTTAAAAATTCATCTATTTTAACCTCAAATGTTTTTAAGATTTCCTCAAATGATCTTATGATTTCCGGATCCGCCTGGATCCCGATAATCACGATCCAATAGACCACGACTTTCTGTATACAACGTATAACCAACCGAGGAAAGTGAATATCACGATACCGTTGAGTGGTGAGCACAATATTTTTTTTTTCCGTGCACCCGTGGCATCAGTTCGCGGCCTTGTCTTAATACCCTAAAATTGGGTTCTCCCCGTTTGTAATAATTCGTTTTACGGGAGGTCGTTTCCTTGCTCTTTTGGTTATACATGCACTGCGTAGCCCCTATCTCTTCCCTAGACGACACTTATAGTCGAAAATTATAGGTGAGTTACTAAGGGAGGACGTTATCCGCAGGTATAATCAAAAATCCTCATTGCGCGTGGTTTCTAACCACAGCCACCACGAGTTCATACCTCTGTGGGCCAGAAACTCTTGCCATCTCAGGAAATAAAAAGAATTTGGTCAAAGTGGGCTTGGAGAGGCCCCCGTGGTGCCAGTTCCCTGTATTGGTGAATCGGTTGCATTAGGATTAAATAGAACGACACAACCTCGCCTTTATATCCTAAAAATAGCACCCTCTATTTGTTAACATTAAGTTTCGAATAAGCCATTATCCAGTTGTTCGGTCCCCAATGAATTTTGAAATCTTCTGCTCTTCGAGTTTTTGAAAACTTTGATCTTTTAAAACAAATTAAAGTTGGATATACTTGCCCGATATAATTGAAATCAAACATGCTTTATACTTTATGTATAAAATTATAAATTATTGATACTCGAAAATCACCTAATAAATCAAATATACCTTCAATTCGCTGAGACATACTAACTAATGAAACTTGTTTCAAAGCAATACGTATATAAAATTGAAATTTTGCTTATCAAAAATACACGAGACCGCTCTTCTACACAAGTACCCAAAAGTAAAAGAAAATAATGAAGAATTTTATGCCCATTATTGATAAATTTTTTTTATTGAGAAGTAATATTATATTATAAATTATAAATTAATTAAAAAAAATAGAATGAAATTACAAAGAAATAATTTAAATACATTAGTTAACGTGTCATTAATCTTTTGGAATAGTAGTAAAGCTATCTTTTGTTGACTAAAATTCGATTTGAAATGATATATACACCTGTTTACATCGACAGAAAATGCATGCACACTTAGTGAAAATAGTTGCGAGGGCCGTTAGAATCCATTCACAATCAGCAAAACAAATAACACTACCGTGTTCAGAGGACCAATACAATGCTCGTTTCTATCTACTCCTACTAAATATTCCAACATTTATAGAACGTAACTCGATTGTCGATATTGTCAAAAGATTTATTGCATACATATGTGCATGCGAAAACTGAGCTGATCAAAATATTAACTCTTATGCTGTTATAAAAACATGGCAATTCAATTTAATTTAGTTATTCATTAAATTAAAAATTTTTGTATAAAAAGTACAACCGTATAGAGAAAGAGGAGCAAAACGGGCTAACTAAAATTTTTCGTCATTTAAAACTATTAGGGACAATGTGGGTTTTTGGGATAAGAACTAATCTAACTGTAAAACAAAAATAATTTTTTTTTCTCTTTTTGGTAAATTTCATGAAAATTTGTCTTGCATTTGTCTTCGAGGTGGAAATTCTTAAAGGGTTTCGTCGTAGTCTATCGTAATTCATCAAGTAGATTCTAAAAAATATGTCTAGTTCGAAAGTTTATAAATATATATATATCAGACATTAAAAATCTTGTTCTGTATACTAAAATAAAAATTCAGTCTAATTTTGAGCTCTTAACGGTACTTTCAACTACATCCCGCGTAAATACCTTGAAAGTCTAATTTCTAATGAAATTAGTGGTTTTTTGTTGTTAACAAATAAACGGTTGACTTTCAGGAAAAAAAGTATGCAATATTTTTGTACACTGATAAAAAAGTTGACTTGAACCAAGAATTCCATTTTGAAGAAAATGATTTTCTTTTGACTCAAGAAAATCATTTTCTTCAAAATGGAATTCTTGGTTCAAAATTTTCGCTCTTGAATCAAGTCAACTTTTTTATCAGTGTATGAAATTTAGTCTTCTACAAAAAAGTTCATATAAGTCGAATCTCTAAAATCAATACTTAGAAAGATATATGAACTTTAAGTAAATGAAATTAAAAATTTTGGCTAAATATCAAAATTCAATACTATAAAATTTTTTCAGTTATTATCTGAACTTGATGAAACTTAGCAGACTTATTTTATGAATGATTATCTCGGTTAAGGTTGAAGATGGATAAAATCGGTCAATTAGTTTAGAAATGCTGGTGATGTAATATTTTCAAATTAACAAAAAACGCTACTTCCACCGCTTTTTTCAACTTTTTAAAAGAATCATGTAGCCTATTGGGTAACGAAGACGTCAAAGTTGTTAATATAAGGTATATTTTTCTGTTTTTATTTATTTCTTTTACCATAGTTGTTCCAATTTTTATATTTATTAATGAAAGTTCAAAGTTAAATAATTGATTTCTATATGTTATGGTTAAAATTCTATTCCATTTTTCGCGATTTTTGACCTTAGAATCCATTAAAAATATAAAAAAAAATTAATTTTTAATTCTATTTCATCTTGAAACTTCAAACTAAAGAAATAATGAGAAATCTACTTTCGTTTGGATGCTGAATCACTTTTTATTTTGTCTGTAACTTTTCAGAATAAATTTTGACAAAATAGTTAGAAGTAACTTAAGGAGGTATATCCTTATGTCTTATAGAAACAGAAAGTTTCTACCTGATCGATTGAACAGCTTTTGAAAAACAGCAGTCATCAATTTGAAAACATAGTTTTGCAATAAGCGAGTTTAAAGTTTCAAATACGAGAACAAGCACTATACAATTACGCTTCAGTTTATAGCTAATTTTCATCAAACTGGCTCTAAAATTTTAGAGAATATTCTCAAGCTATTGCCCTTCACACAAACAATAAAGAAAGAAAAATCAATTATGTTGAAGAACTTGAAATTATAATTTTATAAATTTCGAATTTTTATAATTTTTTAGAAATATGTAATTTTATTTTTTTTCATAAGTGCATATTAATATACAAGAGAAATAATTTTAATCTAAAATAGTAATACGTATTAACTACAGAAAAACAAACTTTGTAATATTCCTATGGTGCCATTTTGCGAATGCGTTCATATAGTTCTCGATCCTTTCATCCCTCTTTGGATCGCAGATGAGATTTACTGCCAGCTTAGTATTCTCTAACATGATTATGTTGAAATAATTCACTTTTCATTTCAAAAATATAACATAGTTTCTATAAAATAATAATAATAATAATAATAATAATAATAAAAACATGCAATGTGTATAAAACATGATATTATTTTTGCATAATAATATTTTTCCTATTGACTTGTCGATCATTGTTGTTTTCAATCATAATTTTCTTTGAATAGTTGATGGTTTTTTTTTATACTGCTTCTTTGGTTTATACATTATATAATACAAGTAAGTGAGAATTCTCGACGTTGGAAAAGTTGACATCAAGCATTTTCTGTCTCACTATGCTCGAGGATAAAATGTGAAAGAATAAAAAATTTCGCCCTCTATAATTCAGTCGCGCAAAATGGAAACGTTGTCTAACTTACGACGTACTACGAAATTGGCCAACCGACCGTCGTCACAAGAAACTGAAGAGACGGCTGCACTATTTTCTTATGTGAATTTTCACTGTAAATGTAAGTGATTCCACAAAAAAAATTCATGTTGAAATACATTATATATTCAATGCATATTTCATTTTTTTTTTTTTTTTTTTTTTATGTATTTATGATAATAATAGACAGAAGGTTGGAAATCTGTTCAAAAATTTTCAACCTATAGATTGAAGGTATACCTAAATATCGTAAAATTTATATTAGTTGAAATATAAAGAAAAGTGTATGACAAGTTTAATAATGCATTAAAATATACACTGACTACATTTCTCAAATTATACGTTAATGAACATTTCTCCACATTAAAGTTCAAAAGCATTTTCGTGCAATATTACCTAAGCATTTTCGCTATAAAAAATTAAATAGAAACTAGCTTTTTTACTTTCTTAACTTATTACTTTAACAATCAATTAAACGTAAAATATAAATTTTCAAACTGTATCGAGTATTCTAAAAAAATAAAACTTTTAGGTATTTTAATAAAATTGAAAGAAAGTCTACAATTTAAAACTTTAAATACATAAAAATTATTGATGTTTGTCATCAGGCACGTGAATTAGTAACTCGGTTTCAAAAAACATGTATTAAAAGAATAAATGGAGATCACTATTTTTTAGTATCGAGTTTTATAACTTTTTTTTTATTCCGATGCTTATAATCAGTAAATCCTCTCCCTTAAACTGAATCAGTAAAAATGTTACTGATTTTTCTAACAGTTACAAAATTTACTGAAAGATCAGTAGCTTTGAATCAATTTACTGACTAATCAGTGAATTTAGTTTCACGGCAGTAAAGAGTGCCATCTATACTTGGGAGCTTGTTCGTTAGACAGAGGTTGCTTGCAAATTACAATCAAAGATATTATTTATATTACACTATCATTACGGTAAGTTTAAAATATTCTAACAAACAAAAGTTGATTTATAATTTATATACTATAATGAAACTTATTTATTTGTCTCCATCGAATATGAGTTGAATAATTCGTAAATGTTTTTGTGTATGCAGTTGATTTACATGTTAGGTAATGCATAACCTGAAATTGTCTTATTAATTATTTTATATTTATAATTAAATAACATTATGGTTTTCAGATAAATGTTTGTAATCATTTTTAATGAAAAATTACGATAATTTAACAGACAATTACTTGATGATATTGAAATGGAAGACTTATTAAATAAATTTGACTTTCAAAACCTATTTGATGGATCAAAAAATTTAAATCAACAAATCGATGTATCAAAAGAATGCAGTGAATATGTAGAGCCTGAAAAAATACCACTTGGTTACAGAATGGAAAACGTATTTGATCGAAAAACTTGTATATGTTGATTCTATTTTCATCAACGGCTTAATACATGATCATAATATGAATTTTTGTATTTTTTAATGTGCATTAATCAATAACTACTGATTTTTCTCCGCATCAAAAACTGAATCGGTAGTTATGAATAATTACATCTGTTACGATCACTATTTTATTCAGTAACAATTTTATTGATTAGAATAGTCAAGCAATTTCCACTGATTGAATCAGTATCATTTTACTGATTCCAATAGTAAATCGATTTTTACCAATTGAGTCAGTAACATTTTACTGATTTGCAATGATGTACTTGGGACTATTTACATCAGTGAATATTCATTGATAATCAGTAAATATTAACTGATTCAGATTAAGAGAGCTCATTTTTCAAATTTTGTTTGGATTAATTTAATTTATTTTGTAATAATAAATAATAGCTCCTTAAATTATTTTTGAATTTAGAGGACTACATAAAGATTAGAAAATAAAACGTGTCAAAAACTAAATTCATCTCTGAATTATTGTAGTTTAAATAAATAGTAAAATTTTTTTGTAATACCTGCTTAGAAAGTTGGATTTTCAAGCACTGTGTGATAGAGGTAAAGAAGTTAATCCTTAAATGATAAAGTATAGTCATTTTTTTTTGCACACGTCAAGAGCACTCCTTTTCTTTATATTCTCTCCAATTTTTCTCCATTCATAAACTGATATACTATAGGAAGTTGTGACATTCATTCCATTTTTACTAATAACTACCAAGTGAAATGACAGTCAGAGAAATCGAAGTGCACAAATTTTGAACTCTAAAATAAAATAATTCTACTATTTTTTAAAATACTTTTAGTTTATAACGCATTGAGTGTCATAACGAGGTATAGATAATTATAGTTCGGAATTTGTGTTTTTTAATGTTCATACTTTTAGATGAAAAATACATCGATGAACCAAAAACAAAAAAAGTTTATATGCTCATACCTTTTCAACAATATCTTTCACTAGATCCACCCTTATGGCATCTGTAACGTGATATATAAATATGTAAATAATGGAGCATGTAATTTTCATCCTCAATTTAAACTTTTGTTAAATAATAATAATATAATATTCAACTTTATTCGTGCAAATAATTCGAAATTATTGAATAACCACCAAAAATAACATTTTCATGATACTCGTTCTTTTACAATAGCTCTCTAAATGTTTTATTCCATTACTATTAATATATATATTTCTTGCTGATGGAATTAAAAGAACAAATGTCTCATGACAAAATTTATTTTAAATATACTTAGTAAAAACTGATCAAATTATTTATATTGTCCCATTGATAACCGAAATTAAAGTGTTAAATGATCAAAAGTGAACGCACTATGCCTGACTAGAAACAAATTACGGCAAGCCTAACGAATCTTGTTTCGTTCTCATGAAGAAAACCGAAACACGACGTGTCAAAAAATCCAAACTTGGTTAGCATTAGGAAAATTTGTGGCATGACTTAAGTTAGGTGTATCTTCGGAATTCCTGACTGATACTCTATAGTGATGACCAAAGGCTTGCCAAGGTTAGGTTTGCCAAATTTCGTTATTAGGAAAATCTGTGGCATAGTCTAAACTAAGCGTATCTTTTAAATTTCTGACTAATATCTAATAGTGTTTCATGAAGCATAACTAAACTGAGGAGCCACAATCAGTTGATGTCATTGAAGTACCAAGTCTTTCGTGCAGAGGGCTCCGGGTTCGAATCTCACTAAATCACATTGATTCGAATTTGGCGTGTCTTGCCAGCAAAACAGACATTGATACTCCTAGCTTCAATGCAGGTGATAAAAAAATAATCAGGATACAAAAAGTACATAAAAAAAAAAAAAATTGTTGTTGCTACAACAGCAGCTGTAGTTGAAGTTACTACAAGTCGGAGTGACGAAATGCCAACATTAACTCGGAATAACCTCAACAATACGCGTCTATACACCTACTATATTAACATTAACTACAGTCATCAATGCTTACGACAAATTTAGTTGTCAGTATTATTCATGTACTACCTTTTACTACACAGTATTTTTTTTTCGTGTAATGATAAACAACCAGCTTAGTCACTTATTCGGAATTCGTAATAAGCATTGAACTAAATTTTCGCTATAAACAACATCTCGATCTATTACCAAATTTTGAGTCGACAGTTAAATATATGTGTACACCTTTACTTTCTATAAATCCAAAGTTATAATCCATACTCGTAAGGAAGTTTCAATAAAGACTCGTGAATTATGTTACTTCTTGACATTTTTTTTTCTTCTTTATTTGAACTTCTCTCTTTGCAACTTTCTTCACATTTTTTTTACTTTGTCGAGTTACACGGGTGACTCTTTCAGCTAAAACTTACTTTACGTCTTGCTCTGATTCCGCAGACTGCTAATCTTGAAAAATACTTGGACATTTTTCATATGATTTTAAAGTAATAAGGCTTTACACACTGTATGAAACTAAAAAATACGATGAATTAAAGAAAATACCTTGATTTAATTTTTTTACTTTTTAAACTGGTTTAGTACAAGATAACTTTACGGATGTATATTATTTATGTACATATATAGAGTCTTAGACTTATCAACTAAGTACTACCTTGATTAAATTATCCAGTTATGTTCATTAATTTAATAAAAATAGTTTCGTAACACAATTGAGTAGTTAAGACTTTATTGCACACCTCAAGCGCAATCATTTTCCACATCATTATTTTCTGTAATAATTTACATGATAAAATTTTACTTGGGTTATTTTCATATATTCGAGTTTTTTTGTCGGAAATTTTATTTGAGTCATGTTTATATATAAATTATAAAAAAATGCCAACCGAATAATCATCAAAATACAATGCTTGCATTAAATATATTAATAAAACATAATGAGCAAACGTTATTATCTATTAATATGATTTGATTGAAATTACAATTTATACACTGAGAGACAAATTTATTCGCCATGAATAAAAACGCGTACTTGAATTTTTCCCAAAACACCATTACATATTAATAAATATTAATTATCTACGAATATGAATTTCATTTTATAACAATAAAGTCAATTGCTGAGAGATAAATGAGATTTTTATTAAAAATAAAATTTCATTAGATGCAAATATGTGTTTACTAAAATCACTGCAAGTGTCACTTTATGACATCCACCTTCAATTCGTGAGAAAGTGCCACATGTGATTGCCGTTAATTAAAAAAAAAAACATTTGTGAAATAGATACGCGAGACTTTTAATGATAAAAAATTTTCAATATAAATAATATTTTCTTCGATATGATTTGTGTTTTTATACTTCTTCATAAATATAACCTATCTTCAAAAATTAAAAATGTTGTTTTTCAATTAATTATACTGAAATTAATCTGTGAACTTATAAAAAATAAAAATTTCAATCATTTGATTATCCATACAAAGAACGGTGATCGGTCGATCATCGGGCTATGATCGCTGTCCGATCCTCGAGCATCGGCTGAGGATCGCCGTCCGATCCTCGAGCATCGGCTGATGATCGGAATATGTATAGGAGTAAGACTCGCTGGGCATCGAATGTTAACATCAGCGCAAGACTGAGAACAAAATTTTCTTTTAATTTTTGTCATAATGAAATTTATTAATGAATTATTATTGATGAAATAATTTTAATATCTTAGAGAGAGAAATATTAATGTCAACCAAATAGAGTTTATTAAATCATTTGTTAAAAATGACAAAATAGATTATGTTGACGTAATAAAATTTAGTTTAACAGAATTTCACAAAACCAATTTAATTGTCCGAAGAGAAATGTTTTCTCAGTGTACATAATCATTAAAACTATTCTCATCACTTACAGTATTACTATTAGATACACTATAATTAATTTCTTTATTTACAACATTATTTACAATTATTTCACTGTGTAAGTTATCATGATCACGATCATTTGTAATATGATCATTAACAATTAACAGTGAGGGTGTATTATTTATTTATTATTTATATTTATTGGGATCTATTATCCATTTTTTTTTTAACGCCCGATGTTTTTTTTACGGTCAGACATGATTTTATAAATTACAAAATTTTTTTTTAATAACAGCGATAAATTTATTTTCTCTTATTCAGTAAGGATTGCTTCTGTCTAATAAAAAGTATATATATGTAAATAATGCTTAAAAATAGCTGATGTGATATTTAGTGCGCATGCGCAAAAGAAAATTTATCATATCATCGACCGAGAATCGGCTGATGATCGTATTTCATTGCTATGAATATAGTTGGGTGACCGATGGTGTGCCAGCCATAGGCTGATAATAGAGCACCGACGTTCGACCGAGCATTCGTAGCCGAGCCTCGGTCGATCGTAAATTTTTTTCGAGCATCGGTGACTTCGTATGGGTATTTATGTGATATTAAACAAAAAAATTTTTACGTCTTTGAAAATCGCCCACAGTCTAAAATTTAAGATTCTAACCTAGTTAACACTTTTTACTTTGAATGTAAGGATAACCTTTAATATTTTGATATTATTTACTGCTAATAAAGAAATTTATCTGTAACAAAATTTCTTAATTTAAATCCATCTATGAAACACAACGAATTTTTAGATTTCATATATCTATTTCTTAATTATTCACAATATTAATTCATATAGTATAGAAATAAACACGTAGTCGATACTAATAAACACGAATTAAATGCTAATAAAATTTGAAACGCGATCTGAATAAAATTCCTATTCGTATTTAGTAATCTTTTTTACTTGCGCATGACCATAATACGTGTTTTACTAATTACAAATAAATTTTATTACTATGAGATAAAAATGTCTCTCAGTATATGTACATATATGTTTGCATATTCAAGTTATAAAAAATACAAATATAAGAACATATTGAAATCGAAAATTTTAAAAGCCAAATATCCGGCGGATTCTTCATGATCATGATGAAAAAGACCTATATCTTTACCTCTGAGAGGAAAACCTCCATCAAATAGTACTTCGCGTCTATCAAAGAGAGGAATTGTTGTTTGACCGGCATCTTTTCTCAAGTCAGATGCTTGAAATTTAATAAGTTTTCCTGTTGTCAGCATAAAATCTGTATCTGGTGAATTTCTTAGATCCTCGGGATTCTTTAATATTAATTCATGTCTAAAAGTAATATGAAGGCATAGTCAAAGGAATATTAATATTTAATTAATAACAATTTAGCCAAAGTACAACAAAGAGAGAAAAAAAATGGATGCAATCTTGATAAATTGACTTTCAGAAGTTAGCCAAGGTGTTTTATCAAAATTAACAAATTTTACTTCAATAAAATCACAAGAAGTAATTTAAATTTGAAGTTAAATTGGTCCTTTAACAAAATCCGGTGTATCCATTGAATCCCCAATAAATCTGAATCTGACGTCAATGACTGCTTCATCTTCAGGACAGATCATATCGTTCATTATTTCTAGGTGAACATAATCATTTCCCAGATGCAATGAATCCTGAGATTTAGACTGTAAAAAACTTTTGGACTAAAAATGGCCCTCGAGGACTTTATACGGTGTTCTCCGTGTGAAATTTTTTCGGTGTGAATCATCAAGAGATGTACTTTGAACACGGTATAAGTGTTATCTTTCACACCGTTCGGTTTTATTAGATCAAAACTCAAAGATTGTTCGATCATAAGATCTGTAATTAAAAATTACCCATCGAAGGTTTTTATTATTAAATGAACATATACATATCTATTTATAAATCCTTGCTATTGATATTTATACGACCATTATAAGGTTTTTTATGATTCGAAATTAATAAATTAATGATTCTATTAACATAAGTATTTAACATTTATACCGTTGATGGTGTGACTGTTCTAATTCACACGGCCAAAAATTCAACACTGTGCGTCGTGTAATTTTCACATTGGCTGCGTTGAAAATTTTCACACGAAATCATTTACATGTAAATGATTTTGTGCACCATATTGTGAACTCAAAATTTTTTACAGTGTATTTTAACACCTATGACTATATGGGAAAAAATTCGTGTCAGTGAAAAATAAGATTTCCTGAATGTCTCAATTTTTTTTTTTTAATAATAATCGATTGAAGCTCTCTAAATATTTATGATAATTTTATGTAATCAGTGGCAAAAAATAAATACGATATTATTATTGTTATGAATACGACATTATAAAAATAAAGTGTTCATTATTTTATTTCATTTTTAAACCACGTTTTTATTTTTCTTCAATGAATTCAAATATTTCTTACTTTTAATAATTACATCGTTCGTAAAACTTCGGATCACATTGATATGCATAGTAATTTATTCCATGAAGTGTCTCTACGGTTAAATTCATGATATCCTGTAATTTCATGCTATAGGTACGTGCTTTATTTGTACTGTCTCTGTGGGACGCTATCGAATAAATTATACAAATTAAAATGACAATTATGAAAAATTATATTGAGAGAAATTTAACTATTACATACTATTTTCTCATCGTTGTTCAATAATCCACATGCTATAATCTGCTGTTGAATATTTAACTTGTACAAATAACATTATTTTGTAATAAGTTAACAATTCTTGTCAAAATGATGTAAATTTCATACAATAATTACTCATTTTCAGCAGCAAAAAAAAAGAAATATAATATTACAATAAAAAAAAAAAAAAAAAAACAACAAAAAAAGGACATGAAAATAAAAAGAAAACTTCAGCGACAGTCAGATACTCATAAAATGATTAATGAATTTAGGTAGTACTATAATGAAGGCCAAAGCGAAACGGAAATACGAAGAAACTTATGTTAATTTACTTAAAAGTAATTGTATGGTGAAAATTCAAAATGTTGTTTATTCATGAACAGTTTTGCTAAATAACTGGGAATTTTTTATTTAATTTTGTACTTTTTTTTGTATCAGATGGCGTATTATTATACGACATAATATCAAACGTAAAGTCAGATTTTTTTTATAGAGATGTTTTTTTTTTTTTTCAAAAATGAATTGTTGTTTTAAATCATTCTGTTTTATTAATTCGAAAAATGTTTGCTTGCCTCAAAAACGAAAAAATTCTTGATTTAAGGGGATACGCTACCGGACCTCTTTCTCACACTCAGAAAAATAAATGGAGCTGTCTTTGTTGCACTCGTAGAGTAAATGAGAATTTTAAAAAAATTTTTCTCCGAGACGAATTATAATGTTTGAAAATACAAAATTATAGCTCTCTGTTAAGGCTTTAAAAAATGCTAAAGACGTTTTATTTTAGGTTTCCAGTGTTTGTCCGTGAATTAAATTGAATTGAAAATCGCTAACCGTTACCCCTTAAACATGTTTATCTCAGCTGAAAAAAATGTATTCTCTTATCAAAAATTATAATGATTTGAACGAAATTATTTTATTCTTTGACATGTAGATTAAAAATCCTAGTTCTGCCTGTTGATAGTGATAAATTGAACCAAAAAATTCAAAAATTTTTTATATCAGATTATCCATTTTTGAAATTTTGACATCAAGCGCAGATCCACCTACTAATCGAGGTGTTGTATTTGAATGATATTATTGTATGTTAAAAGTATATAAAATATACAATAAAATTTTTAACTTCCGCTAAGAAAATTGAAAATTTTCAAAAAAAGGGAGGTTATTGGTTTCGGTCCGCTTTTCGAAAACTGAGTTTTCAACCGATGTCTTAACCGCCTTGCCCTATTTAAAAGCCAAGAGACTGATCTTCTTGAACCGAGTTCTTACTTTTCCTACTTCAAATCTGTATTATAGTTGGAACGAGAATTTGAGGTTATCTGAGCGAAAATCTTTTTTTTTTCGATCGAACAAAATTATGCTCAGGTCAAGAATTTGAATTTATCGATTGCAGTAATTTTCACTCGAATTAAGAATAGAAATTAAAAAAAAAATATTCTTGAACCAAAAAATATTTTTCTTCATATTAATATTGTTTGGTCAAGTGAATTCTTCTTGATTCAAGTTAGTTTTTTATTTCTGCTTACGTTTCTTTTAATATATGAGTACAGAATAAAATCGTTAGAGATATAATTAAAGATGTACATTCTAATTACTATATAATTTATTACAATACATTCTCTTTTAGCAAAAGAAGAGAAAACCTTCGGTTGGGTATCCAAACAAAAATACAGCCGGTATTTAGTGAGTAATGACACGGTAGATTGTTGCGTTGATTAAGTGTACTAAGGGATGTAGGCAAGGGTCCACCCTCGGGCCTACCGATTGCTAAAAGAGAAGAAGACAGTTCACTTTGTTTCCTTATAGACGTCAATGACCCTTGTCCCCACGATCGCAACTTTACCGTGAGGTTAGAAGCGAACTTTTAGTTACTCGAAAACATGAGAAAAATCAATTTTAAAGCAAAATCTGTACGTAGTCATAATAAATTGAGAGAACTAATTGAAATAATAAATCAGCTGATAATAAGAACGAGGGAGTGATTAAAGTCGCACTGTCACAAACTCTTATCATATATTTTCTCTTGACTTAATATAAAAGTTTGTCGAAGTGTTTTATATCCGGTAACTGCCCGATATCAGTTATACCCAAGATTTGAATTATATTTATTTACAGAAGTTTTCGTTACACGGAAAGAAGCGAATGGTATGTTCTCTAAAGTAACATGGGAATCATGACTATATCGCATAGGGGCGCAGATTTTTCAGACGCATTATTTATTTGACATAGTAATTTGCCCAGTTGCGAATGGTACCGCTAGCCATACTAGCATGGGAATGATTCTCATGATACATTGGAATCTTTACAATAATCAATGAAGCTGCTTTCAATCTAAAGTAGTAAGATTATTATTAGAATACGGATTTATAATTAAAAAATTAGGCAATTTAATAAAAAGTAAATTAATATTTAGCTGATTGACAAAATGGCTATACTTTCCAATACGATACCTCACCGATTTGTCTGAAAATTTTATGAGAGATGCGTATGGTGAAGTAGATCAAGGTTTTATAGGATTTTTTTACCGATTCGCATGAAAAAAAAATTTTTTTTTTTTAAATTAAAAAATTATTAAATATTAGTATTTCGCCCTTTGATTAAGTTTTTATCTGAGGTTTATTACACTGCGCGTGTGCGTGTGTGTGTGTGTGTGTGCATGTGTGTGCATTTATTGTACTAAACGTGTCAAACGTATTGAAATTGATGTTTTTTTGCGTTTTTTTTTTTAAACAATTATTATGTTTAATAATATTTATTTAATGTTGTTGTACTAAATGTGTTAAATATATATTAAAATTGATGTTTTTCTCGTGTTTTTCATTTTCATCATGAAAAAAATAAAAATAAAAAAAAAAAATAATAATAATAATTACAAAAAAAAAAAAATTAATAAAAAAATTATTAGAAAAAAAAAATTTCGAATCGGAAGAAATGAATCTGGAATAGTGTTTTAACACCAAATAGAAGCTAATCACAAATTTTCAGCCAAATCGGTGAGGTCTCGTATTGGAAAGTATAGCCGACAAAATTAATAACCACAAAAATTAATGAAATTTGATTCGGAAAAAGTACTGTAAATAAAAAAATTGCAAAATCCAAAAGTGCACACCTCAATTGTTCATTTTATTTTTATTTTTGTTTCATAACATTAGTTTTTTTTTTTTTTTCAATTATGAATTTTTACCCAACTTTTAAATTACTAATTTTATTTTTTTTTATTTCTTAATCCTCGTTTAATTTTGTTCAATAAATTTTTTTTTAAATATCCCTCGTTTTTGTCTTAGATGTCGCTCTTTTCTCAGTCCTACTATTACGCTAGTGCTGCTGCTAGTAGTTGGTGGAGAAAAGAGAAAAAAAGTGCATAAATAATATCAGTAAGAACAATGGCAGCTGAAGTTTTCATGAATGACAAGTTTGTAAGTTCTAATTAATTACAATTAAGTCAAAAAGAGTTGGATAGTGATTAACGAAAGAATTCTTGTAGTCACCAAACTAACGCTAATAAAAAAAAATTAGATCCGTAAGCTGTTTTATTCGGGAGCTATCGTGATCACAAGAAATCAGTAAATTAATTGACATGGCTCTCTTCAACTAAATTATTTATTTCAAAAATAACACATGGAGGAATCAACTTTGTGTTGTATTATATTATTTTTTAATAAATTTTCTTTTTCTTTAGCTCTACAAAAACATTTGAATCCATACATTATCGCTCATTTCTTCCGTCGATGGCTTCCAAAATAGTAACTTCTTTATATGATTTTCATAAAAACCAAAAGTATTTTAGTTATCTCTAACTTTTATTACATTTTAATATCAATCACTTAAGAATTTATTATTTATGCTACAAAAAAATTTTTTTTTAAATTAATTCTATAAACGACTAGAAATTTACTACATCAATTGACCTGAAGTATTCACCAAATCCGAGTATTAACGAACCTTACTGATAACCTTAAGGAGTATATGAATCGGGTTGCTTCTTTGAGAGATGAAGAAATTTTCACACAAACATACTCAAGCTGCTCTTCTAAAATAGTCAGCATAAGTTCAAAGCCCTTAGGACGTCAAGATCTGTTGAGATCTCAGTTCTCAAAAAATTACCCTGAAAACCGTAACTTTTCTATTTTTTTTTAATGTTTAATTTTACCGAAAAAAGTTAAAAATTGAACCTCACTAACTTTTGGTACGAAGTCGACTTTTACGATTAAAAATCAAAGTTGAAATTGTAGACTCATTCAAAACTTATACTTAGGTTTAATATGCCATCCAGCCTAGAGTATTCATCGCCTATACGACAAACTCCTACATCTAAATTGATGAAGACATTGCAATACTTTGACAAAAAGTATCTGCTGAGTATATGAATAGGTATAAAAATAAAAATAAATCAATTTAATACAACCAAATATTTAGTGTTACTAAAATTCTCTGATATATAGTTATTATACTCAAGTTGATAAAAAATCGAGTATCTTAAAAAAGTTTCAATTCTAATGCGCATGTTGAGTGATAAAAAAAAATCCTCTTGAAACTTTTCTCGGCATCAGCTGATGCGAGAACTTTACTTTTCTTTGTTTGATTTTTTCTTTAGTTTATTTCAGTCTCCCATCCTCTTAAGTTGTTGGACATCCGCTTTCGTGCTTTTACTTGCAACCAGACCACTTTAACTCGAAAGCTAATTACAGTTGAAGCGTAAACGAGTTTTTGCACCTCATAAGTTACACCCTTTCTTAACAAAATCTTTCATTTACTTTATTTTGTCATCTTTACAATTATTTTTTTTTTTTTTTTTTAGTACTAAAGTTTTATTGAATTCTAAAGTTACTTATCGATCGGTTCCGAAAATAATTATAAACTTCATAGAGCATTTAAATTATCGCTGATAATAAAAATAAATAAAAAAAAAAAAATTGTTTCTGATTTTGAGAAAAGTGAACTGTTTACTTACCAAGATTTATGAAAACAGGCATTAAAAAATATTTTCATGATATGAGCGGCGGAACTTGAAGTTTCAGTATCTCTACAGTCAGTCAGAAGCAGCTAATTCAAGTCTAGCAATGCCGCAAATGAATATTAGCACACGTGTAAATTGTGAATGCCTTTAGTCAGCGGATAGAAACAAACTTTTAGTATGAAAATAAACTTCTCTTCGGATTAAAATTCACTCCAAGGGTATTAAATAAATAAACAGTTATCCGCTCTTCGTTCGATCCGAATTCACTCTGGATTTAATCCGCGTTTACTCCGCAAATTTTTTTCAGTAGAAAATTTAGTGTGAATAATGCACGGTAAGAAATGCATGGCGTTCAACACCATGCTGGTATGGTCTCAAGGCAGATACTAAAACAGTATGTGAAATATTCCAAGACTGTGTTGTAACGATTCTCAGAAGTATGGCGTTATTTACTATACCGTATAGTACTGGAGCTATTGTATTGCTCATACGTATGTATAGAAAGCACGGCGAAACAGCATGGCCCTGAGACCCATACTACAATGCCGGGCCATGCTACAATGCCGAGGGCATAATGCTACTAGTTTTTCCCGCCATAATTTGTGGCGTGTCAATCATAGTATACTATCGTATTACCGCCAAAACTGTATAGATGTCGTTAGAATAGGTTTATCGGCCAGAAGCATTGTGGATATGGCAACGCAGTATAGGCCTGACGGCCATACTGACATTGCGACGTCTGCGAGAACTATCGCCAATGTTACTATTCCCGCAATGGTCGAATCACCTATGCATACAATTTTACAACGTATAAAAATCTCCGATACTATGCAGTATGGCGTTTACGCCCATACTGGCATAGTGATATCCGCTAAATATTTTTCACCGTGCAAATACTATTTATAGTTTCTGCTTGATAATAAACTAAAAATCACAATTTAAGCTGATTTTTAGAGAAAACTACACTGAGAGAAAAGTGAATGGTTGTGATAGCTAGAAAGGGATGGGAACACGGAGAAAACAAAACAGGTAATTTTCCTATGTTACATAGTAATATTTCCTATGTTCGCATAGGAACTTTTACTATGTTAACATAGGAATAATTCCTATGTTGTATAGGAATTATCCCTATGTTGACATAGTGAATTTCCCTATGTGAACATAGGAAAATATACCATGCAGCATAGGAATCACTCCTATCTTAACATAGTAATTTTTCCTATGTTACATAGGAATTATTCCCATGTTAGCATAGTAAATTTTCCTATGCTACGTAGTAAATTTCCCTATGTTACGTAGTAAATTTCCCTATGTGCATATAGGAAATTCTACTATGTTAACATAGGAACAATTCCTATGTCTAGAAAAATAAAAAAAAATATAATTTACTTATTTCCTGACATGTAGGGGAAGTGGGGGCAAAATGGCCACCCAAAATTTTTTTACATATAAGAAAAACAAATCTCATCCTTTTATGATTTTTGTAACACAAGAATTTTTCCTATGTTAACATAGGAATAATTCCTATGTTACATAGTATTTTTTCCAATGGTAACATAGTAAAATTTCCTATGTTCGCATAGGAATAATTCCTATGTTTCACATAATAAAAATTCCTATGCTACAAAGGGGAAATTACTGTGGTAACATAGGAGATTTTACTATGTTACCATAGGAAAAAATGCTATGTAACATAGGAATAGTTACATGCCAACATAGGAAATATTACTGTTTTTTTTTCCGTGAATGAAAAAAATAGTAATCTTAACTAATATTTCTAGTTTCTTGAAACATATTATAGTGCCCGAAACTATTTGAAAGTAGTAGTTTTAACTAAGCATTTGTTTTGTTGTAGTAACTGTTTAATATTATTTCTTAGAACTTATACTTTAGCAGAATCACAAATGTTTTAACAACTGTACGATTATGATTTCATTAATTTAGCATCATTTAAGTCGTCGACGAATACAATTAAGGATTTTTCTTCATTATTTTTTTGTAATAAGAATACCATTTTTTACTTTGTTACGTTCGCTATTGTCATTGTTCATTGAACTATAACACAGTTAAAACAACTATGATATGATTGTACTTTTTACAACTGTATATTAGTTATCTGAACTGAGGGTAATAGTGAAGGTTTTATTGAACTATGTTCTTCATAGTTCAGAAAACCAGTTTTTTCTTTCAGTGTAAAAATATGTTAAATTAACGAATTTTCATATGAGACAGTGGCAGTATCATAAAGAAGACAGTAATAATAAAAAATAGTATCTTTTGAAGTCATTGAAAAAATAGCAATTTAATTTGAACTGTTAAATGTAAGAACGTATAGCATAGATAAAATTACTAAAACATTAATGTTTGAATCAATAGCCAATCAATGAATAATCAATTTCCGTACTTCAGTATCTAAATTAATTATTAATACTTTTTGATATTTAATAATGAACTTGTAGAATATTATCAATTTTAAATAATCCTTTTTGGTTAATAAATCCAGGATTTACCATTGTCTGATAGATTAAAATTAATCATGGAAAATTACTACTAATTTTCAATTAACTTTTTTTCTCACACTTGCATATTAATCATCCTAATAATTTATTTATTTAAAACGACAAAGTTTGACTGTACTTATTAATATTATTGATATATAGATACTGTAAAATGGATACATTCTTTTTATTTTTTAATTAGATGTAAATGATTATTCAGCAGAAATGGATTTAATGTACTGAGTTGAAATAATTATTAATTTTTAATGTTCTCATCTATATTAAATAAATAAATAACCCGTTTAAAAAAAATCGTTGAAAAAAATTAGGTATTTTTATTTTACCCGCTGTGTGTTATTAAGTGGGGTCGGATTTTTTTTTCTATTAGTCTTAAGTGGGTGAACGATATTATCTTTGTTTCACTTGTGCAGTAAATGAAATCTTTGTCCACGTTTTTCTCTTAATTAAACAAATGAACATTTTTGAAAAATAAAAACGTAGATTGCTAGATTAAAGAATAAAACATCGAGCTCCGGTCTTTATTTCGCGTTTAGAGTTTGTGTTTAAGAGATCCGCTTGGTCGAAAATATTTACTGACCCTTTTTAATATCTTCAGCCCAAACAAATTTCACATGATTGAATTTGTGTTCATAATTGTCGCAAATGATTCAATTTTTGAACTCGATGATATTTTTATTTTCAACGAAATTTAGAAGACATAGAAATAATTAACTCTTCGTCGGTCGGCGATTTGCTCATAGCGCGACCAACGAAGGGTTAAAATACTCCGTTGAATAAAGTATTGACAAATTGACTTTACTGGAAATTTGATGAATAAACATCGAAAGAGGTTATAATCAAATACAGTTCAGTTCTCACAACGACGCCGATCATTAACAAAAAGCTGTAATTTCTATGACGGCGATTGTTTCAGAGAACTGTTTTGTTTAGATTGCTGTAACCGAATGCCCACCGGCGTCCAGTCAACGATGGCAGCGCTCACTAGTTTCTCAGTATGAATATTTGCACCAAATATATGCATATGCTTAATTAACTAGCAAACTTAAAAATGAATTACTTCAAAAAAGTAAAACAAAAGTTGTTGGTTCAATTACTTAACTCAGTGGAGTGTAGATTCAACTGAAGTTTATTGTATACGCTCTCAATAAATGTTTTGTATTAAAAGATGAAAAATTTATGAAAATAACACACTGAAAAACAGTAATATTTGTTCCAAATTAACCAATATACTTCTGGCCTTTTTTTAAAGATTTACTAATGACAAATAAATATATTTGTTACAACTAAATATGACAGTTGATTCAAATAATTTTATAATTTGAGGGGAATGCGTCATTCATTTGTGGTAAGTGAATGATATGTTTGTAGTAAAGATATTAATTTTGTGACTAATACCCATGCAGGAGCTGCCAGAGTTGAACGACGGGACCCTAATTGGCCCAGCACTGGGGAACCTAGTTTTGGCACACCTATATTGGCCCATGCTTGGCTCAAGATTGGAGTACTCAGTCCTGGCCGTTAAAATTATTACCCGGCCTTGGGCCAATACTAGGTTCCCCTGTCCTGGCCATCCAATTGCAAGCCAGACTTGAGCTAAGGTAGGATTGCCCGTTTGGTTATACCTATGGTTTAATAAGTAGATCATATTAATTTAGCAGCTCAACATTTGTAGGTTCGTTCAGTAGCTATTGTTCGGACCCAGCAATCGGAAGGTCGGCAGTTCGCGCCCGGAACCCAGCAGAATTTTCATTACTAGTTCAGTGTGGCAAATTTAACCCCATCATTTTTTTACGTGTATTTTAAAATTTGATTACTTCATCAAGTCAATTTATCCCCTTCTTTTTTAAGTGTCTAAATGAAGTTAAATTTTATTTATTATTTTTATGAAAAAAATAATTGATAAATTTACAAAATTATTTTAAACTTAGTTAACTTCATCTAAAAATTGTAAAATTTTATAGTACATAAGTCGGATCGAGTTTAAAATATATAACTTAGATAAATATTAAATTTTATCGCAGGCAACTTTTATAGAACAAATAAATTGTAAAAGTCAAAAGTATTATAATCATAGAGACTGATAAAAAAGAAATTTCTATTAACTTGTCAGGTTGTGCCGTCAGAATGAGATAAGGTCAAGTTACCGTAAGGAAACTAGAGGAAAAATGTGACGTAGCCAACAAGAGGCAGGAAAATGAGAAAAAACATAAAAAAACAAAAGATTGGAAAGGCGAGAACTTTCCGGAAACCTCGTAGACGGATAACAAAGACTATTTTAAAAGGGCAAAAAGTGGCACTTTCTTGTGACATGTAATTATTTCAACCCCTCTTACCTGTCTCGTTATTGTTGTGCTGTCTAAGAGCTTTTATGAGCTGTTGTACACCATCGAAAATATGCAACGAAAAAAATTAATTACTTGTGTCTCATATCATTATTAATTAACGAATATAATTATTGTGAAAGGCTATAGTTTAATTAAGTCCGGGTTATTAGAAATATTTACCGCAGTCAATTACTGTACTATTTTTTTTTTCTTTTTTTTTCAAGTTCATTGATTAAAACTCGTACAAGAATTTTTCCGTACTCCGTAAATGCAGTAAAGAAATTGAATGAAAAAATGAATTTTTTTATCTACGACCTATTGACATATAATTGCGTAAAAAAAAAAAAAATCGCAAAAAAAATAATAAGTTGAACTACCATTAAGATTCAGCTTCTCATTAAAAAACATCTCAAATTACCCATAATTTCTAATGTTCATCTTCTTTTATTTTTCAATATTTGTCTATCGATTGATTGAATAAATAAAAAAAAACTCACGTTTTTTAAATATTCATTTCTTCTGGTTCAGATTTTTTTTTTATTTTTTTTTTTGGTAATTAAAAATTTCAACTTTTTGATAGAAGCAACATGACAAATAATTGTAAAAAAATATAATTTTTTACTAAAAATTTTTACCTGACACAATTCAGCCGCTGAATTGGAGAGAATTCAAGTGCGATATGAATATGCATGACTATGTATGAATAGACAGAGGCACCAAAATCGCGTGATCGCTTATCGGCTACAGAATGTTATATATTCAAGAATTTATAATCTCTCCCACTGTCAACTTTTACGCTACATTGATTTCATTCTACATGAATAATTATCATTTATTTACTCGTTATATACTCATCTGTTATTTTAAACTTATCTTCTATTCAATTGAGTCGCAACGTCTTTTCAACTTCCTGATCTGAAAATAGGGGATGTAAGAAACATAAAACAAAAAAAATCAAAAGCTATAGAAATCGTGAATTTACTATGTTTGTTGTGAAAATGGAATATTGATTCCTTTAGGAACGTGACAAATGTATTTTATTCTGCCACTTTTATAAATATGTAACCAAATTTTTGTCAAAAGTACTCCTGAACTCGAATAGGCTCATTTCAGTAAAATAAAATAAAATTAACGTACAAATATTTACACTACAATAATGCTAAGTAGTATTTTACATAGTAAAAATACGATAAATTGCGGACCATTTATGTACATACTTATCTGTGGTTTTATTTTGAAATTTATGTTTTAAAAATTTTTTAGTTTAAAACGTAGTAAATATTCACAAGTACGACTCTACCTATTTTTGATGAGTAAACATTCAATTTCATATTTTGTATTTGAAGATATTTTTGCTAAATTACAGCTTTTTAAGCATCAATACTTGATAAGTTCATAAATCAAGTATAAAAAATGCTGAATTTCAATATTATGCGCATGTATACCTAGAATAGATGAGAAATCGATCTGCCGTAAAAAGGAAGTGGACTTCGGTCACGTTACATTAATTAATTAATTTCAATATTATCATTAAAATTTTCAAGTTCCGTGCAAACATACATTACTTAACATGATTTTTTCATTTTTCTATGTATTAACTTTTAAGTCAACCACCGAAATTTAAGTAATATGTATATGTGCCATAATAGGCATTAGTTTTGTCCCGAGTACGTTAACGGACTCGTCAGCAAGGCTGTGGTAACGTACTCTTCCCTTGGACTACACCTTCTACTAAAACGAACAGAGCTAAAACAATGTAGCGGGCTTCGCTATATATAATACAAGTAGAGGGAAGCGGATACCGTCCAAGCTATTGGCATATTTGTACTAGGTAAGCTGTTGTACACCGTAAAATTAATGAAATGACAGAAATATGTCAATTTTCAAATACTCGAGCTTCAAATTATTGTAGTTCTCAGATTAATCTTTAAAATTCCACCGTCCATCTTACGGCTTTGCACAAAAAATTATTATGATTATTATAAATTTAAAAATTTATCCCTGTTTAAAAATATTGATTGAAAAGAATTAAAAATGATGAAATTCGAATTCTTTTCAATAATTTAAATTATTTTGTTTGTATATATAGTAGGGTGCTTTGTTTCCGGAAAAAGTATTTTTTTCGTTGCTCATCAAGCAAAATATTGTTTTTTATGCTAAAACAAAAATTCCTGCCAAGTTTGAGCTCTCAATTCTAATCCTAAGTACTTTCCAATTAATTTCCAAGATTTCCCATTTAAAACACACGTAAATTACTTTTTTTTTAATTTTCTAATACTCAGCTGCGTTTTATGATATCAACGCGGTTTTGGTCGCAGATTATAGGGCATTTGGTGTTCTTTAAAAGTACCCATAGTATCTTAGCTGTAATACCAGTTGTTTCACTAATATCCGCTGAGGAAGTTATTTTTCGTATCAAATTAACCTTTATTGGCTTGCAGAACGTAAACCAATGAATGCAAACCAAAAATGTAAACGGGAATTTTATAGGAAATTTTATTCCCTTCAAAAAAAGCCCTATAAGTCAAGTCACTAAAGTCCATAGTTTCCGAATTGTAGGAGTTTTAATAATTTACAAAATATAATATTAAAAAAAAAAAAAAATGACAATTGCTATTTTATTTTTTAAATTATTAAAATTCCTATAATTCGGAAACTATGGACTTTAGTGACTTGACTTATAGGGCTTTTTTTGAAGGGAATAAAATTTCCTACAAAATTCCCGTTTAAATTTTTGGTTTGCATGTATTGGTTTACGTTCTGCAAGCCAATAAAGGTCAATTGGATACGAAAAATGACTTTCTCAGCGGACATCAGTGAAACAGCTGGTATTACAGCTAAGATACTATGGGCACTTTTGAAGAATACGAAATGCCCTATAATCTGCGACCAAAACCGCGTTGATTTCATAAAACGCAGCTGAATATTAAAAAGTTAAAAAAAAAGTAATTTACGTGTATTTTAAATGGGAAATCTTGGAAATTAATTGGATAGTACTTAGGATTAGAATTGAGAGCTCAAACTTGGCAGGAATTTTTGTTTTAGCATAAGAAACAATATTTTGCTTGATGAGCAACGAAAAAAATACTTTTTCCGGAAACGAAGCACCCTAATTTATAGATATACAGTTTGCATGGATTGACCGCTTCTCAATTCGTTTCAAAATCAGTATTTTTAACCAGGGATAAGATTTCATGTTATTTTCATCAATTTTAAACTCTTTACATGCAAGGCTTGAACAGGTATCCTGTGTTATAGACTGAACTAAGGCCAGAAAATTTAATCCGCCCCTGTGTAACACAACACGTAGAAAAAATTTGATTATAGATATATGAAATGTAAGCAAATGGAATTTTGGAAAATGTTTGGAGCTAGTCTTATGCATAATAACCTAAAAAATTGACTAATTTGTTCCACTGGATCCTAATAAAGAATTTTCTAGTTTCAAAAAATAATTTTGATAACTTTAATGAATAGAGTCATGTATTAGAAGCAAAATAAGTTTTCTAATTGAAAATTAATTGAGTTATATTGTTTCTATAATAATATTATATAAAACTGTTTCATTACCACAAAACAATGACGACAAAGAAGATGCTCCATTGAAATCTTTCCGTTTAATTTCCAGACATAATTAATTACTTGAGAAGTGCAATATCAAACTTAATGGTAGAGATTCATTAATAATGTATTTAATAGGAATTTAATTTAGTGAGCTCTTTGATCAATTTTGTGAATTCACGTGAATAATAAAACATTAAAAATTACTCTTATTAAACGAAACGATTTAAAACGATTAGAAAAAAAAATTTTTTTTAAATACTTTTGAATCGCCCTCTTTAAGGGTATTTAAGATTGCAAATCGTTTTAAATCATTTCTTTAAATCAAGGTAATTACATTTCTTCGAATTATTAAAATATTTTATGTGTTTTAAATATCGATGTTTCGTATATAATAGTTATTTAATTTGCTGATTTATGGAAAATTATTTTAAGGCAAGTGGTGCCTCAAGTGCATTTCCTTACGCCTTTTTGAAAATTTTGACAGCTTATGATTTATTTGGTCATTTTGACAGCTTATTAATGATTTGGTGTTAAAATTTTCAACACTGTCGGTGTGAAAGTTACACGATGAACGGTGTTAAATTTTTGATCACGTGAATCATAACAAAGTATAAAATTAATAATCGCTCAGGTGAGTGCTGGATTCGGACACGGGAGCCTTCGATCGCGAAATGATTGACATAATACAAAAACGGTAAAAATTTTGAATTTATATATAAAAAACACTATTGACTGTACTACAAATTCTCCAGCATTAAATTTTTGCGTCGACTGTCAGACATCGACTATCTTTATAATTATAATGAATTAATAGTCCGTGTACATCTCTAATCTCGTAAGATAAATTATTTAAACAAATTAAATAGTTAAGTTATTTCATGAAGAGGTCAATTCCAGAGAACCATATGCAAACTAGAATTTCGATTAAGCAGGAGAATTAACCGGCAGCAGAAGTGCATCAGAGAATGTTTAACCAAACAGGATACGTTCAATGTCCCGAAAGACCATTCGTCTCTATACCACCTACGCAATACATGGTTGTTTACTCGACACATCGATACACCCCTAGGGCGAGAGGACTTGCCATTTGTGTGACTGCACAGCAATGTATCTATTCACATGAGCATATCAGAAGGCCATTAAAGAGGTCTACTGGACATACCATTCCCGGGAAACGCAGGAATATATATTGGGTAATGAGTCATCTATTTCCAACAAAACTAAAACCAAGTAAACAAAAAAATAATGTTCATTACTCAACTGCAAACGTCATAATAACAGCACTATGAAATATTAACTTTAGTATATTTAGATAACACTGGACCGAGTTGACAATTGTATCTTAAATTATCTCTGATATATGAGCTATAGTTTTGGAAACTTTATATGTAATACCAAAAATAAATTAGAAAAAAAAACTTTCGTCAATAATATCTTCCCAAAAATTATTTGAATCAGGTTATTTTAAACTCCCGCTACAAAAATTGAAAATTTTCAAAAAAAGAGTTTTTGGTCTCGGACCGATTTTCGAAAACCGAATTTTAATCAGATCTCTTACAAAACATTATTAAATTGTATCACGATATTTACTACGCGCGAGAAACTTATCGATAAGTTTTAATAACGATTACTTTCATACATTATAATAATTATGATGCGGCATGATAATTTTTTATAAGAACATAATAACTTTTTGGATGATTCACTTCCTGTTTCAAGTTTGGACGACAGTATAATAAAAATCGGTAGGTTTCGAGCTAATATTTTTCTCCGTATATATATCTGTTGATATTAAATAAATACTCATATGAGTATCTTGGATGAAAATAAATTTTAAATTACATGCCAAAAATACTGATCGTAAATCTTATTGATGCCGATATATGAGATAGACGTGATCCCCATTGCTTCGTTAACCATAACTATTGAGACGTTCATCAGCTGGTGAGTAATGTGTCCCACATCCGAACGGACGTGTTAACGAGCAACTTCAAGAAACGTGACTTGTGCTGACATCTATTTGCAGCTTGACCCTGACATATATATTCATACTTTTTGCTACAGTCGGAACAATTTCGTTATAAGCAACTTTCCCCTATTGTACTATTCATGACAACTTTGAAGTTTGCTTACTTTTTGGGACGCTCGAATTTCATGTTTTGTCGATCATTATAAGCATCACTCACTTTTTATTTGCAATGAATTATTTTAAATATTTCACCCCAAAATTAACATTTGTCAATATGTATAATGCGTTACGAAACATGAATTCAAAGTCTATTGATTTTTAGTCAATTATAAAAATTAAGAAAATGTCATAGACAACATAAAGTTGATAGTTTCATCTCATGTACGCCAACGGACTCATTAGTATGGCTGATGTTGACGTGTCCTGTCTTAGACTATGTATATACTAGCACGAGCAAACCCAAAACAATATAACGAACTTTACTGCATTAGCCTGGTAACAACCGGAGGCGGATAGTAACGAACACGTATGCATCTACTTGCATGGTTTGAAGTTTTGCAGAGATCAAAATAACTGAAGTATGTCAATTCGGACATATCTAAAGCTTTGAATTTACTTGGTAACTTCAGATAGACTTTTTTTATATTTCGCCGGCTATCTTACAGCAATGGATAAATTATGTTATTGCTAAAAAAATTTAATTTAGTCAATTTGAGAAAAGAACAACTATCTGACACTGTTTTCAAATCTGTAAGGATATGTGGTAAATCATGAGCACATTTGCTCCAAGTCTCATTCGGCTATATTCGCTATGTCCGAGATTTCCTGAGTAACTAACTGGCATTAAAGTCAGGTTAGTGTTGGATCAAGCACAAATGGGCCCTAGCAAGGATTTGCGGGCCTTCAGTGCTGAGCCAGTAAGCAAGAGAACCCCACTACCAGGCCATCCAATCAGCTAATTTGGCGGCTATCTACAGAAAATTGGCGCTAGTCTTGGCAAATAGTAAAATTCACTTAGGCAGCCATGTTGTATACACCATGCTTTATGCAGCTACCGATGTAGACGCCACCACTACATGTCTTGTCTGTTCAGCTCTTGTGTAGTTCGCTTCGACTTGTAATTTCGCTTATTAATATAATTTAGTCCCAGTAAATATCTCGAGCTATTGAAGCGAATATTTATTAATTAAGATACGCTATAATTCGAGTTATAAAATTATTTTCAATCTCGGATTAATTTTAAATATTGGGGTCGCTACAACGTACTTACTTACTTTTCATAAATATTTTACAAGACGCATTTACTTATTACCCTCTAAAAATGAATGAGTGAAATTTACTGCGAATCAGTAGATAATCACTATTTCTGCCGCAGTCAGTATACCACTAATTTAACCAGTGGTATACTTATAGCTGGTTCCCACTAATTCGAAGTCAATTTCACTGATTCATTTTTAGAGGGCAGATTCAACAAATCAGACACATTTGCTACAATTTTAAGCTAAATAAATACAAATAAGTTTGAACTAAAGGTTTGTAATTTTAGTTAACAGGCAAGCATACCTACATCAGATCTATTTTCCTGAGTATGTGGATTTTACAATCCCAAATTGTAATTTTGGTAAAATTGATCTGATTTTAACCAATCTGTCATCATACAGATTGAGTAAATTTATTTGTAGGTATTAGCTATTAACAGTTTAAAGCTTTGAAATGCTGAAGAGTTTGAAAGTTGAACAATTATTCAACCTTAATTTGTTTGAACAAGCATACTTGAACAAAACATATACTCCGCAAAGTGGATTGCTGTGCGCATGCGAATAATTTTGGAGTAAATGAGCGTATATAGTTTAAGAATTTTAGTTTGATTACTATAATAGCACTATTTCACAATTGGCACTCAGTGAACGGTCTTAGAATTGCTAGCAATTTGTCTTATTGAGTAAGGATGAAATTCTCTCAACTAGGGAATTTTATTGTGAATTCATTCTGATGTCCCGACATAAAATTATTTTATGCGGGCTGCAGCCAATTAAAACCGAAGTATATCATAAAATTTAATGGGGTCTCTTTAGTAAGGAAACGACGTATGTTTTGTAGATAGATTACATAAACTATTATATGCTAATGAATAAAGATGGGATTTGAGTACTCATATGTTGGCCACATTTGCCGATGGCTCGTAAAAAAAATGCACATCCACTGATAAAATTCTACTTTCAATCGATAGCATAGTTTATTATTTTATCTATTGATGAAATCAAATATTTTAGTTTCATGTTTTTTTCGTATATTTGATAGTATTGTATAAATACAAAATTTTTTTTCAACAATATCAAAAACCATATACTCATTTATGGTTGTTTTCGTTATTGAAAACTATTTTTGAAATAGAATATTTGAACAATGATACTAACAAGAAACTTTATCGATTTGAAAAACTAAGAGGTATATTTTTTCTACAAAGCGAAATCCTATATCGAGGATACAAAATTTCTTGATTTATTTTTTTTATTTTTTATCAAATCTAGCTCCCTTTTATAAAAATTTAAAATCAATATTTTGATATGTTCCCAAAGACCCAATAATTATAAAATCAATTACAATCAGTTATTAGATTTGGGTGAACTATCGAAATGTGTCCCGTAAGAAGCAAATATGTCGCGATCCATAGTTTGATAAACTAGCCAACAGATTGTTATATTATTTAAAACATCTTTCCTTGACTCAGTGGCAGTTTCCTGAATGACAAGCGACTCTTCGTAGCAGAAATATGAATTGGTCAGATACATTCAGTGACAATCTTTAACCAATCTTCATAATGGAGCGAAATTACAGAAAAATATTTCTGAATTTTACATAATAGTAGTATATAATAATTGACTGCGTAACTAGTGGACTAAGTTACCCATTATTCGTTCATTTCATTGGCTTCAGTTCGATTCAAAGACACGATATTCAATAATGGCTTCAAAAGAATGTCATTATGAACTGATGATGTAAGCTGATGGAAAATATAGAAATCTGCATTGCCTTTTCATTGATTGCAATACACAGATCGAAAGGTCAGTTAGGGTTCGCTTTACAGGCATGATACAATAAAATAACTGTGCACGTGATGAATAAAATAGGGAATAACATGAAATGCTAAATTTCAACTATATGCAGTAGGATTGACTTTGCTTTGAGGGGATTAACCTACAGTGACGCCAACGAAACTTTTTACATTTGTGATTGTTAGCAATCAGGCTAATTAATCTGTATGATAATGCATCATAATACAAAAAAAGACAATGAAAATATAAATCTAAAAGCTTTCTGATGTTCAATTTTTAATACATTTATTACCACAACTTATCATCAGTTTTATAAAACTACTTAATTCTATATATCAAGTTTAAATCATTTCAAAATTTCGATAACAATCTCTTTTAATCAAATTCATAGCAACTACTTTTGAAATATTCTATAAACAAAAAAAAAACTGAATCAAAAACGGTTAAAAGAAAAAGAATTTTATCAATATGGTACAGTTGAAGTCCGTTATAAGAAACCGTTTAAAATTGTAAAAAAAACAATAGAATTTTTGGAAAAATTCAAGATACAGGCTTTTCTTCACTTGCGGAAAAACTAATCAGCTCTAATGAAAAACACTAACGCGTCAGTTTTTTCACGTACTAATGGTTTAGTGTCATAGTGCTGCCAGACTCATTGTTTGGAGTACTAATGATAACAAATACAACACTAATCATTTCCAACAATGTTGCAAGATTGATTAGCCAGAGTGCTAATGAACACTAATAGAACATTATTCAAAACTAACCACTTTCAATAGTTTTGCAAGATCCATTAGCACTCCGACTAATGAACACTAATACAACACTGTTAACATTAATCACTTCGAATAGTGTTGTAAGCTTCACTAATCAGAGGACTTATAGTCACTAATGACCACTAATAAAACTCTTATCAACACTAGTGATGCGGAATGACCGTCATTTTGGGTTTTGGTCACAAGTCGGTCCGCTGACGGTCTTGAGACCGATGGACCTAAATGACGAGCCTGTTCTAATGCGAAATGGCCGTCACAAATTTTCCGATCAGAGTCCGTCATTTCGGTCCGTCAAAAATTTTTTTGTCACAAATTTGGTCAGTTACACCTAGCTAGGTGATTTGTGACTCTCATCAAATTTTTGGTCACAAATTTGGGCTTGATCATGAATTTTGTCACAACTAGCTAGATGATTAGACGCAATCTTTTTTTGCAAATGATTGAAAAATTTATTTTTCCCTTCGTATTTTTATCTCGTGGTATTTTTAAGAAAATGGCGGTTTCAAAATTTGAATTTGTATGAAATTTAAAAAGGCGTTTGTAAGGTGTCGCCACAATTGTAACGGTCCGTCATTTTATGAACGGTGTGCTGACAATGACGTGACGGTAAAAAATGACCTGATAGTCTGCTTCACATCATTAATAACATTAATGAATTTTCAATAGTGTTCATAAGTTTTTATAAGTTTGTTTCGATAAAGATGCAATCATAGGTTTCAGTAAAAGTTCTACATGTGTGCATTGTATTGTCCTTGAAAGCGTAAAAAGAGAAAATACCTACAACGGGATTATTCACAACGAGTTTCGACTCTATAAAATTTTTGGTCTATTTGTTTGGAAAAAGTCAAGTTTTTTGAACTAATTAAAATTAAATATTACACACTATCAAACAAAAATTACAATGACTTCATCAATTGTTAATAATTACAAAAACGCAAAATTTTTAATAATAGTAAATCCTTCACAATTTAATAATAAAAGTTTCGAGGTTTATTTGATAACATTTTTCAAATATTTAGTCTTTAAATCTTTTAGAAGGTGTTATTCTTTTTATTTTCAAGAAACGACCTAGTGAAAATATATCACGTCACTAAAGATATCAAATATTCATAAACATTTATTTTATGGTAGACGTGAGGAACTACCGCTGAGTTATGTTTAATAATAAATAAGTAACCATTATGAATATTGAATAACTTTAAGATTCTCGTCGGAAAAAATATAAAAAAAAGGAGAATATCGTGATTTCAATCCGATTTCTAGAAATTGTTTCGTCAACGACTGTTTACGTTTTAATGTCTAAAAAATCAATTCTGATCACTTTCGTTTAGTAAGTCAGATTACGTCGATGTGTATATAATAGAGTAATTATCCCAGTCAATGAACAGAACCCATAAATTATCATTGTGCAATGTCCAACTGCATCATTTAAATGTCTATCATCATTATGTGAAGAGAACACGTCATTCGAAATCACTTCACTCAAAGAAAAATCCCTACTTGCTCCATATGCGGAGTGGTTTTTTTAAAACTCCGGAGCCCCGACTTACGGAGTGGATTCGGATTGAAATAAAATCAGTATTCATTCCAGATTTACTCCCAATTTTTCATACTATACTATTTGATTGACTACTTTTAGAACTTTAATTATAATTTTGATGAATTTTTCAATACGAAACGATTTGAAAATATAAACGTTCATTTACCAGCTCAGTCACCCTATGTAAGCAAAATTATGTCTGGCAATATTTCCCGAACACATAGACAAGTTTAAATTGTTATTGCGATAGTTGAAAAGGCTCAAGATTTATATCAGCGGTTTTTTTTTAACACTCGTAAACTACCTGCTCGATCGATCGCAAAATTATATCAGTTGTAAGTCTTGATTAACTCTTCTGATTACCGGTAGATTAATCTAAATTGGTAAATTCGTTCAGAAGAAATAGTGAAACCTAAATGTTTTTTTTTTGTTTTTTTCGTTTTAATTCTATGTGAAGATATCTTCCGAGCGAATTAGATGAATTAGATTAATGTTGCCGTAGCAAAAAAGTTTTATTAAAACTAAGAATTGATTAAATTTTAATAACGAACAAACTAGTACTTGGAAAATTAATTAAGGAATAAATAATAACACTTGAGGAAAAAAATGTGTGCAAACAAAGAGTAAAACTTTTTTACGTTAACTGGAATGTTTATTTTTGATAAGTGTGATATAATGCGTAATAATTGATGCATTGAATTTTCGTAGCAAGTTCAGAAATTAATCATACTGACGAATCCACACGTTTAACTTTGAAGTTATTTTCAGGCTTTGGTGGTTCCTCCTAAGTATTGTAAAACTAATTCACTAATCAATTACTAAAGTTATTTCAATTGACGTTTAATCCGTACTGATTGGTTATCATAACTTCAAGCAAAATTAATCAATCGGCTTATGAAATTGTAAACGTCGGGTCACAAAATAATACTCAAAGGGGTAAAAAGTGAAAAACTAGATTGAGTCAATGGTACAGGGTGAGAATTGGTGATTGAAATTTACAGTGCTAGTCCTGTAAAGACCGAGCAATTAGCGCTACTTTATAACCGGTGGAGCTGGGTTTGGCTAGCTCTTGTCCAGGCCCCGGTTACTGATAGTTAACTTAATTAATACAATCTTATAAGCTGGGGGGGCTCGCCTCGTTCCCTGAAAATTAGTGCTTATTATTTATCAAAAGAAAGGAATGCCTGGTGGTTTATTTAGTGAAAGATTTGGTTTTGTATTATCAAAAAGAAAATATTATTTTGTTTAAGCAAATACCCATTTACAATAAAAAAATTTCCCCAATAGAATCAATTAGAATAAAATTTGGCATATAAGTTCTGATATTTTAATTTACGCGGGAGGAGACCAAGTATAAATTTAATTTGGGGAAGATGGAATCCCACTTACGCTCTACCTCACTGCATGCTCCGTTCCTGTAGTTGTTGGTGGAAAATGACCCTCAATAAGCGTAGGCAGCAAACGTGGCAGCAACGTTGTAGGCCCAATCTTCGATGATAGAAATCGCAGGAAATGAACAGCAATGGTGCGGTAACACTCACGAATTTTATCGGCACAATTCTAATTTAACATTAACTTTACAAAATGACCGCGTGTATAAATTTGACTCAAAATGTGGTCAATTAAAACGTTCTTCAAAGAAATAATCTATAAAACAATTACTGCGGCTATCAAAAACGGACAAACAAATTCAAAGATATAAAATAAATTAAATAAAACTGTTCACTGGACTAAATGACTAGATGTGACTAGACTTATCGTTAGGCCGGCTCAAGTAAATTGTATTGAGCTCTGGGTGTAGAGTAGGAACCTCGCTAGGCGTCATCAGTCCACTATCCTACTGATCCATTCTGGGTGGTAGCCAGGGCCTAAGTCCTCGAGCAACTGCTTGCTAGTACTTTTAAAGGAAAAGTCTGAGGGTGGGAAACTACCCCATTATTGTCTCAACAGAATGCGATCTAAGGGGCCCTCTGACATGGCCCCGAGTGACTGATGAGTGTTAATTAACGTAAAGTTATTCAAATAGATGGCCGTAGGTCAACTAGACTTTGACGCTCGATTTTCAAGTCGAAACGCACTGTTACAACTTGAACTTTTTGAAGTGCATTTTGTAAAATTTAGTCTGCAAGACTAATTTTGGTGAGTACGTAAGCTATGCTGCTATGTAAACTTTGGTCACTCTCATCATTCGAAAAATTTAATATTTCTCATTATTCAGTTTTTATATCAAGTATTACAAATAACGGTTTTGAACTTAAAGAGGTTAAAAGTATGCGACAATAATTTATTCGTTTAACCTTTACATGCATATTGTTAAAAAGTAGCGTAACTATTTTTGACGCACAAAAATGAAACTGACAACTGTGTGCTTTCAAATGAGTTTTATTATCTACGATGCGACTACATGGAGAGAAAATTATGGTAAGCGTTTCTACACTGAAAAAAAAAGTGTGGGTATCGTAACCATCTGAAGTATTGCTAGTGGTAAATAGATATCGTTCAATTGGCAATACTCGATTGCTGCATTAACCGTCTTCAATTTCAAATAGAAGTATTGTTGATTCAACCATAATATATGGTTATGTTATATAGTATTGCTATTATAGTATTCCAGATTGTAAATATAGCAGTATGTATTGTTAATATAGCGATCATATTGCTGTAGTAACCATTTATATAGATAGTTGATTTAACAAAACACAGTATGGGTCAATATATAGCAATCTAATCTTTACGCAAATAAAGTATTGCTATATTAATAATCTACGATTTTTTAAACTTTAGATGGTTACTTTAACCTAACGGTATTGCTTATACAGCAATATTTTTTTTCTGGTATAGTACGTCTATGAAATATCAATCTATAACGTTATGGTTGCAATTACTTGGAGTGATGGCGTATACCCCATAACTTCTGGGGAAAGTTTCCATAACTATGGGAAGAATTTCTACAGTTATTGTAAAAGTTCCTGGATCGTATGGTAAATAAAGTATTGTAATGATTATCATACTCATGGGAATAGATCCCATAGTCACATATGAATAAATCCTATATCCACATTGGAACAGTTTCTAGGTGCATATGGGAATAACCTCTGTACATCATAGTAACCATTTCTATAATATATGTTAAATATTCCCATAATAGAACTCATATACATGGGAATGCTTACCATAATTTGTATGGTTGCCATTCTTATAATCGATATTTAAAAAAGACCTGTGACAATACAATATGGGAACCATTCCCATAATATTTTATAATTGATACCGTGAATTCCACTCCGTTTGCAGACTATTGAAAAAAAAGCATTGTAGTAGTCAAGGGTATTATCTATAGATTGAAAACTACAAGAAGTTTTTGGGCTGGCTTACAAAATTAGTCGGCTGTCGCCATTTTTTCTTCTTCTCAAACACAATGACTTTTTTACGTTTTTGTGAATATTTAATTTGAGATCTTCATTTCATATGTCTTGAATTTCACCGTGAACTTTTTCTTTGTATAAAATTCCACTTAAAAAATGATGAATATTATATAGATTTAATACTGAACATTTTCATCAGTATTATTCTATAAAAAGTACTCTCGTACCATCTAGAAATTATTACTCAGCTGCGGTAACGTAAAAAAGAAGAGAAATCTATTCCTTTTGTGTGCGTGATGTGCAGCCTGTATAAACCTACGTGTCACCAACGAATCCAAACATATATGCATGTATATATCAAACTATGTACGTTTTTTATTTTCTAAAGATATAATGTATGAACTGGTTTTGATAAATTAAGTGTCAAAAAAATAAACTTTAATTAAGTGAGTGGCAACAAATGCACGAAAATTTTTTAATTAAGTAGTCCATATACGTCTTACTGACATTAATAATATTTACATAGTCACCAATGACACTAAAAAAGAAAGATGAACAATAAGTAAACAACAACAACTCCTAAACAAGGATTATTGTTTTCATCTCTTTCGAACAAAATTAACACTACTCTACTATAATACGAATGATCGAATTTCACTGATAAGAATTCATAGAATTAATGATAATATATGACAGAAAAAGAGAAGGTTTTATTTTATTTTAAGGTTCAGAATTTAAACATTAAAACCATTTGAAAAAAAAGTATATTGAAAGTTTTTCAAAAATTTTATTTTTCTAGAGAAATAAAAGTATGGAATTCGTTATAAACGGGATAAAAAGAGCTAAAATAAATATATTACTCATGTTTAATTATTTTAGTTTTAGTTCATTTAAACTTTGTGTTTGTTTGTGTGAATAATGTTCGAATTGAATTATTCGTGACTTTTCGAATTATATCTGTAACTTGTCGAATTACTCGATTCGAATCGAAATAATTCTGATCAGCTTAAGATATCAGATTTTTATTTAATGGAAAACTTTGTTTTTGAAATAACCAAAAATAATTTTTTCGTAGATTCGTTTTCCAGCTCTATGTACCTCTGAGAAAAATTTGAATTATTAGAAAAAATATTACAATTTTAAGTTGTTCAACAGAAAATTTACAAATAATTCAAATTCGAATTATTCGGTTTGAAGTTCGAACCAAATAGTTTGATTTGATTCTTTACTAATAATTCGTAAGTTCGAACTATTTACACACCCCTAATACATGAATATAATATTTAGTGACGAACCTGTAGGATTAAATTGGAACAATCACAACCAAAGTCGCCAAATACCAAAGAGTGATACTTTTGAGCGTTAATGTACATGTTGAAATCGTTATAAATTGAAACAGGCATAGAAATGAGTCACTGCGAGAAGCGTGAATTGTACAATGCCATCTCGCGGAGTAGAATTGAACCACTACATATCTATATTAAATTATTAACGTATAGTAGTAATAATTAAATACTATTTCAGCAGAAGTTTTTAGTTTTTATGTGGAAATAAAATTCCAGGTATATAAGAATCCATTAAAAATTTCTTTTAATAGCAGCGCGGTCATGCTTCTCTATAATAAATGTACCAAGATTACTAATGCTTTTACCTATCAATTATTTAAAATTAAACCGACACATAACAATAAATGCCAACTTCACGTTATTTTGAAGAGTAAAAAAGATCAAATTAAATTTTTATTATTTATCGCTAGAGATGTATTAAAAAATTATTTTTAACTTTCAAACCTCAGCTACAGTCTCACATACTACTATTTGAACTTAAAATCAACAAAAGTTTTCTTAATTTCACAAAATTAATTTTGAATTAATATTTGCAGAAATTAAAATGTATTATTAAATAGTTCTTCTGTAAGACATTGAATAATTTCGGGACCACATTGAAACTTTGATATTTTTTACAAATTACATTTTCATCTCATCATCTTATTACTAATGTATATTTTTAATTTAAATTACTAATGCTTTTCCTTTGGAGTATCAGTATACGAAATCAAAAATATTCCAACTGCAGAGATAAAATTTTTTTTATAAAAATAATAACTTCCAAGGTCATTTTATTTTGTTGGGATTCATAGGAATGACCGATAAGCTGATTCATCGGCGAATATCCAGGATGAGGTTTCGAGTAACTCAATCAGCCGTTAGTGAAACACCGGAATCCGTAACGTGATTGAGAACCGGCAGTATCGACGAATCGATAGCAAGAGGAGTCGGACTAGGGTAGAATGACGTTAACGAAAACTTCATTAACTGAGTCGTACAGATAACGATTACTTCTTCCTTTATTCTGAATCTATAAGCTGCATTGAGTTTTAGTTCTTTTCCTTCTCGTTATCTGGTTAAACCCATATCTTTTACTCTTTCAGTCTAGACAATAACTGATAGAAATTACTTTCATGAATATAAAACTCATAAGTCATTGTTAAATAAAGAAAGAATATAACAATCTGCATACTAACAAGCATAAGAAAAAAAAATCAAAATATCCCGCTTAAATCGAGTTTTTTTTTTTTATTTATCAAAATATCGACAAATGATTTTTCGGGTGCAATAGGATGCCAAGAAACTATGTTCGATTAACTTTTCGTCTATCGCGTATCCCTTGCCGAACATCGTTAGTCGCACGGTAGGGATTCACCGCAATGTTAATTCCAGTGCGATGTTGCCACGTCGATTTCGAAATTTCATTAATTTACATCACATTATTAATTTTTTATATAACTTGCTGTAATTTACAGTGTTCGGAACAATTACGGTATTTTTCGGTAAAATACCGTATTTAACGGTAAAATGTTGTAATTTAGGTAAAAAAATGGTATTTTACGGTAAACGTAGGTATGTTATGGCAAAAGTACGGTCGCTTTACCATAAATTTGCGGTAAGAGAACAGTAGTTGGCCCTAAAATTGCGACAATTCTGCAGTATCTCACCGTAAAGTAAAGTATTGCACTGTAAAAACTGGAAAAATATAAAAAACATACGTGCTTACGATTAATTGCCGTATTTTATAATAAATTATGGAAAAATGCGGTAAATTACGGGAATTCGGATCTACTAGGGCACTTAGGTGTTAAAATGAACTCAAACCGGTGTGGCGGTGTTATCCAACTAGAAAAATCGTGACTTATTTTGTCGACTTATATTATTCCATTGGATTAAAATTAAGTATTTTTAGTCAAGAAATCATTTGTGACAACTATCTCGTATGAAAGTTCGTAAACACGAACAATCTTGATACACATAATTAATCAGCTTAATTTTTTTTTATCAGCTCACTCAAATCCTGTTTGTTTATTTGTAATCACTAAAAACTTGAAACCGATAATTCACGAAAAATTAAGTCGCCATTTTTATTATTGCTGTTATTATTTTTTTCCATTTTTCGCTCCATTAACTACTGGCAGCAGCACCAACGTAAGTAGGATTATAAAAAAAAACGACATCTAAGACAAAAAGGCGGGATATTTAAAAAAAAAAGCTAATTGATATCATAAAATAAATATAATGACTAAAAATAAAATGTGCAATTGAGATGTGCACGTTAGGATTTTCAAAAAATTTTTTTTTAGTTTTCATTATAAACCTTCAAATTTATTAAAGCAAAATAATGATAATAGTATACCAGACCTATATACGTTCCTGTATTCTATGTATACTTAGCCTCTATGATAAATCAAGAGTATCAAGACCAACCGATTAAAATTAAATCCTAGGATGCTGCCTGCATAATATTAATTAGTAAATACTAATTCCAACTATACATGTAATACTGTCGTATTAAATCGTTATAGATGAGTCCGAAATGATAAATTTATATATTTAAACCTATCTTTCAAATAACGAAGTGATTATTTAATAACAGGAAACGATTACGTGTTAGATTTTGTCACTTTGCAGATAGATTTTAAAATATTCCTGTCATATAAGTATATCATTCTAATTCTGTCTTCGAATTACTTATTTTATTTAACACATTTCTCTGCTTTCTAATCTTTATACCAGCAATATAAACTGTATATTGATTTACGATGCAAATACTTGTCCGATTTGACGGATACTATCTTCTATTATACGGATATCATCTTATTGGATTATAGACAAATGTTGACTATCTCATCGAAGGCTGGAATGTATCAGACTTGGAATAATCAAATACAGCTTCAATACTAGAGCAGCGCCTTGATATAGTACAGAATTGAGCCTAACGAAAATTAGTTGGAAGCCAAAAATATTCAATATAGTATTGACCATGGAACCATCAAATTATTATTTCTGACTTTGATTTGTTGAAATTAATTTAAAAATGTTCAATAGTTATTATTCTATTTAAAATTAATACACTAGACAAAATTAGGAATAAGTTTTGGAGTAAATTTTTAATCGAATTTGCTCCGTCACTTGGGGTCACGGAGTTTTAAACAAGTTTACCCTGTATACGGAGTAACTAGTTTTTTTTCCAACTGAGTAAACTTAGAGTAGTGAATTGAATTTTAATCCACATCCACTTCAATTCGAAATTTTAATATTAAAATAAATTCATAATTAATAGCATTTTTATGCAAAATAATAAGGAATAATTTAGCTGTATTAATAATTAAACATATCATTTATCAATTTATAACGTGTTCTATTTAAATTCCTGATTACAATTGAATTTTCCACTTTGCTCCTTAAATGAAAGATTATTTTTTTCTTCTATTTATTATTCGTTATAGATACTCAAAGCTTTTAAATTTATATCATTGAATAAGTTATCATCATCACGAATCACGGCCACAGATAAAACAATGATGATATTAGTCTAGACAAAAGGTGAAAATTGAGATGTAAATAAAAATATATTGATCAACAAAAATCTATAATATCACTCAATTATATACATTGAATAATATATAAGAATCGAAATAAATTGAATTAACCGTCGAAAGGGATACGTTTAATAGGAATAATAGATAAATCTATTAAGCTTTCTAGATGTTGGAAAAATAAATGTCGTCTGTTATCACTATTCTTATCGTCTGTATAAAATTCAAAAATTATATTGAACACTTTTTTCAATAAAAGGACTTAAAATGTTATGATAGAAATTATCATCCTGGGAAAAAATTTTTTCATTAAATTTTATGCAGACAATAGCCTAATAAACTTTTATAATAGTTCATAAAATTTGATAAAACTTCATGAAATTTTACAAAATTATCTCATGGCTTCCTATAAAATTTTATACATTTTTTTTAGATTTCATAAAAATGATAAAATTTCATAACACTGTATAATTTGATGAAATTTTATAAAACCACATAAAATTACGTATCAAGAACTTTTTGGGTTTTTTAGATATTTAAAACTTTATTAATTTTTATGAAATTTTATAAGATTTCATGCAAATGATCTCATCCCGGGAAAAAATGATCAGACCTGATCATGCCTGTTCATGTATGATTTTTTGGCTGACCATCTACGCATGTGAGTGCACGCCAGTGCCCAACAGCTACTAAAAACTCGTAGTTTAAATAACCATAAGTATTTTTTAAGTTATATTTCTACTTATAATTAACATGTAAAAGATAGAATGAAATAAACTTTATTTAAAAAAAAAAAAAAAAAGCGTATGAAACTTTCGAGCGCAAGGTCCACTGTTCAAATCCTGCACACGCCCGAATTTTTTATTTTTTTTTTATTTTTATAGCAATAATTATATATAATGTAATATAGTTATATATAATTATATAGGGCCATTTTTTATATATAATTTTTTTCCTGGATGGGCATGAACAGACATGAACATACCTGATCAGACCTGAACAGGCCGGAAGACTCGTGCCTGTTCATGTCTGATCAGGTCTGATCATTTTTTCCCGGGATGGTTTTCAATAGAATTAATAATTTATTTTTTAATTTTATCGAATTTTATGAAATTTCATAAAAATATATAAAATTTCATATCAATAACTCCTTGAGATTTTTAAAAGGATTATGAAAAATTTTATATAATTTTATAAAACTGAAATTTTAAAAAATTAAAAAAATTCCAATAGTATAATTTCATAAAATTTCATGAAAAAATTTTTTTCCGATGAGATGCAATTTTATAGGTTACATTTGTAGATAATCACTAACAATAACAATTAGATATGGCGACAAGACAAATAAAAACCTTCTGTATCATTTAACTTTTAACTTGTACTGATTTTATTAAGTCGAAATTTTATGTGTAATTTTAAAAAATTATTTCGGATAACCAATAAGTTGAGAGCTCTCAAAGTTATATCCATAATAAAAATATCATCGACACATTCAGACTTAACCTTACTATAATTAGACCTTGTAATTTAGTCATTTAATCTCCGAATTCTCATTACTCGTATTTCACTCCGCAGTATCTTTTTTTTTTCTTTCTATAAATAACATCATTAAGCTCTCCCTCGGAATAAAGTTGACTTCAAGGGGATTAAGTCAATATAATATCCACTCCGCATTTAATCCGCGTTTACTTCGCAATTTTTTTTTTTTTTAATAGTGTAAACACTATTAATTTGACAGTTATCCCAACACACAAATTGGTATTATCATTTAAATGAATTATCATTATTAATGATTAGAGTTAACCACCATACAAAATCAATTGACTGAACCGAGCTTTAGACAAGTGATAAACATCAGAATTTGGTATGTTCACCGTAGTTTAGCGATGAGTCAATCTTGAATAGCGGAAGTAAAATGGAAGTGTCGAAGAGCGTGTTATACGGAAGGTAGGAAAATGGAGAGATATGTTTAGATTTGTGGAACAAACCACCAAATTTCCCCTTCAATCTCAATATATATCACTTTGTTGACTATAATATCATACAATCATAATCAATAAATAATATTCCAAAATGGATATAGGGTCGAAGTACCATTTTTGGCCACTTTCGCTTCACTTTTGAACACTTAAAAATTTCAAATAAAATAATTTGTAAAAACGCAATGACACAATTAACTTTTTAAATGTGTTCAAAGATACTTTTATCACACTATTACAATAAAATTTTATTTTAATACCTCTTTATTAATTAAAATACAGTATTAAGTGTCAAAACATGGAGCAGTGGCCACAAATGGTACTTTTACCCTCTTTACACTGTAACAAATCTGGAGTAAATCCGGATTTTATTTTAATCCGCATTCACTCCGGTCAGGAGTTTTAATACTTAAATAAATTCATATTTAATAGGAACAGCTGTTAATTAGAAACATAATTATTTTAATAATTGAACTTTAAATATTATATTTTAAATTTATGAAATAATTTAGTATCTTACTACATTATAATTTCATATATGGGTCATTCCATGTCAAATCGACCAATGGTTGGAATTGACTCCGTTCGATTTGGATGAATTTTGGTCAGAAGTTTTCTGCTACCATATAACGGAATTCTACTAAAGGAAAAAAATTTAAAAATTTTTCTTCAAAAGTTATAAAAAATTCAAAATTTCACGATTTTTCCAGTTTTTCGACTATGTTCCTTTAATATCTCGAAAACTATGATAGTTACAATAATGATCCAAAGCTTATCATGAAAGGGACACTTGAGGCTATAAAAAAAAATATTCCAAAAAAAAATTTTGAAAAATGACAAATTTGTCAAATTTTGAATTCTTGAAATTCGTCAAAAATGACGATCGACATTAAATTTTCGGCTCAATTTTTTTGTATAACACCTTCTACTTATTTTAAAAAATCCTAAAATTTTCAGAACTGTGTTTTTTGTTTTTGCAAAAATAAGAATTTTTGAATTTTATTGAACAAAAAAATTTTTTTTTTGTTAAGTAAAGTTAAGCAATCACGTAATTTAGTAAATTTCAGCAGTAAAAATTTCACTTATTGTCATAATATTGTGAAAAAGACCATCATTGACGATTATATTCTTATTTATTTGATATTTATCGACTGTATTTTTTGCTTTTTAAAAAAGTATGAATTTTTGAACTTTATTAAACAACTTTTTTTTTATTGTTTGTTAAGTCAAGTTAAGAAATCAATCAATTTTGTGAATTGCAGCAGTCTAAATTTCGCTTATTGACATAATAATGTGACTCAGTGAAATCATCCGTGTAAAAGTTACATTATCAGCTGCTTATATTTTTTAAAAAATCTTGTAATTTTTTCCGTACTCGATATAAATGTCAAAATATCGAAGACCTAAATATACTATATTTTAGTAATTATTTTTATAATTAATATTTTCCGAAACTCCCCTTCGAAGTGAATTTCACCCCGAAGCAGAGTAAATACATAAAAAGTCATCGACTCCGCGTTCACTCTGTAAATTTTTTACAGTGTAGCGAAAATTAATTGCTCCAAATTTTTGTTTGTAAATGTAAGTTATCAGTTGAATAAATTAGATAAATTTTTAATTTCCATTTATTGAATAAAAAGATTTATGTGTACAGAGTATTACAGCACTGATAGTGATACAATTTGTATTACATGCGACACAGTTCATATGGTTTTCAGTTTGTATTCAGCATAGATGATCAGAGAGTGTGATCTTATCAGCATAATGTAGTACTATCCACTCCGCTTTTAGCTTCATTGGATACATTCTATAAAGCAGATACAATGTATAAATTTTCATGAATATTGAGTAACATTTTAGTGCTTACGCAATCGATTTCATATAATACTAAAAATAATAGCAAGTAAAAAAAAAATTCAATCGCAGTTGATGTACGATAATGATTTTATACTAATGATTCGTTATCGTATTATCTGGGTCTAAAAATTTGACCTGTTCACGAGTTTTGAAAAATTTCAATTTTTGTTCAGTAAATCATTGCACTGTAAAAAATTATGGTTCCTATTTGCTTATGGGAACTATTCTTATGAGTATGTTAATTATTACCATGATTTTTTCACATGCGATGTGGGAACTGTTACCATAATGATAGGAATGGTTCCCATATCTATGGGAGAACTTTTCCCAGCAAGTATGGGTTTACATTCCATAATCCCAAGTAATCATTACCATAACGGTATGGAATGATATTTCATCAACGTACTAAAAACGGTTACCATAATTTTCTCTCCATATAACTTCGCCGTGCAGTGAAAAAAATATGTCACTACTTCAAATAGTGATATACTTTTCACTGACAAAAAGTGACAATTTACTGCTAAATAGCAATTTTAACTAATTTGTTTTTAGAGTTACTAAAAACGGTTACCATAATTTCTTATTCGTAAATGGTCATAGTAAAACTGACGACAATTCTATTACAAATTAGTGTCATCATTGTAAATTTTACTATGGTCACACTCTAATGTCCCCTAGTTATTTACACCTACAATAATTTCTCTCATCACTCAGAAGTTATTTCCTCTGGCTCCCGTTGAAGACATTCATACTATTTACATTAATAATGTTGCGGAATTTCTGCTAAGTCAATATTGCATTAGATGAGTCATTGAAGGATATTGCTTAAAGTTTTGAAGTTCAATGTTGATTAAGAACTGTATTCTATGCTAAATTAATGACGAACGTTGTTTCTTATTAAAATATCCAGCTGTTGAATTGATTCATAATGATTACAATATAAACGTTTGCATAGAAAACTTCAAGCCGGTCATCGACCTAGAATCAGTGACTAAAATTTTTATGCTAGCATAAAAATTTCTTATATATTGTGAATAATACTTTATAATGAACATTTAATATATTTAAATTTACAAGGAGTTTATAAAATAATAGTCAGTTTAAGGGTTAGTCTATTTCGATATTTGTCACTGAATTTAAAGAAAGTTTGGAATAACAAATATTTAAAATTAGAATAATTTTATTTTATTTAATATAGTTGTCATTGAATATACTTCGGTTTTTCACAAGGGATTTTTCAATTGAAAAATTTGAATATAAAGAAGTATAAAAATTTAACAAGTTTTTATTTGAATTTGGAAAATAAAATATTTGTAGTGATTTGAAAGTTAAATTTTGTTCCATAAAGAAAAGTGAATTTTTATTTTTCGAAAAAATAAAGTTATATTTATAGAACGATCTAGAAAGAATAAAATTTAATAATGGAAAAATTATTAAGATCTATGTTTTAAAAACTTAATATCCACTTTACAATTTAACAAAGATATGACGTTTCTGGACTCATCTTTGCAATAAAAATTAATTCTGTCACAGTTGTCTTTTCCTGCACCCGGCGGTCTTAAAAGTTATAACTACTTTCGAATGAGGTGAATCGACTCCCACAAACGTAACTTTTTACATAAAACTTCTATCCAGCCTTCAGGCAGGAACTCAAAGTGTTACTTAAAATCGCAACGAGAGCTTTTGTCTGTGTGCTCATGTAGCTTTAACCGTAGCAATACCATAAACTCTTCCACTGTATTACTCTTGACAGTTTCTCTTGTAACTAGCTCGTTTAATTAAGAAGTAGGTCCAGGAAAATTGAAATATATACTGGGGAAATAAATTAAAAACTATTTTCATATTGCTTTTGTGATGCGTTTATTAATTACTTAATTTTATAATATCTCGCTAAGAAAATTCAAAATTTTCGAAAAAAAGGGAACTTATTGATTTCAGTCTGATTTTCGAAAACCGAATTTTGAACAGATTTCAACGTTTTGAGGTCCGAGAAAGCCATTTTGACAACTGTCGAGTTGATGTTCGAGTGTATGACACGGAGAAAATTTTATTATACTATTTGCGATACTAAATTTTTCAGTAGTAAAATAATTAGTTTTACCATTGAGAATGATAATAGTAACTATTGATGGTGGTGACGATTACTATCAAAAATCCTATTTGTAACTATTAAAGATCATAACTGTTACAATCGAAGATGTTTACTGTTACCATTCAAGGTTGTAAAAATTCTAAAACTAAAAAAAGAAGAAATTTATATAAATTTAAATCCTTTATTTATATCCGTACTTTAACTTCAGACATTTTGTCCATTGAATTTTTCTTTTTTATTTCATTAGTTAAAATACCCGGAGAAAAATGTCGAGTAAATATTCCTATGCAGCATAGTAATGTGACCATTACTATGCTGCATAGTAATATTTATTTAACATTTCTCTCCGTGTAGTTGTCTATCTAAATTCTTCATACCTACGAATCAAAATAAAAGCATGTATTCACTGAGAATGTACGAATAATTTCACAAAAAGTATTCACAATAATTTTATCAGTTGTTGCAATCAGTTACCATTCCATTTCTCTCTCTACAAAAAAAAAATTAATCATTTACTTATTTATATTTTTCAAATTAAATATATACACGGAAAGAAAATTATAGTAAGTATTCCTATGTATTATGGGAATGGTTCCCATAATGGCATAGGAATTGTACCCATACTTTTATAGGAATGGTTCCTATATATTATAGGAACCATTCCTATACCATTATGGGAACCATCCCTATACCATTATGGGAACCATTCCTATAATATAATGGGAATGGTTCCCATAATAGTATGGGAACGATTCCCATAATACATAGGAATACTTCCTATACTTTTCCTTCCGTGTAGAAGTAATTTTCAAACTTTTCTTTGAATTAATATTTTTATGATAGTATGGGAACCATTCCCATAATATTATAGGAATGTTTCCCATAATGGTGTAGGAACGTTTCCTATAATATTATAGGAACCATTCCTATAATATTATGGGAACAATTCCTATAATATTATAGGAACCATTCCTATAATATTATGGGAATGCTTCCTATAATAGTAATGGAAGTATTCCTATAAATTATAGGAACCATTCCTATAATTATAGAAACCATTCCTATAATTATAGGAACCATTCCCATAATGGTATGGGTATCATTCTCATAATTATAGGAACTATTCCTGTAATTATCGGTAACATTCCTATAATTTTAGGAGCTGCTCCCATAATTTATGGTCGTCATTCCTATACTGGTAGAGGATGAAATTTCACAAAATTATAGGAACTATTCCTATAATTTTCTTTCCGTGTAGCGTTGAATAATTAGTTTTCAACGAAATATTAAAAAGTAATGTTACTTATTAATTTGTGTATTTTATCCATAAAATAAAATATTTTTAAAAGCTGCATTACTTCGGTAATTGAAATAAAATATTATTTTTTCGAAAACGATCATGAGGGTCACTAAGATTGATTAAATCAACATGAAGTCTAGTCAATTTTAAATGAGGTTATAGAGATTGGACTAAGGGTAGATTTCCGGAGCAGATTAAGCGTAATATATTGTCAATATTGAAGTTATAGAGGTCGTCGAAAATTCAAGTTAGACTATATAGATTCACATAAACTTTAAGTTAGGTTATAAAGATTCATATATTAGGTAAAATTTATATTACAGAATAGAATAGAGGATTCAGTTGAAATTTTACTTTCATAAAAGTTATGAACGACTTATAAAATTTTGAACCGGCGATATATTTTTTCTTTTATATAATAATAGACAAAAAAAGTTATTTGATTTGTTTAGATGTTGGATTATTTGAATAGATTATAAAATATCTCCCAAAGATTTGCTGTAAAGCCCCAATTAAAAGGGCATAAGGGTGCATAATGTAATTTGTTATTAATGAGTGACTCGAAATAGGGCGTGCACAAAATTTTTAATTTTACTGATCGATCTATTTTTAGTCTAGTAGTAAAAAAAAAATATTGATAAGCATTTTTTATACTTTTTAACAAAACATGCATTGAGCTGTAAAAAAGAAATTTTTTATCCATTCTTATGGCATCGGTGACACAATACATAATATAGTGGAATTTTTAATATTATTTATGCTGTTCAGGTCTATTATATTTTTATATAAAAATCATCCGAGTATAAAGGATGAAACAAATAAATAAGTATTTGCCTGAAATATAATTTTTATTTTGAAATTTTGAAGAAAAAATGTTTATTAAGAGAGTGAAATAGGTGATTTTCAAATGAACCGTTTTCGTAGATAAAGACCCAAATCATTAATTATAATATTTCAATTGATGCGTAAAGTCATTTTTTATCGAACGAAATGCATCTCGTTTGGAAATTTCAGTTTACATTTGAAAACAGCTCATTTGAAATTTCCATTAGCTAATGTAAGTGCAACAAGGATCGTTTCCTTTGTTCACATGTGTATGAGAAAGAGAATAGATGGCATATTCTCTTAAGTCAACCAATAATAGATAATGATAAAATCTTTAAACGATTTTTTATAACATTTTAATTGATTCAAAATGTATTAAATATAGATTTAATGACAAATTATATGGTATAACACTTGTAAAAAAAAAATTCGTTCTAAAAAGGTGTAAAAAAAGGTCATACACTGTAAAAAATTTTTGGTGTTAAAATGGTCCCCGAGAACTTTACAAGGTCGGTTCGGTGTAAATTGACAGTGTGAAATTTTCTTGGTGTAAATTATCAAGCGGTGTACTTCTGAATTTCTTAAGCAAAACCAATTCAATTTCAAAATTTCGTTGGTTTCGGAACGTTATAAAGCATTTTTTTTTTTGACTAACAAAAAATTTATGTTAACCCTTGACAGAACTGTTACAGAACGAGATCAGAGAAATTTTTTTAAAGTTCCAAAAATGATCAATATACCCTCGCGGTTTTGGAAATACCGAAATAATACCGGAATTATACGGTATAAATACTGCATAAATATGGTATTACTCGAGTTATTTTAGCCAGTTTTTTTGCCGCATTATTACCAAAAATTTACGAAATAAATTCCTAATTTTTTTACGGTAATAAAACCGAAAAAATACGGTATTTTCACAGAATTAAAACAGTAATTATACAGTATATTTCTAGTATATTTTCGGCACTTTTGCAGCATCAAACCGTTCTACCCGTAAAAAAATTTATATATAATTATATAAAATTTTATTCAGTTATATATAATTTTATATAATTATATAGAACCTTATGAAGTTATATATTAAATAACTGTCATGAAAAAAAAAAAAAAGTAAAAACACTAGTTAACTCGTGGACTCAATCCCGAGACCTACTTGATCAAAGTCTGATCTCGTAGCCATTATGCCAAATCACTTACTTGAAATATGTTACTAATTGTATTCAGATGGATACAAACAAACTTAAGAAAATTGAAAACATCAATTTTCACAGATAGTTATTTTCACTTACATGTTTTTGTTTGAGTAAGAATTGTGTGAACCACTAAAATAAAATAAAAAATATTACATTTTGCACATTTTCGATGATTTTAAATGCAGAAGCGAACAAAAAATAAAACCATATTTTTTTACAATTTTCTATTTTATCAGCGTAAATCTGGCAAAATTGCAGGATACTGACGGTATTATTATCACAAAAACAACGATTTTATTATTCTTACATTATCGTATTATAGTTTTTATACAGCATTTTATTGGTAAAAGTTCGGCATTTTTACAGTTTTTTTACAGCATTTTTTTGGTAAAAGTTCGGTACTGTTATAGTTTTTTTACAGCATTTTTTCGGTAAAAGTTCGGCATTTTTATAGTAATATTACTGTAGTAATCTGGTAACTCTACAGCATAAGTGCAGTAAGTATATGGCATAACTGCGGGAAAAAAACTGGCCAAAATAACCATTTTAATACCAAATTCTTACGGTAAATTTACGGCACGTGCATAAATCCCGAAAATTTACGGCATTTTTACGGCATTTGCAAAACTGCGAGGGAACTCAAAGGTTATGAAACTTTCTTAAACATTTCTAGAGCCAATTTTTTTACTTTTTTTAGGCGGTACATTAAAAAAACATGTAAGTAAAATACTTATACAAATGTAATTAATCTAATTAATCATTCATTTTGGGTTATACGTTATTTCAATATTTATAGTGATAAAGTAAAAAAATTCAACCAAACGAATAAATACTAATAATAACATATATAACAAAACTAAGGTTTCCATTGTCAAATTAGTTGGAAATTGTATAACACATTTATATGTTATTTATATCACAAAAAAACGTATAGCGATGTAGGATCTTAGGTTTCCATAACTTTTAGTCACGCAATCTTCGAATTGCCATGTACGTTCTCTCATTTCATTACATTAAAATTGAATTAACTTTTATCAAATATCTCAGATTTCGAAAAAATCTTACGCTCGCTATTTTCATTTATTAAAGTTGGAAAGTTTCTCACTAAAAGGAAAACGAAAAAATTATTTTTTTTTTTTATTTTGTGAAAATTGATAAATTTTAAAAACAATTGTAAGTTCGAAATAAATAAATTGACGCGCACAGTTATCATGATAACTTTTTAGGGGTTTTTTAAATTCTATATTATTGCATTAAATCACTTTATTTGTTAATAATAACGAAATATATGCAATCTATAGAGTGTTGTACTTTATAAGTTATTTAATAAATCTGATAGCAAGACATTCACATATGAAGGTGGATTTGTACAAGGAAAGAAATATTTTGCGGATATCACTATGCCAGTATGGGCGTGAACACCATGTTGTATGGTATCGAAGATTTTTATACGTTTTAAAATTGTATGCATTGATGATCGATCATTGCGAGAATAGTAACATTGGTGATAGTTGTCGCAGACACCGCAAAGTCAGTTTGGCCGTCAGGCCCATACTGTGTTGCCGTATCTACATTGCTGCTGGCAGATAAACCTAGTCTAAAGACATCTATATAGTTTGGGGGGTACTACGATAGTATACTATGATTGACACGCCACAAATTATGGCGGGAAAAACTAGTAGCATTATGCCCTCGGCATTGTAGCATGGCCCGGCATTGTAGTATGGGTCTCAGGGTCATGCTATTTCGCCGTGCCTGCCGTGCACACGTGTGAGCAATACAATAGCTTCAGTACTATACGGTATAGTAAATAACGCCATACTTCTGAGAATCGTTACAATACAGTCTTGGAATACTTCACATACTATTTTAGTCTCTGTTTTGAGACCATACTAGCATGGTGTTGAAAGCCATGCATTTCTTACCGTGTAACTGACTGATAAGTTGACTGACTGTTTATCTGTAAGTTTCTGTATTCTTTGGTATTGAAGTATAAGTCTGTATCTGAGTGAAAAAGGGATATTCAGAAAAATTGCAATTAGTTTAAACTTTGAATAGGCGTAAAGAGTGTCATAAAAGATGACATAAAGAGGTGACATTTTTAAAAAGAGATATGCAGAGAGACCTAAAGGGTCAATGAACGTGGAAATTAGGTACCGAGAATCGAGATAAGCTGACGAATACGTTGAGCAGAAAAAGTAAGATATTATAAAGGTTTAAAGATTTAAATACGGATTCAAAAATAAATAATTTTACAAAAAAAATTAAATGTACCTTTAGTCAGTGTGAAATTAAAAGAGTTTTAAAATAATAAAATTTGAGAGCATTCAGACTCGAAAACTGCATATTTGATAGGCAGGTTTAAAAAAAATAAAAATTTCAGAAAAGTTAAATTTCTGTTTTTAAGTTTTATACACTGTAAAAAAAGCGGTGTTAAAAATGGGCTCATTTTAACTCCGCCCGGTGTTAAAATGAAAGTACTACGGTGTAGGAGGCGTAATTTGGCGGTGTTAAAATACCGATGTTAAACCGGTGTAAAAGCGGGGTAAACTGCGTCTGCTTGGAGTATTATCTTTAAAGATTATAAAACACAAAAAATGTTAATTCTTTATGAAAATTAATAAATAACATTGTCTCTTGTACTGAACAGATATATTATTAAATATAAGAAAAATTGTAAGGCACTTTTTCCAATCTTGAAGATAAATCAAGGGTCTCAAGGACTCTTAGTAAAGTGCCTATAGTGGTAGGTATTGCTAATTCAACAATACTCCATTCAGTTGGTTCAGATACTACATAATAAAAGTACCTGCTTGTATACAAATTTTTTTTCCTTTTGAATAGTACACACGTAGAATAAACTACACGGTAGCATATCATCAGCACTTGTATTTTATTTCTCATTGAAAAATCAATATTTGAGGTTGCAGCGCCTCTCGAGCGCCGTTCGCTCGAGACGAATCTCAGTTGCCACGAAAATCTGTGACGCGCCAACTCCCACGTTACGGTGTAACGGTAGAGGCCAGAGCTATCTCTGCCAAATTAAACTTCAAAAGACCAGTCAAGACAAATTAACGTCTGTGAGTGAGGATATTGTGATTAACGGGGTGACTTTATTATTTTAAAATAGTTGCGCAAATTAATTGAGTATTGTACTTATATAATATTTTAAAAAGTACCTTTTATTATATCTTTTGGCGTTATACTGTCAATATTATCGCTTGAAAACGTTCACTTAAGCCGCGCCATCTTGGAAAATTTTAGCGCCCTCTCTATTATTTATGTCCTTCAATCCTATATAGTATACTTATACAATAGATATCCACCTGTTATGACTTTACTATTTAATGATAAAAAATTTATTCAACAGAACAAGTCATCATATTTTTATCGAGATTTTCATTATTCATTTACTAAATACGTATGAATCAAACAAAATTTTTTTTTTTTAATTTATTTTTACCGGGGCTGGGGTAATGCATGCATATATATAGGTTTATAAACTTTAATTAAAAAATTAAATTCAAATTTATAAACAAAAAAATCCTCCATATTTATTTTTTTAAAATTATTTAAAAAAATAATTATAAATGATGAAATTACTTGCACTTTTGTACTGGAAATTACTTCAAAGCCCAGGAGTGCAAATGACAAGTCTATTGGCATATAAACAAAATTTTTTTTTAAAATATAACATTAAATTATTCCAAATTAAAAATCTTTAATTAATATTTTAAATTATAAAAAATAGTTTACTAAAAATTGTAGCTTCAAATTTCGATTCAGTATAGAATATAAACGGAATCCTGAATTATAAGCCTACTCTACCAAAGTATTCTACTCAATTATTTTTTTTTTTAACTTTAATGATTCTAAAGTCATAAAAAAAAAACATACTTATCACTGCACTTACTTAGTCTTGTACTTTATATTTAATTGAGCATACAGTATATGATTTTACAAACGCACTATACGGCATTAATTAAGTAAAGAAGCTTATGCAGAATATTTCATGAAAAACAATTCTATAGACAAAAAAATTTTTTACTGCAAATTAAAAAAAAATTAAATTAAAAATCAACATCAAGTATAATCGATTCAACAAATATCGTTTGAGTTATCAAAACTATGGAGTAGAAAAATTTAATTAAGAAAAAAAATTAAATAAACTATAATATTGATATAAAAAATATAAAACAATCAAGCAATTAAAATTTCGAGCGGCAGTTGATTGTCGAAAACGTTCAAATTAATTGAAAGATATATTTCTATACAACAAACTGTAATTAATGATCCAGGCTGCAATAATATCTATAATTCTAATTGTGTTATAGACCCTAATTTCAAACCGAGTAATATTAAATGCCATAAATATGCAAATAAATTAAATTTTCAAATTAACCAATTGATAATCTTGTAATTCAAATAAAAATGATTTATAATTTATTAATAATTGCTGTAATTATGAGAATATCAAATAAGTGGTAAAACATATGTCTATTAGCTATACATTTATGCACATAATATTTAAAATAATCAATTTCAACCGACAACAGTGGCATATAGTAAATCGATTCTCATGTCGTAGCGCAAGCGCACAAAAACAAATACGACGATCGGCAAATGACATTCCTGAACTTTCATATAAAGCATTCTAGTATAAAATAAATAAATAATCGAGAATTTAAGTAATCCAATAATTGATATATTAAAAATATCCCTTGTCGTGTTTATATTACAGTTAACAAAGAATCCTTTGAGGGTTGACGACCTCGCATACACAGGATAGCTCATAAATAGATGCGCCTGTTTTGTATACTCACGTATAACATGACCTGCACATACTAAAACTAATTTTTTTTGTATATACATAAAAATACATTACCTTCTTTTACTACACCTTCTATTCGCATTAGAATCCATTTATCACGTCATTTTATTGCGCATTATTTAGACCTGACACGATGTTACAAGGATATCACATGACTCCGAACCAATATATCCTCCTAAATTATAGACATCACCTTTTCTTGGAGCTATATTAATTTTTAAGGAGTTTTATATTTATAAGACCGTGACTATAATCAACGTTGTTGCTAAATTTTTTTCAATTTCTGCATTCAATCTAAACGCGTATATAGGGGGGGGGGGCGGGGCAAATGGGACACACTCGATTCTTCGAATAATTAAAAAAAAAAAGGTTTTTTTTTTGGGGGTACCCCATTTGATCCTTCCGTCCCGTCTTCTATATGATTAAGAAAAAAAAATGAAAATGAAATAATTTTCACAAATATAACACTGAGTTTTTTTTTATTCTAATCAGCTAAGTTTCTAAAATGATGAAATTATCAAAGACAATTTTGCAAATCTAGAATCTTATTATTATTTTTTAACTTCCCGCTAAGAAAATTGTAAATTTCAAAAATTCGGGAAATCATTGGTTACGGTCCGACTTGCGAAAATCAAATTTCTATCAGATGTTGACGTTTTGAGGTTCTAGGAAGCTATTCTGACTAATTTCAATATGATGTCCGAGTGTATGTACGTACGTGTGTAAATATCTGTCACTTTTGAACGGATGAACCGATTTTAATCAATAAGGTATCATTCGACGCGACATGTTAGCATCTAAACGTTGTAAGAAATTGAGCTTGATCGGTAGGTTGCATTCGGAGATTTTCCAAAAATAAATTTGTTCAAAAATGTTTTTTTTTTTTTTTTAGTAACTTTTAATGTGCCCGGTGAATTGATTCCAAAATCTGATCAGCTCTATAACTCAATAAAACGCGTCGATTGCCACCTCAACTGTCTCAATCAGTTAATTCGTTTTAGAGATATCGTTAGAGAAATAATGGTAAAAAAAGTTTTTTTTCAAAAACAATAGCGTACAAAAATATTTTCGAACTCGAAAACGTATTCACAACAATTCTTTCGAGCTCAAGGAGCTGATTTTTTTTTCAGCTTTCTTTTAATTATATTTTTTTTTTAATTTTAAGCTTTAAAAAAAGTCTTCAAAACTATTTGAAATAAAGAAAAATTATTTGAGTGATCTAGGAAGATTCTTGAAGCCGAAAAAGCTTATAAAAATGTGAGTCCTTTTAGAATTAGTAATATATATATATATATATATATATATATATATATATATATATATATATATATATATATATATATTATAATTTAAAATATTAGCTGTACATATTTAATAGCATTAAATATAACTATCGCGCAGCTATGTAAAGGTAATACGATCCAACGAGAAAATCAACTAATTTTCATTAAATAAATTTCGTTTGTTTTAATTAACATAATTTAATATATTTAATTCAAAAGTACTCGAGCTATTTTAATCAAAATTAATTAATAATATTTTCCGAATAGCATACAAAATTTTTTTTTACTTTATGCATAATAAAATCATATAAATAATAATAAAATCAAAATAATAAAATCATACGTAAAATATATTTAAATGAATATTTTCTTCTTTTTATTTTATTCTCACGCCTTATTTTTAATGGAACTCATATATTTATTAATTTACGCTAATGAAAAATAATTTCTGTAGTGCTCATAAAATGATTACTTTTCAAATAGACAATAAAAGTTGTGAAATATAGATTTAACATTTTTTTCATATAGATTTTTCATTTTTTTATTTCTTATTTTTTTTTTTTTTATGGAAAGAGAAAGTTTTAAAAATTTATGTATTTATTGAGCTTTCACATTTTTTTTACAAACTACTGTGTATCGTAATGATTTTTCCACGATTAATTTTATTCTTTTACGAAAAGATTTTTCCGAAATTACTTCATTATTAATAGTTCATAGATACTCACTATAAAACTTGCGATTAATTTGTATAAATCAAGTGTTTTGAATAATAATCATTTGCAATTCTATTTTTTATTCATTTTATTCATTCAGCAGATTGTCAGTGCAATAATTCATGCAACGGAATATCATGACAACAAGTGCTGTTGTGATAAAAAATGATGTATTTATAATTGAGAATGATTTGAAATAAAAAATGTATTGATTTAAAATAAAAAACCATACTGAATATCATATTGACAAATGAAATTAATATTCAATTTATGAACGTCAGATGGACAATTTCGAAGCAAATTATTTTTTTATTGTCAAAATACATTTAATTAATATTTTCATAAAAAAATCATCTCGCCCAATTTGTGACACATCAAAAGTTAGTTATTACATATATTTTAGAGTAAAAATATTTCATTAAAATTTACAGCAGTACTCACAAAAATGTGAAAAAATGTTACACTTCAAACTTCAGTGAAGTTGACGCATAATCAAAATAATTTAACAGTTTTAAAAAGTTTATATCGTAAAAAATACTGACAGTACAATATTTTCAAAAGTTTTATAATTTTTGGCATGCCTGAGTGAACGAGTCATAAAATAATCCTTAAACAAAAACAAAAAATTAGTACATTGTAAAAAGTTTGCGAATCAAATCCGGAGTGGTTAATTATGTATTTATTTAATTTTCTCAAAGTTAATTCCATCCCAAAGGGGAGTTTCGGAAATTATTAATTATAAAAAAAACTACTAATGCATGTGAGCTTAGGTCTTTGATATTTTGACATTAATATTGAGTACGGAAATAATTACGAGCTTCCTTTCCATATATTCACACGAAATGATTTTTAAAAATCATAATAAGCAGCTAATAATACAACTTTTACAAGTATGCGATTCTTCCGAGTCACAAAATGTCATACGACACATCAACAATACCACAAGATAGCATTTTATATTTTTTAAACTGCAATTTTTCTTCTGAGTGATTTTTTTTAAACTCTGAAACTTCGAGTGGCGGAGTGAATTCTGATTGAAACAAAATCCGGATTCACTCCCGATTTTTCACAGTGTAAGCACAACATTCTAACTAAAATTTTATTTTATCCAGCACTTTACATTTTTGAATAATATATAAAAATTCATTGGCACTAAATAATTTATTAATTAATAAAAAATACATATCTGTGAATTATTAATAACATTAAAATTAAAATAGCTATAAAATATAAGTCGTGAGAAGAATGGACGATTATTCCCATCATCGCAAAAATTTATCATCTTTCCATCTGATTTAACTGAGATGAATCATAGACAGAATAAACGAGTGCAACATTATTTTCAACTGACATATATTTCCCAAGAGTGCCAGATCCTCGTTGTTTACGTTATTCTGTATTCCTCCATTTTGTCTTTATTCTCACTGTTTTTTATTTATTTTTTTTTTGTTTCTTGCCTTTCTCGTATGCACGCTCAGCAAGCACGAAAACATCAACTCCTACAAACAATCATTTTGTACGTGTAGATAGATATATTTGTACTCTGATAATAAATGTACAAAACAAAACTAGTGTTTTATAGATAAAATCAGACAATGTATAAAATTAATAAGACTACTCTGTAAAAAACTTTAGGATGTAGATGACCCAGCGTAAAAATTACACCAAATATCGTGTTAAATTTAGGCAATGTGAATTAAAAATTTGTACATCGTCAAATGTATAGATGTGTAATTTATGACAATGTTACGTTAAAAAATAGTCATACAAGTATTGACATGTTTAAAACACTATTTAACTAATAAATAAAATCAATATAGTTGTTAATTAATCGAAATTGTTGCTCATTAATCAAATTTATAACGAGTAATACTGAATGGTCTTAAGAAGTTAGATTACACTGTGTTAAAATTACACGGATAGATAATTTACACCGAAAATTCTTTACACTGTTATTTCACACTACACGGTCGTGTAAAATTCTGGGGGCCATTTTTATACTAAAGTTTTTTACAGTGTATACGCCCTTTTAACTTTCACAAATTTTTCTCCAATTTTTAGCTTTAAAGTAAGTCCCTGAAACAATTAGTAATGTTAGGAAGCTCTCCAAAGTCTAAAGGGTGTATAAAAATATGTCCCTGTGGAATTGGCAACGTGACATATATACAACATTAATTTATTATTAATTTGCATTTGATTAATGAATACCATTTTACTTGCGATGAGTAATTTTTTCAATTCAAAATATTTGACATTGTATTTTTTTATTAATTCAGTTATATTAATTGCATTTTTCTTTTAACCATTATGAAAGAAAGTTGGTTGATAAGCTTTGAAGTTAAAGTAAAATTTATGAATTTCAATATTAAAAACAGTTATTGAGTCGTATTTAATTATAGATCATGTAATAACACCGAATGGTGTGAAAAATTTACCGCTTGATATTTCATAGTGAAAAAATTGAATACCGAGGAAACCGTGTTAAGTTCTCGGAGATCATTTTCACACAAAAATATTTTAACAGTGTAATTAAAATAAAATATTTAACGATTTTATTTTCTCTATAAAATTCGATATGAGATAAAATATTAACCGTTATAATAAAGATGAATTATAGCTTAATAAGTATAAGGTATAAAGCATACGAAGAAATAAAGAACCCTCGTTAAGATTTCGTAGCGTAAATTCTCTATCTCTATCACTAAACTTCGATAATGTCCGTCGTAACAGACAAGCTGAAGTTTATGCCTAATGAGACTAATTTCATGTCTTTTCCGCTCTCACTATATCTATGCACCCACAAATATCCGTGTTATATTCGACCTCATTTATACCATAAAATAATGGAAGCTTAACAGTTTGTCTTAAACACCGTATTTTTCTATAATTTAAGACATTTCATCATTTTTTTTTCTCTTTATATAAATTATTATCCAAGATAATAATTACGCTATGAAATTATTATCACTAAATTATTATAATACTTGAGCTAGATTTAATTTGTTACGATATAAAATGAATTTAAGTAAAGAATGTGCTTTTATATAAACAAAGCATGTCATAATATATAAAGGAACAGAGTAGTAGTTTAACGAGAGGTTTATGTCTGTGTATGACATATTGTTGGTAATGCTTGAAAACCGCTGTACCACACTTTGCAATAAGGCTTAGTATTATATGTTGTCATATAATATATACATATATATATACATGTTAAGTTGATGAAAGGGTGTTAAAGTACAGGCATCTACAAATTTTAGAATTTCATAAGAGCTTTATTACTAGCGATATCCATCAGACTGTCACAACCTGCGCTTTTTAAAGCACAAATATTGTATGCACGAAATGTGTACTCGTCTTATAAAATAATGACCCTAAATAATAATCCGTGTTACTCAAAAAAAAAAAAAATAAATAAGTAAAACAATGTTTCACTTTTGTATGTAAATTTAATCTAGTTCTCAACAAGATTGTGAGCTTTCTAATATATTTACGTTTAATTGGTTTTATTTAATATCATCACTTCACTCAATATTTTATCACAGTCAGCGTGAATTAGTAGTTTTATAGCTGAGCAGACTATCTATCGGTCAGACAACTCCTGCTTCGATCGACAGCTCTCTGTGACATGATCAAACCACATCGTTTGTTCGACCGCTGTGACTGACCGACTATTACATCCTCGCTATCATTGTTACAAATTCGTTAGTTATAAAGAAATTGCTTTGATGACATACTCCATGGATAGAGGCTTAAGTAAAATTTAGTGAAGACCAAAAATAAACGAAATTCCCCAATTCATTTCGTTTACATCCATGTATTAATAGTTAAAAATAAAATTTTATTAGTAACCAAAATCATTTTTGGCATGGAAAATTTCCTCTTTTTTGATGGAGAAAAAAATCATAATAACTACCGAACAATAAATCATAATTGTATATAATTTTTAAATAATCTTTCTAATATCTATTGAATATATTTACAGTAGACTCTGGTTATAAGTAAGAGTATAGGCAGAAATATAACTTATAACCAGAGTGTACTGTATTACGATTTTGAATGAAAATTTATATGAATAATGAATACGAATTCTAATTTTGCATTTGAAGATTAGGTAAAATTAAAATTAAATATTTTTAATAACAAATTTATTCTGAAAATTGGTTACTTTTGAAAATTTATTCATCATAAATATTAATTTACGAAAGTATCTTATAAGCAGGGATATAACTAAATCATGCTCTCTCACGGAGAAGAAAATTTTCTCTCTATCACTAAACAGTATCGCGACGATCACGATACTCGGTTAGCTATGCTTCATATATATTGAAAGCTTTAGTCTGCCGTATCGCGATTATAAGGATCCAGACGGTCGGATCCTGAATCGTAAGATCGTATTACTATAATAGCGATTCTATTTAATTATAATTACTAGCTATAGATAAATAGGACTTACCAATTTATCTAATTTATATAGATTGATAGTACTCGTAAAAAATTTAAGAGTGAAATAGATTAATATCTATCTTAAACTTTCAACCCAATTTTATTCCAAATTAAGAGTAATAATTAACACTGGCTTCAAAATTTTCATTAACTTTTCCAGATCCTATTCCATTAATTTACTTTTCACCCTATCAATTTTTTTGTCATTCTTTCGAAAACGGTTACTCTTGAACGAACGAACTGATTTTGATCGTTAAGATGTCATTCGACGTGGCTTATAAAATTTTAGAGCTGATTAGATTTTGGAATCGATCTATCGAGCACATTAAGAGTTATCGAAATAAATCATTTTTGAAAAAATTTTATTTTTGGAATATCTCCGAACGCACCCTACCGATCAAGCTCAATTTTTCTCAGTTCGTAAATATGATTAATAATTAAGTGGCTTATTAAGCCACTTCGAATGCCACCTTGACGATCAAAATTGGTTCATCCGTTCAAAAGTTACAGATATTCACATACGTACGTACATACATATATACACTCGGTCGTCATATTGAAATTAGTCAGAATAGCTTCCTAGAAACTCAACAAGCCAGGATCTGCCAGAAGTTCGATTTTCGAAAATCGGATTGAAACCAATAACTTCCCGAATTTTTGAAAATTTTCAATTTTCTTAGCGGGAAGTTAAAAAATTTATTTAGTCCGAAGCTCTCAGTGCGTCAATAGTGGTGATCGGACTCGTAAAAACACAATAACTTTTGAAAAACGCAACTTACCGACTTAATTTGTTTTTTTAGTATCTTTATATTATTGACCGCAAGAGCCCATTCGAAAATCACTATCTGAATCGTCTTTGTTTAATTGTAATTAATTAAAAACGTAAAACTGATTATTCACGAAAAATTTAGCTGCCATTTTTATTTTTACTGTTATTATTTTTTTCATTTTTTCTCTCCATCAACTATTGGTAACAGCACTTGCGTAACAGGATTGACAAAAAAAGAGCGACATCTGAGACAAAATGGCGGGATATTTAAAAAAAATATTAAACTGAAAATAAGAAATAAAAAAATAAATTGATCATTTAAAAGTTGAATAAAAATTCATATTAAAAAAAAAATAATGATTAAAAATAAAATGAGCGATTGATGCGTGCACTTTTGGATGTTCTAACATTTTTTTTTTTCGTGCATATTTACCGTTACGTGTTTATAATGTACAATCAATATTTAACAACAACAATATTTATTTTTTAATAAATAATTCTTGATGTAAATACTTTTGAATAACACATGATATGTCTATAAATCTACTACGAGAATAAACATAATAGTCTGTAACACAAATACCCACGGCTGAATTGTTTTAGACTAGCAAGTTGAATTTCAAAATAAAATATATGAGGGGAGAAGCCACTAGCAGCGATATAATGTGGTGCAGTTGGTGGACGATAATAAATTATCTAAAAGCAAGAGTAGTGCTCCAACCGTCGAGTTCACCGACAAAAAACCAGCAAAATGGATTATTAATTACAGTCTGACGAATCGTCTACTGGGGCAGGATGAGAGAAGAGTGATTCGCCAAATTTAGCACTTTACAATATAAAAAAAAATTTTTTTTTTTTTTTTTATTATTTATAATGGTTTTTACCATATATTCTATGTTCTATATTCGAAAATATATGATTTCCCATTTATATAATTTTCTAAATTCATCCTTTTCTCTTGAAATTATAAAATAACAGTCAGGCTGTCACAGAAATTATAAAATTATTCCTAATCTCTTACATCATCGGTATTTTATTCACCACACTGTACTTATATTCTCTAAGATCGTTGTTTTTGTTCTTGATATACAACATGGTCTCCGAGACGGGCTACTTAATCGTTACGTCCGACCACTAATCTACCTCACCACTAGCTCTGAGTCCCCATGTAGGTGGTTAGCCTCAACCCTCTGACATTCTCTCTGCCTCTCTGGCAGTACTCGACAACTACTAATTATTCTTTCTCCTGACTCACCCACCAACACCACAGAGTTGAGTGGCCTGAGAAGGCCATAAACGTACTCTACTGACCACTAAAACTATATACTTTATATTATTTTTTAATAATTCATTTTTCATAAATCCATTATTCACAAACCACTTCAGATTTTATAGTCAAATCAGCAATGCTAAAATCAGTATAATAACATATTTATGATAGGGGTGTGCGAATAGTATCTGAATCGAATAATTCAGAAAATAAAAAAAAAATTTTGGGAAATCTAAAAGTGCACACCTCAATCACTCATTTTATTTTTTATTATTATTTTATAAAATTAATTAATTTGTTTTCTAGTATGCATTTTGATTCTATTTTTAGTAGATTTCATAGAAATCTAACTATTGTATTTGTCCTCATAATGAAATTTTCGAAAAATTTTGCTACCTCTCAACTCAGCTCAACGTGCTGAGTCGAAAAATACATTTGGTTCAAAAGTTTATGCATGTATATATATATATATATATATACTAATAAATGGAGAGCCGGTTTTTTTGTTCGGTTATACTGCGAAAACTACTGAACCGATCAAAATAATACTTATACCATAAGATGCAGCGTGTTTCGGAGAAGGTTGTAGTATATAATATGTTGGTGAATACGTTTCCGGAACTTATAATTTTTTGACTTCATTCGTTTCGTCATTCGTTTAAAATAAATTTTTTAATTCTGTTGATTATGTTTATTTATGGATTTGACATTTGGTAAATCGAGGGCTGTCAAGAATTATTCATAATAATGCATTTGCGAGATATCATTACTATTCGTCATCGGTACATCAGGGCTAATCAATTATATGAGTATGTAATTTTTGTTGGTTTGAAAATTAATGGTACAATAAAAGTTAAAGAAATTATTATTCTAAACAGTTTCAAAGAATTCATAGTGATAAATTTTATAAATAGGTGTATATTGAAAAAAAATTCGTTTAAAAAAAATAATTAATAACAAATGTAAAATTTTTCAAACATAGTTTATTAATAACTAAACATAAATTTCAGCCCAGCGAAGCGGGTAAGGGACAGCTAGTATATATATATATATATATATATATATATATTTATAGATATAATATAACGCACCGTTCTCCAACGATAGCGTCCACAATTCTACATCGATCTTAATGAAACTTAGTATAATTATTCTATGGACGATTACCTTAGATGAGTACGAAGATGAGCCGGTTCGGCCGATAAGTTTAGAAGTTATGGTTAGTTGAAATTTTGTAAAATTTTCAAAAAAAAATTGTTTGCCACTTTAACTGGATGTAACTTCTAAACGGAAAGAGATAGCTTACTTTCGTCTGTCCTATCTGAAAGCTCGCTCGATTGCCTTCAATTTTTACTATGCAACTTATTGATTTGTCCACTTTTTCTAATAGATAAATGATTTTGAAAATTTACAAAATATTATAAAAAATAATTTTCTGCAGGTTGTCACTTCAATTATTGCCACAATTTTAAACTGATCGCTTTAAAACTAAGTATATGTATTCTGTGGGTGACTACCTTGATCGAGTTTGAAAATGAGCTCAATCGGTTGATTAGTTTAGAAGTTATAGCATTTCAAAATTTTCAAAATGTCAAAAATTCATATTTTTACTTATTCTTTCTTCGATATATTCTGAATGTTATAACTTATCGACTTGCTGTAAAATTCATCTAAAAGCTCTTCAAATTAGCTTTGATTTTCATACCTATTTGTGCCTAGACCAATGAAATTTCTTATCTTACCACTCATTAAATGGAATTTTGCTATTGCATTGGTCCTCCAATAGATTTTATGGAAATCTAACTACTATATTCGTTACTACATTTATGAAAATGATTGAATTCATCTTATCGTCATGTAACACTTATAAAATCCTAATTACTAAATTCCAGTGTGTGAATTCAATTTCGTTTTATTGGCAATGTATATGACTGATTCCAAGTATGACACTTAGATCTATCATAATTGGAATTTCAACCTTAATTATTTCATTTCATATCGTATTAACTATTAAATCTATAGTAATGAACTCAGAATACTTTTTCGTAGATAATTTTATTCTCTTTAACTTTAATTTTCGTGATTCAACTTACCATTGCGATAATTTTTTCAATTTTTAATTTCAATTCTTAAATTTTTTGTGTTCAACTGAAAATTTTTTTGTTCTATAACCTTGACAATATTGAAGAATGTCAAAAAAAAAAAAATTTATTCCGTTTTTTATGGTTATTTGAGAGGTTGAAATAATCAAATAATGAGAAATCTACTTTCATTTCGGCTGCCGAATGGCCTTTTTAAATTATTAATTTATTTTTTTATTTCTTACTTTCAGTTTAATATTTTTTTTAAATCTCCCTCTTTTTTATCTTATATGTCACTCGTTTTTTTAAATCCTAATGTGAAAGATATGTATATAAAAATTGTTAGGGATGATAAAGAAAGTATCAAATTACAAAAAAAAAAAATTTTCATCAATTTTTTTCAGTTTTTCTGCACGAAATTCGTACTTAAACGTAACACCATAATATGAGGCAGGTCGGCTCCCATACACACGATATCTCGGCAATGGCTTATCTGAAACAAAGAAACCCAAGTGTTGCAGATTCACTATGACAATGGCTACATATTCGACTATTGATATTAAATTTTAACTAATTTTGTTAATTTTAATTACGAAAAATCAGAAAAATCGAAAAAAATGTTTTTTTCTTTCGCGGTTATTTGTAAAAAAAATATAGTAAAACTCAAAGTTTTAATATGATAATAGTCTATTTCATGAATACTTATGTGTAGAATATGTGGTTTAAATTACAGTTGTATCAGCCCACGGGTTCCGGATAAATCGTGTGGGGTGTTTGAAAAAATGTTAATTTGAGAAAAACGCGTTTGAAGTATTTTTACATAAAAAATCATTTTAAAAAATTTTATTAAAATTTAACCTGCAATGCCTGCATTGTATGAAGTGCCTTTTTCTTACTCAAAACTGTCATTTACTGCTAACAAACAGCACTTGTTTACACCAACTAGACTACACCCTTAAATTATTCAATATTGAATTCGTATTTTTTTCCAACACAAGCATAACCTGTTAAATTTAATACAAAAATTTGAGTAGGCCACTTGGGACATGTGATTTGTATTAAATTTAATACAAAATTTTCAACTGAGTATTTAATTACAGAATAGCAGCGAGTATCCATTTTTCCTCTTAATTAAAATGATTTTCATTAATTTAAAATATAAATTAATTGACTCTTAATAAATACTATTATCATGACGATAATATCATCAAATAAAATCTGAACGATAAGAATAACATCGACAATCAAACTTTATTACGAGTCACTTGATTTATATATTTTTTCACTTTTAATTCTACCGCACACTTGAACTGGATTATAGTTTAAAAAGTTATTTTTTAAAGAGAAAAAAATGAATTTAATAAGGTCGTGAGCCACAATACTCGCCGCAATATTTTCGGAGATTAAATCTTTTTGTTTACACATTCTATTTTTCCAACGGGAATTATAATTATTATTATACTACATAAAATTATATTTCTTTGTACTTACTGTGCACAGGCGTTATTTTTACTTTATGTCCTGTAGACTTACACAATAATTATACATAATTTAAACAAATAATTTTATAAATTACATTTCCTTAAATCGTCTCAGTGTTTTGTATTTTTATTTTTTTTCATAGAAAAGCATAATGACATAATTAGTCGACATACAAAAACATAGCTTCCAGTTTCTATTTAATGCAATGTCATACAATATAAAGTAATCAGAAGCATTAAATTGAGAAATTTTGATAATTAAAACTCCTGGATTCGTAGTTTTCATCTAATCCAAATCTCGCAGTCATATTTAGCTCTCTTTTAGTAGAAATAATTTCAGTTGTGAAAAAAAAAATTGTATAACAATATGTTATTGTCATACTAAAATAAGCAAAAAATATAATTAATGACCGAGTCAAAGATTCCACTATAAAATGTGCTTTGTGAAGAATTGAATTTTTTTTGCAGCAAACTACAGAAATTAAAAAAAAAATTTTACTGTTACAAAATATAGCAAAGTTTTTTAAAAAAAAAATGTTGAATTATAGTACCACCAAAAATTTTATTGACAAATTTAGTTGTCTCATTTCAAAACTTAGTAAGAGCGAATATTTTGGTATTTTTACACTCATGATATCTTTTACACTCCTACTAATATTGTTTTTTATCAAAATATTTTTTATTGAAACAAAAATATTTTTTCTGACACATTGTGTGTTCATAGTTTTTTACACACGAAAATGTTATATTAGAAAAAATTTTAGGTAACGGTCGGATAACTCGATATACCTAAGAATTACATTATTTGTCACAGAAATTTTTAATGAAATTTTATTAATATATACTGTAAAAGATGACTATTTTCGCTATAGCACGTAGTAATGTTTCTCATCTCTCGAAAAATTTTTTGTTTTATTTAATTATTTATAATAAAAAATAATTTTAAAAAACCAGGTCCATTAGAAAATTTATAAATTTGAATTCGAAAATTCCAACTTTTTTGATATTTTGTACTTGGCAGCATGGTAATGTTATCAAAAATCTTTTAAATTCGAGCTCGCTCGGGAATAATTGGCTCTTTTTATTCATTCTAGTACCGATAGGTTTTTTTTTTAAATTTATTATCTCCATTTTATTTTTTACGAATATTTGACCAAATATTCTAATTTCGCATAATCAATAAAGATGCAGCTGGCAAAAATTTCTAGAATAAAATTTAATCTGTTGTTTTGTAAAAATTTCAATGCACATGATTAATTCCATTTAATGTATTTAAGAAATTTTTATTTTATCGATAATTTTTCAGTAAATTTTTTAAAAAAATACCATAAAAATACTCTGAATGTATAAGATGAATTTGAAACATAGCCGAACTTTATCTAATACTAATAATGTACGTGTTTTTTTTTTTTAATTAATATCTTCAAGGGTCTTATCTTAATTATCCGTTTCAAAATATAACCAATTTAACTCCAAGGCCGATACGTTTTCATAGAACATATCAATTGAGTTTTTTTTTAATATCAATTCAAAAACGATTAAAAAGTAACACCTGTCGTTGCTACTGACAAATTTAAAGCTAAACTATACACGCAAGGATTTTATCACGGCCTTATCTGAAAAATAATAAATTACTTAAATTATATAGTTACGAGTATTTTTGGCTGAAACTGCTATGGCTACACTGTAAAAAATTTTTGGACTCGGTACAGTGTAAATAACTCAGCGTAAAAATTTTGGTATGAAGCTTCACCAAATATCCTGTTAAATTTAGGCGGTGTAAAATAAAAATTTTTACACCGACAAGCGTGTAAATATAATTTATGATAATTTTGCATTTTAAGAAAAATAATCATAGAAATATTGAATGCTCATTAATCAAAATAACGACGAGAAACACTGAATGGTGTAAAAAAAGTAGATTACACTGTGTTAACATTACATGAATGGATAATTAACACCGAGTATTTTTCACACTGTCATTTCACACTATACGGCCGTATGAAGTTCTCAGAGAGCATTTTTACACCAAAATTTTTTACAGTGTATGTTATAATCACCTATTTAGCAAATAGATTCTGTTTTCTTCCTCTAAAGAGTCACAGTAGCATTTTCGTGCTCTATCTTAAAAAAAAAAAAAAAAAAAAAAAAACCATACTTAAGGAAAATACTACCGTGTCTTTTGATTACGCCAAATAATATTTATTGAAATGACATACACTTGAAATGTACGACATTTAGTGCCTATAACTGGCAGCTAAAAATATTGGATAAGATACAGCTGGTAAAAAAGATAATCGTTCTAATAGTGTCGTCATCAGCGGATCAAAAAATATTTTTTAGTTGCATGTGCGATAGCAAATAACCAAAAAATGTCGAAGTAACTCAACGAGCCATCTTGTGACAAAATTTATCATCATTTAAATTTGTACACTTACCAACTTCTCTCTCATTTTCAACAAATACTCGAAACAATCTTACCAAATAAATAAACACGGATTTATAACCTGCCATTTATAGGCACTAAATGTAGTACATTTCAAATATCTGTTACAAAAACTAATGTATTTATCTAGTACAATCGAGTCTGACGCTCGTGTGTTGGTACCCTTGTCTTTGGTTTGGGCACCAATCTTCACACCTAGCGTCTTAAACACGATCGCACTCGATAGATAAATTTAACTACTATTAAAAAATGTTATCTTTCACATGATCAGAGCTATGAAATCTCTTTCGTTCCTGATGCTTCTGATGAATCTCAGCACATCTTACTGCTGTTACATCTTTCCAAAAGGTTAAATGATAAAAAAAAATTAAAATAAATAAATATAGTAGTACGAAATACTCTCTTCAACAAAATTCAATTTAACACTTGACTTTTCTGTTACAGAAATCAAGGATCCTTGTCGTAACCTCAATTGTTCGCTTGGTTCTCAATGTGTAAGAAGCAGAGATGGTACTGAAGCGAAATGTGAGTGCCTCAAGAGTTGTCCAAATCTCGGTGATCACGAGGGATCTGGACCAGTTTGTGGCACTGATGGAGTTGATTACCCAAATGTTTGTGAGCTCAACCGTTTAGCCTGTACCAACAATGTTAATGTCACCGTAGCTTTTCGTGGAAAATGCGGTGAGAATTTGCTTTTTAGTAATTATAAAATAATTATTTCTCTTTTATTGTCTTTTTATTTTTAAATCTTACGCTGTACTTATACAACAGTTTAATTTTCAAATTAATGAAAATTTTATTCTACGTGATATTATAACCCCTAGTTTCTCGTTTGAAACACGGTTGTATCGTCGTCAAGACCACCGCAATTTCATCACACTTTATATCGTTTTTTTTTTTTTACGGTCGACCTCCCAGTTCCTTGCAAAATTTAATTTCAACAATTTTCTCTCCTTACGCTTTTGCAACTACACAAACACTAGATCTTAAGTATTACCCTAACTTTTTACCCTTTTATACTTGGCTTCAAAGTTAAAAGAATATTGTTATCAGTTATAATATATTGGTTCATAATTATCTATTTACTAACAAAAAAGTTTGTTACTAAAAAACAGTTATGGGTTAATAAACGTTAACGCCTATTAAAATTTAAAACCTTTTAGTAAATATATGAGTCAAAGTAAACAACAATAATGTGTTAGATGTACAATATTATATTTTTTTAAGTAAATTTCATAGAAATCAAACTATTGTATTTTTTGTCCGCGTAGTATTCATAGAATTTTGTCGAAATATGTCTCAATCAGATGAATAGGCTCTAAAAATATCATAAGTTAATAAATTTATATGGGGGTAGAGTGGACAGAAAGGACCACTCCAAAAATTTGGTTAAAAATTTTTTTTCAAAATTATTCTTAACCGTCATTTACGACTCTTATCATCATTTTTTTACAATTTTGAGTGTCCCAAAAATTGTTTTAGGAATTCTTTAATGAACTCAATATTCTGTTAACCACAAAAATACAAATGGTGTCTTCTTTGCTGCACAAAAAATTTAACGTGATTTTTTACATAAAAAATTTCTCGAAAAATTACTATACCTGTGAAAAAATGGATTACATCTACATAGATCTAATTTGTTCCATTTTTGAGACCTACGAATATATATATAGTTAGTTAGTTCTAAGTAGATCTACCCAGGTCCACGTAAACACACTTTTTTATGCTTCATTGGATCTAGGTAGATCTACATAGGTATATAGATAGATAGAAAGGGGATATATGTAGATCTAATAATGCATAAAAAAAGTGTATCCACGTAGACCAGAATAATGTAACAAATTAGATCAACATAGATCTAATAAAATTTTTCACGGGCAGTAATAGTAGCATGGGGGCAATATGGAATTACGGTAAAAACTACCGATAACATAAAAATTTGAAAAATACATCGAACAGAATTTATAATGTAATTTTCACAAAACAACAGATTAAGTATGATATACCTAAAGATCGGAACGTTTTCCGCACTACGAAAATAAAAATAACTTATGTAATTTGACTGCTTAAAGATGACCAGAGGGGTATTTGGGGGTGGCCTGCAGGTTTCGGGTTACATACTAGCACCTATGCGAAACGTTTCAGAAATCTAGATCCAGTAGATTCTTTACTTTTCATTTCATTTTTTTATCTTTGTTTCACGAAAAACTTTTCGATCTTCAGATATATGACTAAATTTTATATTAAAAATTTTTACGAGCTGCATCGTAATTGATTATGCTAAATGATAATATTTAGTAACATATTCATAAAAAATGAAATAGAACATAGATTTTTAAAAAATCCACTCGCTATGACTGCCAGGTGAGATTTTTCCGATTTAATTTATGGTTATTATGAGTTAATAATAATGTTATTATTTAATTCTCGAGTAATTAAAATCCTTAAAATTTTTGAAATAAATTATAGACTTATCATTTTCTTATTTCTATCAGGCATTAAAGGATAAAAATAAATTTATTATTAACTAATTTTGTTAAATTGTTGTGTTATCTTAATATGAATCAACAAGTGTATTGAAATGAAACTACTGTATATAAAATAATTTAATCATATTAATAGGATTAAAATTCATATAGGAATAATTTAGTAAATTCAAACAAATTTTCGTTTACCTAACCTAATATATCTATAATATGCATCGTGTATGTAAATCTCATTTCACTCGCACTCAATAGAATCAGTAGTTGATATAAACGTTTAATCGAACACTATGTTAGAAATTAATTACAGATTATGAATTAATTTTATTTTATTTCTTAACTATCGTGTTAACTTAACAAGATAAATTTATTATAAATTTTATTATTAATTACATAAAATTGATCTTAGAAAACTGCAATAATGTTTTTTTCACCGGATTGTCGGTTTTAAACTTTTTCACTTTGTTACTTTCATAATAATAATAAAATATATATAATATGTAAATGTATCTTCACAGTAACAATCCTGAAAATAAATTAAATGAAAATATTCTTGTTAAAAAATTTTCATTTTGAAATAGTCGCGCGGAAAAATTCCAGTCTGTAAATATTTAATATAGTAAAATATTTGATGTCTTGAGTCATTCCAAGTTACAAAACTTTATGTAAGATGATATAATCTTGAGACACAAATTTTTTTATAGATTATTAAATAAAATTTTTCCTTCCCCCCCCCCTTTTTTTTTTGGGAATATTTAGCGGTGAAGTTACGATTCAGGAGACAAAACCTTCGTAACAAAATCGTTTATGAAAAATATAACAATATCTAAAGAAAATATGTAAAAATATATAAAAAATTCAATTATTATTTTTCTATTCCTATGCTAATTGTAAACTTACTTATTCTATTCTGCCCAATATTATTTTTGCTTCTATTGCTCAAAAAAATTTTTAAAAGCCATTAAAATTATAACAATTCAAATGTCAAAAAACAAAAAATTGAGTCAGCCGCATTTTTTCATAGACATTGCCGTGGTGACGCTATTGCTTGGTAGAATATATAGTAACAACAGTCAACGAAAAAAAAAATGGCTACAGAGTTTGCTCACATGTGAAACCACCGGTTTTAGCAGTAATGGTTTGTTAAAAAAATATGCGAAAGGATCGCAGAAGTAATTTTCATAAGAAATCGAATCTGCTTAATACTGAAGGTAGCGAGAAAAAAATTAGGTCGTTTGGTCAACTCGTTCCCGAAGTATCTGTGCTATATGTTATTTTTAAATCATAGACTGAAAGACCACAACTTCATCATTTTTGAATAGACTTTTTCTCTACAATAATAAGTATAACGCATCTTAATATAAGCAATATATTCATTTATTAGCTTTTTCTCTTAATATTGATGTGCTTTTCATAATATTTTAGTGCGGTATAAAAATAAGGAACACGATCTAACGTAAATAAGTCGCGTGACCTTGACAGATCGATGGTAAAGTCCAGCCTCTCCGCTTCGCCTTAGAGGTGTGCACTATATTTTGATATATTAGCTACTGTAATATGAAAATTTTTCAAAGCAAATTTATTTCAAAATTGAAATTTTTTTTAACAATTTACTGTTATCAATAAATTGAATGAATCATTTTGTACCAACTATTTTTTTTATGTTATTTTTTCGCGAAGATATAATATATGTAAAGACTTTTTGGCGAGATTTAATAGCCATGCCACCAGAAAAACAAAATTTTTTGAAAATTATATTATTGTAGTTTCAAATAACAAAACGATCACATTAATTAATTTTTAAGTGATTAAAGTATTTATATATTCAGGAGTATTTACGTTATTTTTTTTAACTCTTTTAGATAAATACATTTATTTTATTATATGCATGCTTTTTTCGACTGCATGTTAAAATATACATTTGTAAAATTGCCATATTTTGTTTATGATAATTAAAAACCTCATTCTATTATTATAAATTTGATATAATCTGTGGTTTATATAATTTAATAAAAAGCCAATAAAATTTATAAGTGTAATAAAATATAAACATATATTTGCTTTGTATCTTCTTATCGATTAAAATTGAAACCTATTAATAAAACGATCTTTAAAAGTATTACATTAACTTCTTTACGAATAACGAAAAAAATTAACAATTAAGTTGAAAAAAAGAAACGAAAATACTTGTTACAACAATAGTTTCAATAAAACAAAAAAAAAATAGTTATCTAAGGTATAAATATAATGACGCGATTTCTTTTATATTCATTTATTGTCGCGTTGACGAGTACAAAAATATAATAAGATAAAATCACAAAAGTACGAATTTAACTTTCAAACGAACACGGAAATACTGAAATAGCTAAAGATTAAGATATTCTATACTTGACATTATTACTATTTATATATAATAAAAAGTAAATGGTTAAGGAACAGTCTAAATGTGTTTTATTACATTTCAGAACGTACTAAAAGTTTGTGAACGTTATCATATTGAGCTATAAATATTTTATAAAACATATTCACACCAAGATTTTATCATAAATTAAAAAAAAAATTGTTTTCATGTATTCTAAACTTTTAATGAGAAATAAATATGAAAATTATACAAATGAATAAAACTTTACTAACCATAAATTTAAATACAAAGTTAATGTTTTTAATCAAACGCATTTAAAAATAAATTTATTTTTATAAAGGATTAAATAACGAAAATTAACTCGGATGACTTATTACCCGCTCGCTTTTGATGGGGGGGAGATTAAATCCACTCAATATAAATTGGTAAATAAAATGAGAAATTATTTTTTTTTTTTTATAATTTTTTTATGGTTTCAAACATTAGAATAAAATTCTAATTTGGAGAATAATATCTACGCTTGTATTAAAACATACACACCTATTCGATTTTTATCTTTACATATAATAATATATAAGCATATTAAAGTAGTAGATATTTCATGTGGATTATTTTTCCCTTAAAGTTTTAATTTTTTTTTAAGTTTATAATTAAATTTATAATCTGCAAGAAATCAAAAATATGTTTTGCTATTGTTTATATTTTTTTCTTTATTTTTTAAGGTTTAAGCATTTTTTTTCTTTTTTCTGTATGAAAATACATAATAAAACGTAAATACTTTGCATTTAAAAATTATCTTTAATTTTTAAAAATAAAATTTTTTTTTTTGAAAAAATTTCGTGTTTATTTTTCCCAACATGTTCCCAATTATTCCCCAATTGGGTAAGATCAACAGCTGGTTATTAATTTTGACGTTGGGTCGCCCCGACAAGTTCCCAAAAATATCCCAATTTAACAAACTCATTATCGCGCTATTAAGTTTGGTATTGGGTTTACCCAACATGTTCCCAATCCTATCCCAACTGGCTGAACCCAATCGTAATTTTTTATTTTAATATTGGGCTCACCTGATATGCTCTCAATCATATCTCAATTAGGATAACCCTATTGGGCTTACCCCATCAATACCCAGTAGGGTCCCAATGTATGCTTGGGGATAATTTCTAGTCGAGATATAAAAGTGTAAAGTTAAGAAATTCATAAGTATACAAAGAAAAAAAGGATTACATGACGCAAAAAAAATTTCGCATTATAAAATGAAAAACGAAATTTCGTTAGTGCTAGAAAAAATTTCTCGCTCCAAGAAAATTTTCGTTTTCAATTTATAATGTAAAAAACTTTCTTAGGTTATATATATATATATATATATATATATATATATATATATATATATATATATACAAACATGTATATGTCTACTTCAGCTACATTTTATTTGAATAAAATATTTTTATAATACAATCCTAAAAAACAAAAAAAATATATATATATATGTGGACATAACAGAAATTTTATAAACATATATGCAAGGACTCTTTTAATCCGCTTATTCTATCGAATTTTCTAAGTGCCCCATATACATTCCTGTTATTAGCATATCTTTACAGAGACCCCTGATGATTATTATGATTATTGTTATTATTGTTTTATTTTTTTTTCTTCCTACAAGAAACATTCAAACTGCGATGCAAAATAGACTAGAGAGCTTATGCGCGGTAACAGAGTACGGTGAAATTAAAAAATAAAAAATATATGGAAAGTTCTTTGAAAGCAAGTAGAGAGATTAGCAGTATGACGACCGCGTCACATTTTATACTCGAGGGAATAGAGAGGGCGAGTGAATCAAAAACAATTGCCTCAAGAGAGTGATGGTGACAGAATTTTAAACGAGCTACGTTATCCTTGGATATGACACTATTATCTCCATCTCACGTTTCATTCTTGACAAATTATCTCTATAACAAAACTCGAAGATCTGTTTCTTTTCTATTATCGCACTTGCATTATTATCATCCGAATCTAGTTAATGCAGCTACGTTAGAGATAAATAATATCATTTATATTTACATCATATTATTATAATTATTATTATGAAATTAACCAAGAAAATTTCCCGAGTAGTAAAATTAGATCTGTTTTAGAATAAATAATAAATACAAATAATTTTTTTTAAATTTAGATTTTAAAATCATATTTAATTTATATGGGAATGTAATCGGTTTTTGTCTGTACTGCTTCCTATCCAGGTCAATATTAGACTTATTTTCGTATTATATTTAGTCTGTTTTTAATCGTTTTTGATTAGTAACAGACTTTTTTGTTGTAATTGTTTGTTCATTTGTTTTTAGGACAAAAACAAACTATTTGTTACTATAATTTTTAGTCTACTTTTAATAGCCTTTAGATCAAAAACAGGACTTTTTATAAATATAAATAATAAAAATAATAATAGTAATAATCTAAATTTATAAATTTGTTTTAATTTTCTTGATATTTGAGATGTGCTATCGCGCTTTCATAATAAGATGTCACAAGAATTTTGATGGTTTTTAATGCCAAAATATTTATCGATTTTATCCAGCAAACAAGAAAAATTTCTTGACATTTTAAGAGTAATTTTATTAATTTTATTGAATATTACAAATATTCAGTCAAGACAGCTAAAAAACAAAGTTGTTAAACCATCAAATTAACTGCCGACTTTAAATATTTTTTATAAATATTGTCCATAAATAAAAATATTACAAGTCCATGATTTAATCTAGTTTCGTCCTTCCAAATTTTCAGAACTAAATTTTTCCAAGTTCAAGAATTAATCTCATTTTGTTTGCCTCCAACGCAATTGTTTTTTAAAACAACAGATCAAAAAGAGCTTAAAATTTTTATAAAAAATTAAAAAAACGTCAACTAGTTCAAATACAGACTAATTAGTCCAAATGCAGTCACAGAGACTAAAAGTAGATCAAATTTTTCGGCCCGGGCGTCTTATCCTTATTTGTAATCTATAATTAATTACAAACAGTCATTACAAACTGAAATTAAAAATTTCATTAGATGACTGATCATCAAAGGTTGTACTACTAGAACCAGCAAGAATCATGATCGAGTTTAGTCGCTCTACTGGAGAGTAACTTAAACTATCCCCAAGAAACACCACTGTTACTCCTTTCACTTGCTCTCATTTTATCTCCTCTCTCTTCATGAAACTTGCTTCGTCAGCCCGACCCCATCTACAAACGGGAAACGGAATTCAACTTCCTTCCTTTCGTAGCGAAGATTAATCTCGACGCGATACCGGAACAACTCGACCCAATCTCACCACTGAAACCCGTTATGCTTCCGTCTCTTGCTAGCTCTTGGTTTCTTTTAGATCCTTTCTTTTTTTTTTTCTTCGCCGTCTATTCTGAAAACCCTGTAGTCACAGATTTGAGTTTTAATTCAACAGGAACGACGCCGACATTCGGGCGCCTATTAACCTCTTTCAGTTTGAAAAGAATTTCTGTTGCTGATATCTCTCTCAAAATAACAATAAAGTTTTATCAGTAGTTTCAATCTCAAGTGATATTGTTAGATTTTTGATAGCTCAATAAACATATCTTGCCTCGTGACATTAGTAGGTTCACTTTAGTCAATAAACATTATTAATATTTACTTGTAGATCCTTGTAGTGCTGTCGAGTGCTCGGAACCAGAGATCTGTCAACTGGACGCTTCACGACAGCCGGCCTGTCACTGCGGCGAACAATGTGGTCTTGAATTCTCACCGGTATGTGGCAGCAACGGCAAGACTTACTCTAATGAATGCAGCCTAAGACAGGAATCATGCAGATCTAGATTACCCCTGAGAAAGATCTACACCGGTGTATGCAGTTCTGGTAATAATTATACTGTTATATTTCATACTATACTTTATATGTTTCATATGCTCATTAATTATGCTTTAAATGTATGTTTTAATAACCGCATGCACATGTCTCGAGTAAACTAACCGAAATTATTTGATGATATACTTCATTAAAACTTCGAGAGATAATTATTTTGCCAGTGCACAGGGAAGAAAATTTGCTATCTGTCACGAAACAGTATTGCGACGATCACGATACTCGGTTAGCTATACTTCATATATACTGAAAGCTTTAGTCTGTCGTATCGCGATTATCGGGATCCAGACGGGCAGATCTTGAATCGTAAGATAGTATTATTATAATATCGATTTCATTTAATTATAATTACTAGCTATAGATAAGTAGGACTTACCAATTTATCTAATTTATATAGATAGATAGTATTCATAAAAAATTTAAGGGTGAAATCGATTAATTTCTATCTTAAACTTTCAAACTAATTTTATTCCAAATTGAGAGTAATAATTAACACTGGCTTCAAAATTTTCATTAACTTTTCCAGATCCTATTCCATTAATTTACTTTTGACCCAATCGTCTATTAGAGTACCAATAATTAATTATTTAATAAACAATCATTACATAATCATTTCGCATTCGTACGTTAAAAAAAAGCAAGTGGGTTTAAGAATTCTGATATGAATAGTGACGCTTGAGACGATTATTACGATCCGTTTCGCTATGGTAAAGAAACGTTAACAGACGACCCGCTGTACATTTTAGTATATTCGGATTACTGTAGAATCGTTATAATGCGTCAAGTTATTAATTCCAAAAGGACTCACATTTTTATAAGCCCTTTTGGGTTTAGACCCTGATAAAAAAAAACGATTTACTCGATGATGAATGTCCATCTATATAGTATTGAAATTGAATCGTTTTGAATCGCTGTTTTTAATCAGGGGAAAGCTTCCTAGAGCCTAAAAGGCATATCATTTTTTTTTCATTGCCAATCGTTTGAAAGATTTATTTTAGAGCTAAAAATTGAAAAAAAAAAAAAATGTTGGAAGCCTAAAGGGCGCATGATTCAAATTATACACCTCTTTGGCTTTCAAAAAATTTTTTTTCTTAATTTTGAGCCTTAAAATAGGTTTCCAAAACGATTTGTATTAAAAAAAAATCTGAAAACCGCCTGACCTTGTGGGCCAGCCCCAAAACTTCCCGCTGTTTCCGAGCTCCCTGAGCTCGGAAACATTATTACTTATGAATTTTTAAGTTCTTTGAGCTCAAAAATATGTTGGGTCGTTAAAACATACCTTCACTGAAAAATTATAATTTTTGTCCGACGATATCTTTGGAATGAATGAACCGATTTGAACGTTTTTTGGTGGTAATCGAAAGGGATCAACAAGACTTAACACTGATCACATTTTGAGACGAATTGGGGAAGTAGTTTATAAGTTATACGCAAAAAACCAAAAACAATAAAAATTTTTAATTTTTATTCTTCGTATAACTCGTAAATCACACGACCAATTTACTCCAAAGTCTCACCAATTCTAAGTTTTGGTAAGCCCTTTCGATTGCCACCAAGTACATTCAAATCGCTTGATTCGTTCCAAAGATATTATCGTTAAAAAAAAAAATTCACACACACATACACACGGACGTCCATCTCGAAATAGTCAGAATAGCTTCTTGGAACCTCAAAACGTCGACATCTGATGAAAACTCGCTTTCAAAAATCGGACCGAAACCAATAACTTCTCTTTTTTTGAAAAATTGCAATTTTCTCAGCGGGAAGTTAAAAAAGTTATTCGCTCTTTTGACTCTAGGAAGCTCTCTAAAGCAAAAAGGTTTTATAAAAATATAATTCACTTCGGAATTAGTAACGCGAAGTATTTAGAGTTTCATTAATATCAATATTAGTATCGTGAAAATCATATAACAGTTTAGTAATAATTACAATACTCCTTAAGCAATCCGTTGAATAGTTACTAACACAATGTTTTTTTTATTCTCTCGTGTGCAATAAAATTTGACTATGTGTGAAGGCATCTGCGCTTGAGTAAATGAAGATTCATAGATGTGTGGATTATGAATATAATATAATTTTAAATGTTTTATTTTTATTATTATTGATTTTAGGTATCAATCCATGCGATGGTGCCAAATGTAGTGAAGTCGAGCAATGTGCAATCGACCGTTATGGCATCACGAAATGTGAATGCGGGCCAGAATGTGAGCCAGTAATGAAGCCAGTCTGCGCCAGAGGCGGTATTACATACAAATCTCTCTGTGAGCTCAAAAGGCATGCTTGCCTAACTAAGAGTAACATTGAGGTCGCATATACGGGTACCTGCGGATCTCAAGGAGCATGTTCTGAAAAGGCAAGACAGATATTATAGCACATTCACATTCACTAGCTTATTTTTTCATCACTTTTTTTTTTATCATTTTTTTTTTAATTCATGACAAGAAAAATTCTGTAACATTGAGTGTTTTATATAGAATAAAATAGTTTTTAGGGGTAAATAACTGCAGTGTCGTGTACTTTATATATAGTACTGACTACAAAATTATTATTATGTCAAATGTTTAATCCCAAATATAATCACACTATTATTTATTTTTTGTCAAATAACTAAAAAAAAAAACTATTCTGTTATTATTATTATTATTATCTTTAATGATATATAGTAGCATAATGAGTAATGAAAGATTACACTGTAAAAAGAGCGATGTTAAAAATGGACTTATTTTAACTCCGCCTGGTGTTAAAATGAAATTACACTGGTGTAAGGGGCATAATTCAGCGGTGTTAAAATACCGGAATAATATCAGTGTAAAAGCGGGGTAACCGGTGTAAAAGCGGGGTAAACTGTGTCCGCTTGGAGTATTACCTTTAAAGATTATAAAACACAAAAAATGTCAGTTCCTTATGAAAATTAATAAAAAACTATAATTTATTAACAAGTATACTGATCGAGTAAGTAAAAGTATTCACAAACTAAAATATTTTAACACCGGCGGCAGCGTTATTTTAACACCGGTGAATTTTTTTTAACACCGGTACAGAATATTTACACCAGTGGCGACGTTATTTTAACACCGCTTTCGGTGTTGAAAATTAACACCGGTGATTTTAACACCTGCACCACTTGGATTTACCCCGGTAATTTTTTACAGTGTAATAATTCACATAGAAACATGAAATAAAAATTTTTCAAGTGATTAAATACAATTTACTTTCATCACAACTACCAAAATTTAGAAATATTCATAAAAAAAAAAATACTCAATTTAACTTTCAAATAATTATCACATAATATTCTTATATTTGCACTAATATTATGTATTGAATATGATCATCATTAAGTGCATCATTAATATTAAATTTTAAATTAAAATAATTTTATTTTCAGTCACTTAATTTAAATTTATAATATATAATAAAATACTTTGATACGACGAACTGTGATATACTTAGATAACACAAATAATTATTTATCACTGATAATTTCGTTATAAAAATTATAGGAATCCATTAATCGGATAAAGTGAGCGACTAATGGCACTAATCGGCTTTAAGGTCTTTTACCTTACGTTAAATATGTAAATTATACAATCTAATATTATCATTTTGATTCATCTATCTAATTGCTTGATCTTTATTTTTAGTATTTAAATTTTAATGAAGAAATTTATGAGTTTTAATAATACAATAATAATAATAATTCTTTTCAAAAATGCACTGTCAAAATTGGGAGTAATTTCCGGTGATCTAGATCTTATTTGAATCCATATTCACTTCAATTCAGAGTTTTAATATTAAAATAAACTCCTCTTTTGAGCCAATTTCACTCCGAGGGAAGTAAATAAATAAATAGTCATCCGCTCCGCAATTACTCCGGATCTAATCCACGTTCACTTCACAAATTTTTTACAGTGTGTAAAACAATAAAAAAGTAATAATGAATTTTATATAATTATTCGCTCTGGAATATTTTCAATACAGTTATCGGATTTCCATTAAAATTCAACAAATTTCTGGATAAAATTAACTAAAATTCCAGTCGAAAGTTTGTGAAATTCAGCAAATTTTTAGTTAAAGTTTATTCAATTTAACTGAAAAAAAAAAAAATTTTAAATAAAAAATATCTGACTTGACAATAAAAAAAATGTAACTGCAAAAAAATAACAAAAGTTGAGAATAAAGTATTTCGTGACGATATTCTAAATAAAATAAAGTACAATAAAATCAATAATACAGATTCGCGCAGATCCCTTTATTTTAAAAGCTATAAAGTTTTTTCCAAAATAATATTACTTTGCTTTGTTTTACTACATAACAATAGAATATATACATAGATACATTTTAGATTGGACTTTATTTACCGGCTATCGTTCGTTTGTATAACGAACTCTAAAATTCAGGAATTAATTAAATAAGCCGCTTTAAAACCCATGAATGAATTTTTAGATTATTATGCCAGGTCTAATTAGTAGAAAGTCGGGTTTAACACAGTATATATAGATATAAACAATTAATAATTATAATTTTAAATAATATCTCGCAAACGTAGTTTTATCAAAGTCATGCCATGTATCCATAACAAGCAATTGAAAGGTCTGCTTTATTACCCACCTCTTATAAAACGTGAATAAAATCATGAGGCCTGAATCAAATTTTTTTTCACAAGTACCAGAAATGCAACGTGACTTGAAAGCTCTATTCGACATCATATACTTGATTCTTTTCTGTTTAGATATTTTTTATTTTCGTCATACTTTTACATTTTTTTCCATATTCCTGATATGCATACGTATGTATTTATGTACATCTTTGAACTTTCATGGCTATTGATACATTTAAAACTGGATTTTCTATCAACAGATTTGTCAGTGGGGAGCAATATGTGCGGAAAATGGGGATACTGCTATCTGTGAGTGTCCTACTTGTACAGTAGAATTCAATCCCGTGTGTGGCGATGATGGAATCAGCTATGGGAACGAATGTAAACTCAGATTGGAGGCTTGTCAACATCATAGAGAGATCAAAGTACTTTATCAGGGTCTCTGTAGTAAGTATATATAATTAATCAAAAAAATATAAAAGTTGATTAATAAAGCTCTAATTGGATTATTATTATCATATAAACATTATAAAAAATAACAGAATAAGAAAAAAAAGTATTTGGAGAATTCAAAAGTACGCACTTCAAACGCTCATGTAATACTTTGAGTAGTCTATTTACTTTTATTAATTACTGAACCACGTATTGATTTTCAAGCTAAAAAAAGTTTTATCTGCTTAATTAACACGAAATATTTTTTGACAGTAATGATATTTAATTTGAATATTCTGCTAGATGTCGTCTGTAGTTTTCGTTTTAGTGTGAAAATTTTTTTCTACTGAAAAATAGCTGCTTTCAATTTGCACCACCAGGGGTTTCGTTGAAAATGATCAAGTCCCAAGTAAAAGAAATAGCTGAAGGATGTGTTTGTTTATATATAAAACCGCCGGTTTTAAAAATAATAATTTAATACACAAGAACGAAAAGGACTACAGAAGTGATTTTCGAGAGAAACCAACTCTATTTTGTTAAAAACTTCACGAAATATTCAAGATATACTTTTTTTATCTGATTTTTTTAATAAAAATCCGTATTGTCAGATTTAAAAAATGCATTGGACTTATTCATTAGTGTTTCCTCTATCTATTAATGTCCTGTCGATGCAATAGTGCGGTATAAAAAAATACACACAACTTAATGCGTGTGATTTAAAAAATTCGACCGTAAAACCCAGCCTCTCTGCTTCACGCTTGAGATATGCAATAACAAATAATATGATTTTTTTACTTAGTATAAAAAACAATATGCACACTTACGAATCAACATAAAGTAGAGTTGAGTTGGAATATTATAGCAAAACTTGAGTTTATATTAACTTTTAACAATAATAATAATGTATTAACTTATTCTTTGCGAAACTAAATACTACGAATTATTTTAATAAAACTTCAAAGCGTAGAGCTTAAAAAAAAAAATAAATCAACTCCACACAGTTATATTAATTCTGAATATACTTTGGATAGTTAACCGTATATAATTTGGTTTTTTTAATCAACTTAATTATTTTAAACATGCACGTTGTCAAGCAACTCTAGAGTTTACTCCCTTAGGATTAAATCGTGTGCGCAATTGTATGTCTCATTACTAAATCAAGTAACAGTATTGAAGGATTGATTTACTGATACAAATACATACATACATATATACATACGTACGTACATATATAAATATATATATATATATATATATACATATATATGATTTTTTTGAGATACTGTGCTGTATACTTACAATTATTTTAATGTGATTCTGTAATAAGTAAACTTTTCATCTGTCAGTGAATAGTTTTCACGATTGCAACCGCTCGTCTTGTGAATCGTTATGTAGATTAATTAAAGAACGGTTTCATGCATATCACGATGGCGCGATTTTACTTTACCGACTATGAGTTGTTATCCTAAAGCATGCATGCTACATGTGCATGCAACCCCTTACCAACAAGCCGGTCAACATCCTCTCCACATCACTAGCACGTGTATGTACTACCAACACTTAATCTACTTTAGTCTAACAAACATATATTATATACATACTACACCATGTCGAACTCCACAGAGAAAATGTTTATATTTAATAAATAAAATAATATTTTACATAATTTTATGAAATCATTCGTTTTCGATTAAAATTTTTGATTAAAAAAATATATTTACAGTGGGAAAAAAAGTTTAAGCTTCAAAAAAAGTGTTGGGAAGCCTTAAAGTGTTATAAAAATAATATATAGTTGAGTTGTTTAATTATTGTTTTAGATGGCTGTGAGAATAAGAAGTGTGAGCATTATGGAAAATGCGAAAGCGACAGCTCCGGTGAAGCCAGATGTGTCTGTCCGACCAACTGTGGGGATTTGGTGAGTCTCATTTCAGAATAACAATGCCTCGTTACCATAAATTGCTTTGGATCCGCATACGCCCAACTCGGACTTCTCACTGAATAATCCCCTTTTGTTCACGCTTACGATCCCTGCGTGTATTGTTTGCACCGTGTCGCAAAACGACTCCTGCGTTTGCCAAAGAAAAATTGCTTTTGCTGAGAGTTGCAACTTCAAAGCAACTATCGTCGAGGCAAACTTTCTTTTGAAACAATGTAAATTACACGCGAACGTTATGAAGCCTTTTATGCGACCCTTCATCGTAACATAGATTCGCGTACGAACAAGTCTTTAAAACAATATTTTTATTTCATCTTTTACCACCAGAAGGAGAGACAACTTCAGCACTTTCAGTCATGTTATTTTTATATGACTTTCATTTTCCTGTATAGTAATATATTATTATAACTTAATTTCACGGGAACACTCAGAGAATTTTATAGTAAAAACTACCCAAATAATTGTAGGTAACTGTGGGACTCCTCGATATTTTAGTAACATTTCCGACTTATCAAAATATCTATGACTTTATTTCAATAATTACCATAAAAAATTATTAAATAAACTAGATGTAATAAAACATTTATAAATTTAAATTTGAAAATTCTAACTTTTTTAGTGTTTCACATTTGACAGCATGACAGTTTTATCGAAAATCTTTTGAAATCGAGCTCGTTCGGAAATATTCGGCTCTTTTCGTTTATTCTTGTACTGATAGGTTAGAATGAATGACGTGACGTATGGAGGCGTAAGCGAGCATTATATTTTGTTCCCGGAAAAAAATCATTTTGTAAAATTTTTTTAAATTTCGTGAAGTTTTATGAAGTTTAGGGAAATTGAATAAAATTCTGTAATATTTTACACAATTTTACGACATAAAATTAATAGAATTCTATAAAACTTTATAAAGTTTTATAAAATTTTATTTATTTCATAAAATTTTATGAAATACAAATTCAGGCCACAATAATGATTTTCTAAGATGACCTAAAATTCCGTGAGGCCTTATAAAATTATATATATTGCTTAAAATTTTGATACACGAAATATATAAATTCCTATGAAATCTTGCCGAATTTTATAAAATTTCATGGATTTTTTTTTAAATTCTATAAATTTTAATAGAAACCCATAAATTTGAATTCATTATTGAAGAAAACTAACTTGTGAAAATTTTTTTAGTTTTATAAAATTTTATGCAATTTTAGAATATACGATGAATTTTTACCAGGCCATTTTCGGTCTAAAATTTCATTGAAGAAATTTATAACATTAAAAAAAAAAATATTTTTACGGGTCGTTACTAAGTAATTGCATTTATGTTCAGCTATTAAATACACCTAGACCATTTTTTCCCGCTTTCTTTAAATCATATTTTTTTTTTGTTTTTTTTTTAATTTATTTTTTCCATACTTATATACTGTCCGCATGCTACTATTACTATAGTAATTTTTCTATAATTTTTTTATGTAAAAAAAAAAAACCGTAAAATTCTTCGAGTGTATTATCAAAAATAGTGTTCTTTAATAATAATTTCATAGCATTAAATAAAAATTTATTTCAAAATTATCATAGTTATAAATTAGAAAAAAAAATTGCATTATCAAGACAGTTGAAATATAAAATAACTGTTGAGAAAAGATAATTGAATATTCTCTGTGAGTAGAAAAGCATTTACTGTGGTGGTGGTGATGTAGGTTGCAGGGATGTAATATAATAATGCCGATGAGCAGTGGTTGAGCACGAACCGATGGAAAAATAGCTAAGCTGAGCCAGCTAAGCGATGCTTATTGGGTGGAACCAGGCAACGTTGATGGAACACCGACGAGCTCAAAAATTGGTCTCATACCACATTTTACAGCTACCACCCGACTACCCTTATCAGTAATAGCCGAGCGCAAACTTGATCGAACAAATTTATTGTCCATTCTTTCCGCAGAAAAATGTCAATGCTGGGACAAAAAAAATACTATCATAGTAATCTTCGTTTTCGGAAAATAAGTTATTTTCAATTTTCCTCTAGTATACTCATGACCTAAAAATATTTATCTTACCCAATGTTGGCTATTCATTCAAATTTTTATAATACATTTTTTGTCCTTCTTTATTATTCTATAACATACTTTTTTATCTTATAGTTTTGTAAATTAAAAATTTATAAAACAAAAAGTTATTAAATTCAAACCTATCTTCTAAACTCAAGTTTTAACTAAATAAATATCAAGATTTATAATCGATATCTTTGGAACCAATTGAACGATTTTAATAATTTTGTTGGTAGTCAAATGCTCCGTAAAAAAATAAATTTATTTTTTTTAGTTTTTTAAAAATATTGGAAAATGAGACGTAATTTTTGAGACGAAAAAAATATCGGTTCAAAATAGCTTAATTGCTATCTCTAGAAAAGAATGGGGTAAATAGATCAGCCTGAATAGTGCAGCCAATTTTAAACTTTCAATAAAAAAAAATTTTTATATTTTTTTTAAAATAGTAAAAAGACTCACAGATCATTGAAAAGAATAATAAACGACAACACAATTACTGTATTTTTTTAAAGTTTAATTTTTTATAATTTTAAATAATGACATTTATAAATCTGTTTCATTAAATTTCCTTTAGTTGCTGTTATTCAAATAACGAAATTGTTATTAAATAACAGTCCAATATTTATAATTTCAAAATATGCATTATTATAGATATTCATATATATATATGATATATATACTTATGAGTTAATAATAAATAAAATCATTTAATTTTGTAAACTACTTGTTGATTTATTAATTTAATTATCAGAACAAACTGATAATTCAACTTTTTTTATATGCATGTCAGTGGCGACATAAAAAAAAATGTTAACTTTTACATTTTATTTTTGTATACCATGGATATTCATTAGACATAATTTGTATATTTTGAGGCTATCGCGAGTGATAACAATTAATATTCAATATTGAACTACTTTTTGGTAGCAAATAATATTTTTATCAGATTCAAGATTAAAAAAGAAATCTTGTAATAATTCATAATAGTTATAAATAGTAACACATTTTAATTCTTTCAAAAAAAAAAAAAAAAAAAAACAAAAATATATTTTTATCTAGTGAGAAAAAAAAATTTGTACATTGCACGAAATTTTCAAATTTATTTCTAAATTTTTTTGATTTGTATGACAAACATCCCAGCTTTTAAATAAATGGTAAATTTATGTAGGGGAAGGGGGGAGGGCAAAAGGGGGTAGGGTAGGTAAAATGGTTCCATGCGTTTTGATCCCCGGACAAAATATCCCCAAGATAAAATATCCCCGGACAAAATATCACCATGCAATACTCAATTTTTTTTTCAATTTATATTCCGATTATAAAAGATTAAATACTCGAATATTCTCATGTAGTTTACATAAGAAAATCGAATCAACAACCTATTACAAGTATATAATATTATGATATTTATATTATATTACGTAAGTTCAACATTATAAAAATATTTTCTTATTATTATTGTCATCAACATTTATACTTTTGAACTTATTCGAAAATAGACCAATACATCTGCTTGTTATCGTGCTGTGCCCTTTTTTCATGGATTTTATGTGTGTTTATTCGAAAATAAATTCATACAAATGTATAGAAATATACATATATATATATTTGAGTTTTTTCAAAATATACACTCATGCCATAAATTAAAGGAACGGAAAAATTTTAGAAATTCCTTATTTCTTTATTATTAATAAGACTGCAACTTTGTAAAAAACAATCGTATCGGGACCGTGGACTCTCAAAGAAAAGAAAAAATTTAGAAAATTTTTGTCTCACTGTATTTTTCATGTTTGTGCAATAGCTAAAGCTCCAAAAGAATTTTGATGGCAATGCGCGATAACTAGAAATTTCAAGCTATAAAACGCTTTTTTTAAATCCCGATACGATTATTTTTCACGAAGTTACAGTCTTACAAAAATCAATAAGAAATTTCTAAAATTTTTCTGTTCCTTTAATTTATGGCATGAGTGTATATATGCAAATTACTAGCAGCGTAAAAAATTAATCTATAATCAAGAGAATATTTTATCAAAAGTTCATTTTGTCTTAATGATATTTTGTCTTCGAGATATTTTGTCCGGAAATATTTTGTCCGGGGATCAAAACGCCTGCTACCAGGTAAAATGGGATACCCCCAAAAATTTTGATTAAAAAGAATTTTATTTTTTAAATGTTTTTTAAACATTCCGAAATCAATTTTGCAAACATAATTGAGTATTATTTTGAATATTTTTTGTTAAACTTTTTCAAAAATCAAGTTTCAGTCAAAAAATGTTGATGGCTTTTGATTTATGGTAAAAACCAGTAAAATTTTTTTTTCTTTTTTTGCATTCAATAATTTTGTAAAATGTGTTGTTTCTTTATGTAAATTGCTCACAAAAAATTTCATTTGATCAACTTTATTATTTTTTATTCATACGACCAGGCTTCACATTTTTTAACTGATCGAATCAGCTGAGAAAGTTTTTTATAAATATCGCAACGTTGCACATGAATTTTACTTACGAAATCAGTCGCACAGTGAGGGAATCCCGCGACTTCACGACTTATTTGCATTAATATGAATTTAGAAAAAAAAATAAAACAACTAAAATTATAGAAACTTTTCATATCGATTAGTAAGACATTAATACAGGAATTGCTGAATCGGTTTAGGAAAGTAATGATTAATTTGTTTAAGTTATCTCATATTGCTTTACTTTTCTTTAAATTTAGCTTAAAAAACCATAGACAGAAAACTCTAGTGCTAACTTACAAAGAAAATTGATTATCTCACTTTTTTTTTCTTCAATTTGAAAGTTTAATATATGAATAAATTAAACTTTAAAAAAAAAATTAAAATAACCATGCATTTGTATTATGTCAAACTTGTGGTTCGTAGCTGCCACAAAATATGTAACAATTAAATAAATTTGTAAAGTTTAAATCAAATATCAAACAGTTGTAGGTAAAACTTGACCGCAGTTGATTGTAAAATTAAATAAACAATTTACCATGTAACTTTTAGCATGTTTACATTATAGTTGCCAGTTATCAACGACTATCTCAACTGCGGTATATATAATAACTATTATTCTCTGGCACAACCACCACAAACATCACAGTGGTCTCGAATTCCAATTAGAGCTAATGAAGCTTCCATGTATGCATCGTGAATGGAAGACAACTAAGCTCTTGTTGTAAACTAAGAGCTCCATATTGTTTCAATATTCGCCTATAATATTCTCTCTGCAGTTTTCGTAAACTGCAAACAAGTCCAAAAATTTTGATTATTTATTTTGTAACGTATTTAAATATTATTTTCACCTTACGCTTGTTTTCTTATTATTATTTTGTCTTTATGTTGATTTTTTTTTAATTTAATTTCACGTGTTTAACAAATAAAAAAAAAAATTATCTAAAATTCTAATTTTCATTATTTTTCTTCAACAATAACAATGATAATTACTTTTTTATTATATATTTTTTTAAGTGTTCGGAGAGGGGGTTGGGGAAAAATTGGCCCCCTAAAATTTGTAGTGCCTCGAATGATTTGGGGGCGAAATGGGTCCCCAAAATTTTAGGGGCCCATTTTGCCCTCCCCCCTTCCCCTACTCAAGGAAATACTAATTTTGCAGGGACTCAAATGCGTCAAATTTTTTTTTTTTAATGACATTCGAAGCACATAGAAAAAATTTTCAGCTGCCGCTAAAAAACAGAATTTTCATTTTTTGCGGGCAAAATGGAGTAATCCCTAAAATAAGGTACTCGGCAGATCCGAATTACGGTAAATTACGACAAATTTTAGTATTTTACGGTGAAATACTGCATTTTACGGCAAAAGTATGATATTTTTGGCGCAAATTTGTGGTAAAATAATGCCAATTTGCCGTAAGTATTGGGCTGTAAAAAACTGTACAAATAAATAAGCAAACAGTGCTTACGGTAAAAAACCGCAAATTACGGTAATTTATCGTAATTCGGATTCTCTAAGGGTGAAAAAAATTCTGGATATTAAATAAATTTGATTTTCTTATAAGTAATTTACATAAAGAACAATTATATTTCCCATAAGTATTGTATGCAAAGGAAGAAAAAAATTTTCTTAATAGTTTTCATCATAAAACAAAAGTCATTAACATTTTTCGATTGACACTTTCGATTTTTGAAAAAGTTTTATTGCCACCTTCAAATTATTAAATTTTCATTAGTCAATTATTATTTATTATTAACTTCAAAGTCAAAGACTGAAGTTAGTTTTAATTCCAAAGAATATATTTTTAAAAAAGTAATTATATATATTGCTTGAAGTAAGAGACTAAAAAATTATTAAAAGATAATTTTATTCTACACATTGTAACTATTTTCGTTGGTTATCGAAATAGATCTCAAGTAATTTGACACGGGGAGTTCTTCTATTGTTAATTGATAAGAAAAAAATCAAATCGATTTCATACTATTCTTTTACAAAAAAAAAGAATTTTTCGAAAACCGTGAAAGTAAAATTCATAATAATGCTCAATCATATTCACAAAAATGATTTTGGAATGTTTAACAAATATTTTTTAGTAAAATTTTGGGGGTGCCTCGTTTTGCCCACCTTTCCTATATATATTTTATATCCCATTAAGCAATCACTCTTAAACTATATACTTCATAAGTTATGGTACAATTTAAGAAAAAAGATCCTAACTTTAACAATAATGTAATTTCAGGAGAAAAACAGCAGTTCTGCTCGTAAAGTATGTGGAAGTGATGGAATAACTTATGCCAACGAATGTACTTTGAAAAAAACTTCATGCTTAACTCAAACTAACCTGAGTGTAGCATTTGAGGGAGACTGCAGTAAGTGGAAACTTATTTTTTTTTTTCACTGTTCCTTTTTTTTCCACTCAAATTAACTGTAAGTTAATAGAAAAAATATTTATACAGAGTTATGTACAAATGTCGAGTGTGCAAATGGAGCTCGTTGTTCAGCTGGCGAATGTATTTGCCCGGAAAGTTGTCCAGAACCAAAAGACGAGCCTGTATGTGGTACAGACGCAAAGACTTATCCCTCTGAGTGTGAACTACAACGTGCTGCATGTGACCGAGATAAAGCGAAACTTGGTGCTTTACACGTCGCTTTTCATGGTGAATGTGGCGAGAAGTTTGCTGTCGCTGCTCTAAGTAAGATCAACTTATATCGTATCAATTAATTGCGATCGATAACGTATATTCACTATTACTATATCATAATATATATATATATATATATATATATATATATATATATATATATATATATATATATACTGTTAAAAATTTTATCGATTTTCAAGGATAATTGTCATGGAAATTTAATAAAATTCATTAACTTTAAATAAATATCGATTTACATACTGCAAAAAATTAAAGCACGGTTAGATTTTAATTCAGAACATATAATACTAATTAGAAAAAAAAACCTTAACTAGTTTTTAATAATTGTGAGTTTATTAAAGTCTTGTTATAAAATTTTTTGTACTTAAAAACTAATCATACATGGAAAAAAAATTTGCATATAAAATCATAATTTTAATTGAATTTTTTTTTTTTATGTATGATTAGTTTTTAAGTAAAAAAAATTTCATAGCAAGACCAATAATTTTCAATTAAAATTATGATTCTTTAAATAGCTATTAGCTCTAAAATTAATTGACTTATGAACAATAAAAAAACGATTATTTAAATGTAATAAAATAAAATACATTGTGATTTTAATTTTGTGACATTTATGACTTGGAAATTCAAAGTTATGTAAAAATAAAATACATGAATAAGATAATTAATAAATTATAATTATATATTATATTTCTGACTGATTTGAACTTGTCAATAACTTCAAGTAATTTGCTTTAAATTTAAAGGAAAATTTTTAACAGAGTTGGAAATTCGTATATAATTTTAACAAAAAAGTTATAGTGTTGGAATATATTATTAGATTACTTTGAACTAACTGTGATGCTTACTAACCATCAACTAACCCTCGCATCCACAGCAACAATGTCTACACCTTCAGCAACCCGGCTGTCAACCACAGTTACGGAAGTAACTAGCGCTCAAGAGATGTGCAAAGATATACATTGCGATTTTGAAGCAACTTGTGAACTTGGACCTGACAGGTTTCCTCGGTGCAGTTGCAAGTTCGATTGTGCCTCAATACGACAAGAAAATATGATACCCGTTTGTGGTAGTGATCTTAAAATTTATTCCTCTATTTGTGCGATGAAGATGGAAGCCTGTCAACGCCAACAAGAGTTACGATTACGACCACTAGACCTTTGTCAAGGTTTGAAATTGCTTATACCCTAAATTTGCTTTTATCCTATGTCATATGTCCTTTTTTTTATCTATTATATCCTATATTTATTTAAGAGCTGTCTTTATATTTCAACTTAAGCTCAGGAAAATTTATGGTAAAACTTTTCGAAAACAAAAAAAAAATGGTAATAAAAAAAAAACTCAAGCTACAGCTTTTATTGAAAATTATGATTTTTCATTTATTTTAATTTTATATTTACTTGTAGTATAATATGGATTGATTTATTTGTTAAGAATAAAAAAATCAAATGCATAAATATCGATTTATCAATATATGATGAATTGACATGTTTAATAGGCATGGAAGTTAAGCCGTGCAATGGTGACACACCCTTGACAGATGACGAAGGTAAAGAATACGACTGTGGAAGTGGCGTTAATCGACGAGATTGTCCAAGCAATAGTTACTGTCATCAGACCCCACGATTTGCTCGCTGCTGTAAAAAAAGTATAATAATATTTCTATATCAATATTTTAAAATCTGTCTTGATATTTATTTTTTTCGGGAATAACTCCTTTTTTTTATATTTATTTTTATAAAGATGAAGGTATTCAAGTTGTCGAATGTATGGATTCATGGCACGGATGCTGTCCCGACGGTAAAACCGCTGCTCTCGGTCCTGACAATGCTGGCTGCCCTAGTTTGTGTAATTGCAACAAATTGGGCAGTAGCTCGGACACTTGCAACCCCGAAACCGGTCAGTGTGATTGCAAGCCCGGTGTAGGCGGTCTTAAGTGTGATCGTTGTATGCCAGGATATTGGGGCTTACCGAAAATTAGCGAAGGACATCAAGGATGTATTCGTAAGGATTTGCTTTGACAATTTAGATACTTAATTAAAATTTTATTTTTTTTTAATTATCTTTATTTTTTAATTTTACTTTTGTTAGCTTGTGGCTGTTCACTTTTTGGTTCAGTCAGGGAAGATTGCGAGCAAATGACAGGACGTTGCGTTTGCAAGCCCGAAATTCAAGGACAAAAATGTACCATTTGCACAGATCATAATAAAATACTCACACCTTCGGGCTGTTATGCAGGTATTGTAAAAAAAAATTATAAGTCGAGGTATTATCATATAAAATTATCAATGTAATAGTTTATTTTATTTTAAATGGAGATTTTTATTTTTTATTCTATAAGAAAAAAAAAACTTGAAAATTGAAATTTCCTCTTTCTACTTTAATGCAAATCTACAGTCTGGAATTATTTTTTTTTCATTTTCGATAGTAAAAAAATACTTATATTTTTTTTTTAATTTTTATCAGTAGAATATATTTAAATCCATAATCTCTTATTGACCTTAATTCTATATTGTTTTATTAAAAAAGTAAATGAAATAAAAGCACCATATTTTTAAAGCTTGTAAATAATTTACCAGAATTTTATTTATTTCAAATATTCTCCCAATATCCGCAAAACGATGCATTAATTTCATGAGTTAAAATATTTTTTATTAATCTTATTATATTTTAATATTTAAAATATATGAAAGACCAAGTATTTAAAATTTAAATAAAATCTTCTTACATGTAGAAATAAGATTTATTTGAAAAAAAATTCTGATATTAAATAATTAAATTATAAAACCTTAATATAAATTTAAAAATCACAGCATTTTTTTTATCACGTAAGCTATTATTAAATATTAAAAATAGTTAATACATGAGGTCACTTTTTTTTAGCACATATTCATTTGAATTTTAAATTATTAAAACCATTTAAATTAGTTAATCAGTTACGTCAAACAATTTAGAACGACTTTTCTGTATATAAATTTTTAATTTAATTTTATTTTATTTTATTGAAACTAAGTATATACATTTCAGAATTAAAAATTTTTCGTATTCAGTTACGGGTAAATTAAAATTGGCAGGACATTATTAATTCACACTGAATACTTTATTGCTATACCAGATTTTTAAAAATTTAATAAAACGGAAAATTCCACTAATGATTACTCTCATTTTTTATTAATGAAAAAATTTCAAGCAGGATATATTTATAATTAACAAAAACTCATTTTTATACAATTAAAGTTTAAATTAAATTATTATTTCTTATAATTTGAATAAATTTTATTACACTAAAAAATTGGAAGCTAATTTGGAGTGATTACGGATTTCATTTCAATCCGAATTCTCTCCGTCAGTCAGAGTTCCGGAGTTTAAAAAAAAATCACTCTTCATACTGAGTAAATAGAGAATTTGTTTTTTCAACGGAGTGATTTTGGAGTGATGTTTTAACCCACTCTGATTCAGAATTTCAGTATTAAAATAAACTCCTTTTAGGAGTAAATTTTAGGAAAGCATCAATTGCCTCCATTGTTTTTGCTGAATGTATCAAATGCCTACAATATTTTTTCGTACGTTAAAAATGCTTATATATAAGTACACTGCTTAATTTTTTACTGCTCAGTCGTCTACTAAAATTTATTTTCTACGGTTCTATTGCCTACATAAATATAAAATATATAATTTAATTGCATAAAAAAAATTATTGCACTGTTCTATTGCCTACTTAAAAATAATTCATGATATTAAGTTGATGACTATTTAATTGTGTACCCAAATCAAAGAAATATATTATTAATGTGGATAAGGTCTTGACTTTGCTGAGAAAATCGAGTACTTGAGGAGAAATTCTTAATGTTCAAGATCGAACACTTAAAAAGAAAAACACGGTTGATCTGTAAAATATCTAGCTTTCACAACAGTATAACTCGCCCGGTTCATAATAAGATACTGGATTAAATCTCATAGTGGATGCAGGGGATGACCTGATCAGGTCACTAATTTCTAATAGAAAACTGTCGTTTTCTAGTTACTATTGTGAAGACTACCGTGGATTTGATATTTTTCCGATCAATCGTGTTTTTTATCTTAAGTGATCTGTCTTAAACGTTGATCATTTCTCCTCAACAAGTACTGATCATGAATTATTTTTAAGTAGGCAATAGAACAGTGCAATAATTTTTTTATGCAATTAAATTATACATTTAATGTTTATGTAGGCAATAGAACTGTAGAAAATAAATTTTAGTCGGCAACTGAGTAGTAAGAAATTGAACAATAAGCATTTGTAATGTATGAAAAAATAATGTAGGCGACTGATGCCTTCCCGTAAATTTCACTCTGAACCGGAATTTCAATATTAAATTAAACTTTCCTTCGGAGTGAATTTTATTCCAAAGGGATTAAATAAATAGACAATCATCTGCATTCACTCCGAATTTAGTCCGCGTTCACTCCGCTATTTTTTTACAGTATACAATTTTTTTTTTTTTTTTTATATAATTCAAAGTATTAAGTGCATAATTATAAATTAAAATGTAAAATTTCAGTGGACGCAAGCCCAATAATAGCAACAAATTGTAACGAACTTGAATGTTATTCTGGCGGACATTGTTCTGAAATTGGTAGTCTTCATTGCGAGTGTCCGTCAGTATGCCCAGAAGATTTACCAGCAGTACCGGTTTGCGGAAGTGATGGGCAAACATATGACAATGAATGTGAATTGCGTCTATATGCCTGTCGTCATCAAGCAGACGTTGTGACTCAAGCCTTCGGGCACTGCAGAGGTGGGTTCACTGAGCGTTCACCTTATATGCCGCTTTACATCCTTCGTTACTGAGAAAGACAACTTGGCTAAATGCACATACTCAAGATTTAATGATATACTTTATTATTATAACAAGTACTATAAATGTAGATAAAGATAAAACGGCAGAAAAAAACAAAATTATTAAGTGAATTAATAATATTTAATCAACTCTTAACGTAAATGTAATTGTTAATACATAAATTTGTATAATTTAAACAGACATTCAGTGAGTGAGTGGGCAACAGTTTAATGATAATTTAATTATCTCAACGATACGGTTGTAATTTAATACAATGATAATAAAATTTATGAAGTTTGTATAAATATTTTAGTAGAATTCTTCCCAACCATCTGCGAAAGATGATGTAACATTATTCCTTATGTTACTTAATCAAATTTACCCTTCATCTGGTGATAAAGCGTCAGATAAATTATCTACATCTTTGAAAAATTTTTTTACTTATTCATTCATTCATTCATTTTTTTTTTTTTTTTTTTAAATAACATTAAATTTTAGTAACAAATAACTTAAGGGGTTACATATCTTTGAGCGGTTTATGTGTGGTTTTAAAAAAATTATTTAAACGGTAATTAGATTAAAAATATGAAAGAAATTGATTGCATTTCATTTTTTAAGTTACATCAAAATAAAAATTGCTTTTTTCAAATCAAGAACATTATCTATGGGATCAAATGATAAATGAAAAATATTATTGACGTTTTTTTTTTTTTTTTGTAATACAATATTTGTGGTATTTGAAATTTTAGTGTGCAGTTTTTGAATAAAAAATTTATGTTTCATTATTTATAAATCGCGTGTATGCCCAAAACGGCGGGGAAACGGTCTCTTGTAAAAAGGAGAGAGACTTCGGTCTCGATATATTCATTAATTTTTTGTAAGTAATTGTCTAATCACAAAATTAAAAAAAAACTACAAAAATCTTGAAAACTTACTGAGAAATCATCATGGCCATGTTTAAAAACAGTTTTGAAAAATCGCGGGTAAAGTTTAGGATAAGCGCGGGAGTTGCATTAGTTAGGTAGGCGTTCTAATTTTACGGGTGGTTAAAGCTCGCTATAACTTTGCAATGGAATGGAATTATCTTAATATTCTTTTACTAACAAACCTTAAAAATATAAAGAATAAAAATCTACCAAAAAAATCATCTTTGTAAAAATTTCAAAAGTATGTAATCCCTTACTCGTTAATAGAAAATTTTTTTCTTAATTTTATCAATTTATCTCTTATTATCATACCTAAATCCATAAATACCCCTAATAAAAAATATATATGCATATTGATTTTATAACTATAGTATAGCTTATAAAGTTTTTAACAAGTTTCGGTCAAACTTTTCGTACTTATAATAGTTTTTTTTTTTATTTACTTTATAAAAATTTAACACAAAAATTATATTCCAAGAAATCATATTTATTTATTGACTTATGAGACCTAACAATATCAAGGTGGCTCAAAAAAACCGACTACTTTTTTCTTGAGTCTCATATAAAAATTTGCTTACTTAACATATTTTTAAAGCCTTCTCCAAAAATCAGTCAGATAAAAAATTTTTAAGGCCACTCAAAAATTTCAAAAATTTTAAAAATGATAAAAACAAGAATTTTTTTTTAATTTTTTCTTTCTCGTGGTAAAAATATTTTAATCTGTAAAATTAATACCATGCTAAAAATTGTAGCTCAAAATAAATATTTTTAAACTTCGCTCAAGAATTTCTAACATTAACTCATAATACGTAACTAATACTTTTAATTAATTTTGTATTTTTTTTATAACTCAATTACTATTATTCCACTGAAATATAACTTTTGCACAATTAAAAATATACTGCACAGTCTCAAACAATAAAATTGGCTAATATTTAAATGATCGAAATACCTAAAAATTGAATTAAAAAAAAAAAAAAAGTAAATAAGTATTTTTTTCTGTCCCGGGTTCTATTTTTATTCGTCATGATATAAATTGAAGGTGAAAAAATGTAGAAGCTTTAATATTAATATTTGCGGGTCAGAATCTTTTAAAAGAAAGTACTCAGAAACATCCATAACTTTAGAGAGACGTTTTAGTACTTGAATTTTGGGCTGAAACTTTCAGCATACTGGTGATTTTATAAATATAAGTTTCAATCATTTGTGAAATTTTCAAAATTCGCGAGCGAGTTCTTAAAGCATTTTTATTCAGCTCATTTTTGGAGAGCGTTTTTAAAATATGTGAAGTTAAAAAATTTCTATATGAGATGAAGAAAATAAAAATAGTCGAGAAATAAACGCAACTATAATTTCATAGTTCAAAAATAATAAGTCTCTAATTGACCAACAGTCACTATTTTTATTTAACCACTAGTATTTATGTTAATGACTTTTATCAAATTAACAAAAAATTAAACGTAAATTTTTGTTTTATATTATAAATAACATTTTTTTACTTTAAAGTTAATAACGATAACTTTTTAAAACTAGTCTTAAAAATGAAATATTTTAAAAGTATAGAATGAAAAGCGAAATAATTTGTCATAAATACTCAGTAAATATTTGCTGAATAGCTAATTAAAATAATATTTTAATTATCTTTTCTTTTATTAAATTTCTTAGTAAGTATAATTAAATTTCTTGTTTAAATATTTGCTATTCTTTGTTGAAAAATATATTAAAAATTTATAGTAACAATAATTACCATTGATGTCAAGTAATTAAATTGCTGACTATATGATAGTTATGAAATTTAAACTACTAGTATTGGAAAAAAAAACTAACACTTGTTAAAAGATGCAAGTAAACTTCTTATTCAATATCTAGTTTTATTTTTTAAATTCATACACTAGTCCCCTTAAAATTGAATCTATTAGACTCAATGAATTTCCAAGACATGACTTATTTTCAATTGTACATATACTATCGGGCAAACTAATATATACTTTCCTAGCGAATCAATCTTGCGAAAAAGTTTCTTGTGATTTAATCTAAAACGGTTCTTCAACTTAACTACAAATTAAATTATTTGTTGAGCAGTTACTCGTACAATACACTTAAAAGCTTCATAAACGGAAATACTGAGCATAGTTTTTTTTATTTTTTATTCAATTTTACTACTCTGCACGAATGATTTCAATAAAGAATAAAGTATAACATTATTAAGCTGAAAACGAAGATAAATATATAAGTTTTCAGCAGTGATAAAATTTATTAAAAATTCTCATACTATATATTTATAAAAATTTCACAAAAATATAAAACTTTTTCCAACCAGTCACCATGGCTGAGAGGTAAGTAGGGTTACCGAACTTGGTAACTGGCCAGGCGTGTGTTCGAATCTCAATGATAGCCGAAAAATCGGTTCTTTGAGATACGTCCGCGGCAGATCTTACGAAACCCCACACGGAAAAAAAGTTATCTTGAGTCAAAAAAATATTTTGGAACACAAACGTTTTCGGGAACCGAGTTAAGATTTTCTTGAGTAAAGAGAATTTATCTTGATAAAAAAAAATTCGTCCTAGTCAGAGAAAATTTCTATTTTATCCGAAAAAATTTAGATTTTCAAAAAAATTTGCTTTAATCAAGAATATTTACTTTCAGTCGAGAAATTTTTTTTCTGAACAAAGTACGGAGGAAAAAATATTTATTGGCGCAAGAAATATTTTGCATTATGAATTAAAGACAAAGATTTTTTTACGACGAAAAAATAAGACTCAAGAATTTTTTTTTTCACCCCAAAAAACTTTTTCTTGTTCCAACAAAAATTTTTTTTTCAACTTTTAATGGAAAAAATTTTTTGGGGCAAGTAAAAATTTTCTTAGTATGTGTAAAAATTTTTTATGCCAAGAAACATTTTTTTTCTGTGTAAAAAATATATCGAAATTTTGAAGTACAAAAATATCATTAAACTGTTGTAAAAGTATTTTTAAAAAACGCCAATGTTGTCGTATTATTATATATATATATATATTATCAAGAACATTTTCTTGTCACGAATGTCTGTGCTTAAATTGATTTCTCAAGTAACTTTTGTTGATGAAATAAGTTAAACAATTAATAGATTGCTCGTGAAACACTAATTTAAAATGTTTTAAAATTGTTTTCCTGTTGTTGTTAAAGTTAAAATAGAAATATTTATCTCTATAAACAAGCATCACTTTAATTTAAATTATAGTAAACTTTATTTTAAGTTGTTAAGACAGAAAACTATTGAAATTAAAAAAAAAAAAAAAAAAAAACAATTTCAGACTATCCGACGGTGAACACGGATTTCCCAGTTAAAAGATTTACAGCTGTCCAATACACTCAACCAGCAGCAGCTATTTCACCATTGTCAAAGTCAACCAGGCATCTTCTTGGTCCAGAGCCAGACCAACGTTATTATTACACTCATCGTGCTCAACAAGAAACCATTACTATTGACCGTGATAATTTTAAACATGGTAGGAACAGTATTCTTTTTTTTTACATTATTATTACAATAATAACTTACTAAAATTATTTTTACATACGATAAATTTAATCGAAAAATTTACAGGAGTTGCAGCTGCATCAAGACCTACCCCAGCAACTATTCGAGTTGTAACAGCACTTCTTGGGGATCTCTGTACAAATGATAGGGACTGTACAATTCCGAATAGTGAATGTTTTAATGGACGGTGTGTTTGCTCCAATGGATTTGCTGAGACAAGCGATCGACAAGAATGTTTTGGTAAATTTAATTTTATGCTATTAATTGATTTAGTATTTTATAAGAAACAAAATAAAATACATTATTAATATTATTTATTTTTTTTTTAGCAAATTACATGTCGGTAACGCCTTCTGAAGATCTTCGCGCTTGTGTTTCTAATCCATGTCACTCATCAGCAACTTGTATTGACTTACCAAGTTCAACATTTGTTTGCATTTGTAATTCAAATTACACGGGTTTATTATGTGATGAAGAAATAAATAAACGAGAATATGATATACCTTCTTTCGATGGTAAAAGTTATGTGAGAATGAGTAGACTAAAAGCATATCATAAATTTAGTATTGAAGTTGAGTTTAAAACTTATGCTGACAACGGAATAATTCTATACAACCAACAGAAGAATGATGGTAGTGGAGATTTTGTTTCACTTGCTATTGTTGATGGGTAAGATTACATTAAATTTATTTTTAACGAGTAATTTTTTAAAAAATCATTTTCTCGGCAAAATTAAGTTAGAAGGGGAACAACCATTAAATTTAAAAAATTACCGTTTGTCAATTTTTTATTGTTCAATTGGCGTCAGTTGTCTAACAATTGTTAGACGATTTCTCTGCCTTACATCACTGGTTGACTTGTTATTGCGTGTCTACACTGTAAAGATTTTTTTGGACTCGGAATAGTCTAAATAACGGTGTAAAACTCTTGGTGTGAAAATTACCCCAAATATCGTGCTAAATTTAGGCGGTGTGAATTAAAAATGTTTACAACGTCCGGCGTGTAAATGTGTAAATCTCAATTTAACACCACGCAGTGTTAAAATGAAATAACACTGGTGTAAATGGTGTAATTCGGCGGTGTTAAAATACCGCTGTTAAATTGGTGTAAAAAAATAATTCCACGTATAATTATTTAAAAAAAATGTATTACATATAAAAAAATATGAAAATTTAATGAAAATTATCTGGAGGAAATTTCAATTTTGTTATGTACTTATTTAAATAATTATTTATGTTATACGTAATTTATTTAAAAATTACACAATTTTACGCCGAACATTTCAATCACCAATAATTTAATTGATTAATAAAAAAACTGTTTAACTGTAGAGTGATCGAGTAAGCAAAAATATTCACAAAGTCAAATATTTTCAACACCGAAAACTTCAACACCTACACCGCCTGGACTTACTCCAGATTTTTTTACAGTGTATTTAACATCTAAATAAAATTAGTATAGTTATTGATTAAGTCGTTAAAAATATTCAATGATCATTTGTTGCTCATTAATGGAAATTATAAAGAGTGACACGAAATGGTGTAAAAAAGTAGATTACACCGTGTTAAAATTACACGAATGAATAAATTATACCGAGTATTTTTTACACTGTTATTTCACACTACACGGCCGTGTACAGTTCTCGGGGGCCATTTTTACATCAAAATTTCTTACAGTGTACATCGATTTAATAATACCCTGGTAAAAAAAAAAATATATATATAATTATATGTGAAAATGGCCTAATATAATTACATGCAATTATTTATAATTATTTTTATTTACATTTTACACAGTTTTCAGGGATTAAATAAAAATTAAAGGAGTTTTTTGCCTTATAGAATACATATAATTTAAAGTGATGTTTGATATGTATTGATCTATTACATAACAGTAAAATTAGTTTCTGTAAAATGGCATGATTATATATAATTGTATGTAATTATATACAATTGCATATAATTTATATATGATTATATATAATCATAAATAATAATTAATAAAAATATTTATGTATTTTTAGATACGTACAATTTCGTTATAACCTTGGAAATGGACCAGTAATACTAACATCACCGGAGAGAGTTACTATGAAAAACTTTCATCGTATATCAGCTAAAAGATATCACAAAGATGGTGTTTTAATTTATAACGACGGTGAAGATATTGCCGGTCAAAGTCAAGGAATGCTTAAATCATTAGATCTCAATCAAGATACATTTATTGGCAACATACCAACAAATTACACTAGAGTATACGACAACATTGGGACCAGTCACGGATTTTTGGGTTGCATTCGTAAGCTGAAGATCAATAGATTTACAGTTGACCTTCATATTGGAAAAGATAAAGATGTTTTAGAGACATATCGTGTTAAGCAGTGTCATGATAATGCATGCGCTAATTTGCCTTGTAAAAATGGTGCTACTTGTCAGCCAATATTCGAAGAAGATCTTTGCAATAATAGAGAATGCAAATCAAATACAAAACGAAGTAATAAAACAAAGAAGAAAAGAAATTATAATGATGGAATTAAATTTGTCAAATGTAAAGGCTCTCATTGCAGCGATTTAAAATCTAAACCGAAATCAAAGAGATCTAAAAAATATTCGAAAAAACGATGCGCTACTGTGGATTGTAATTATGATTATGATTTAGATTATGACGCTTCTTATGAACATGATAATTATGCAGTAACAACTTACGAACCACCAACGTATAAATGTATTTGCCCTCCTCAATTTACTGGACCTAATTGTGAAGAATCATTAGATCCTTGTTTAGGCGAACCCTGTCAAAATGGAGCTACTTGTGATATTCTTCCACAAGGCGGATATGTTTGTAAATGTCCGCCAGGAAGAACGGGAGATCATTGTGAAATATTAGATGCCGAATTAACTGAATTTTTAATTCCTCAGTTTAATGGTGATGGGTTCCTTGAACTTTCATGTCTTGAAGGAGTCTCAAAAGCATTTTCAATTGAACTATGGTTTCTTACGCGAGCTACAGATGGTCTACTACTTTACAATGGGCAACTTAACAATGGTCGTGGAGATTTTATTAGTCTTAACTTAGCTAATGGCAAATTGGAGTTTAAATTTAATCTAGGCAGTGGTATAGCTAATATTACATCTCCTGATTCCGTGAGTCTTAATACTTGGCATTGTGTTAGAATCAGTAGACTTGGTAGAGAAGGACTTCTGCAGTTAGATGAAGGCACTATTGCACGAGGCTTTTCCGGTAGTCCTCTCACTGAATTGAATTTAGAGATGCCTCTTTATATTGGTGGCGTTAAGTAAGATTTATTTATATATCAATCATAATGTATGTATACTGAAGTGTGTGAATCGGGTTCAAATCGAATCGAATATATCTATTTGATTCGAATTATTCACAAATTTTCGAATTATTCACAACTTTTCAAGTTATTCATCAATTTTTAAATTATTCGAAAGTTTTTGAATTATTTGTAACTTTTCAAACTACGCAATTCGAATCGAAAAAATTTTGGTCAGCTTTTAAATATTTAATTTTTATTTAATGAAGAGATTAGTTTTTAGAGTAACCAAAAATAATTTTTTGTAAATTCGTGTCTAAGCTCTACTTACTTCTGACAAAAATTTAAATTATTTGAAAAACTATTACAATTTTAAGACGTTCAAAAGAAAATTTCGGAATCGTTCGTAAGTTTTCGATTAATTTGAGAATTTACGAATTATTCGAAAATTTGAACTATTTACACACCTCCAATGTATACATATATTTTAATTTTTAAACGTTTCACACTAAATTAAAGGATTTGGAAAGTTTAGTGTTTAATTTGTTTAAATTCTTAATATTTCTTTTCTACTTACAAAAAATAATTTCGGGTAAAATTTCAAATTTTTTTTACAAACTCAAAAAATATTATTTTTTAGTTTTTTGTCAATAACTGATTAAAAAATGGATCAAATAAATTATTTGTTTATTTCAAAAGTTTTGTTTCGTCCGGAACTTATTGTAAAAAAAAATTTTATTTGAATATCGAAGAGGTTTCAGAGATTTTTGAGTTTAAAAATTTTAATTTTTTTTTATCTCAAACTTTTATTCATTTAACAATTTTTAAGACCGATTTAATTTTTAGCTCTTAAAAATTATTATTTTTCTATTAACTTTTTGAAATTTGAATTTGGTCTGTAAATCTTAACTAAACCTAATGTAAGTTATTGAATATAATATTTTTATGTTAAATTAAAATTATTTATTCTATTACAAAACCGTTAATTTAATTATAATTAATAGAAAAAAAAAATTCAATAATTAAATTAAAAAAATAATAAACTCGAAAGGCCTGCGATCAAATTGATCTTGAATTGATGCTAAAAACACTTAATAATTAAAATATTTGTTTTCTGAAAAGAAAAAAAAGAATTATCTCTGATCTATTTTTCAGAAATTTATGAGTAACAAATTAAAAAAATATATATTTATGAACATAAAAAAAATATAAAATTTACCTTGAAGCCGTTTTTACATACGAACATAAAAATTCTCCAAATCCTTTGATTTGACGTTTAATACTTAAAATATGTTTTTAATAAACCAAAATATTTATTTATTAGACATTGGCGAGAAATTCATCGTCTGGAAAGTGCCTGGACTGGGCTCACAGGCGCGATACAAAGATTAATGGTCAATGGTAAGACTTACCAGAATCTAGCAGTTAATTTCACTCAACACAATACTGAAATATATGATGGGTTGCCGTGTCCCGCTGATGGCAATCCTTGTCACAATGGTGGAGTCTGTTTGCCGTTATTAAATAGTTACCTTTGTAAATGTGCAAGCAGTTACAGTGGTCTCCATTGTGAATTTTGTAAGTCAATAAATTATAAAGATTTTATAATATCAAATAGAAATTCATAACAAATCTATTAATTTTAAATATAGTCATGGGATATGATGTATCTGGTGGAGAAATAGCTGAACGACCAGTAAGATTTAACGGGGACAATTACCTACAGTTTAAACATCGTTATGGCAGAAGGTTTGTTCAAATATTATATTTAGACAATCACTTAAATTTACTAACCCACACTTCTTACTAACTTACTTTAGCTCTAACAATACTTTAACTACTAACACATCTCTTTTGGAATATTATGACGATTCTTATTCCGACTATGAGTTTGACGAGGATAATGATTTTGAATATGAAAATTATGACTACACTGAGTAAGTTTTGTTATAACAAATAATAACTTTTTACCTAATTAGTACACGGAGAGAAATTTATGGTAACAATTACAATATATTATGAAAATGGTTCCTATATAGTATAGCAACAAATTTTTTTTTAAATATCGATTATAGGAATGACAACCGTACTAATTATGATAACCATTTCTATCTATATGAGTTTCATTCTTATAAGATGTCGGAGTAATTTCTATAAAAATATGATGATAATTTCGATATTATTATGGTAATCATTCTCATATTTCTATCGTAACCTTTACCCTATACTATGGTCATTTTTACCATCCACTATGGTAATGTTTACCACACTATCATTAAAACCATACTATCATAGTAACAATTACAAAAATATTATGACAATGGTTACCATAATATATGGTAACGGCTACCATAGATTATGGCAATTATTACCTTATATTATGGTAATGGTTACCATAGATTATAGTAATGTTTACGATAGATTATGGTAATGATTATTATAAATTATGGTAATCGTCTCATACTACTACAGTAAAAATTACCATATATTATGGTAATGGTCATTATACATTACGATAATAGTTACCATAAATTGTGGTAATGATTAACATAGATTATGGTAATCATCTCATACTATCATAGTAATCGTAACCATACTATTATATTAATCATTATCATAAGATTATGGTAATCATTCCCATAATATATGGTAACGTTTACCATAATATTATGGGAATATTTACATATATTATGGAAATGGTTACTATGATGTGAAGAACTTATTCCCATACTCACCTAAGAACCCTATTAGTATGGTAATCATTACAATAATTAAATTATCATACGATGTAGGAACTATTACGATAATTATAGGAATCGTTCCTATAATTATAGCAAGTTTTCCCAGAAATTATGGACGTACATCCATAATTACTAGTAATTATTACCATAGCGTTAAGGTTGATATTTCATAAACGTATTAGAAACGTTTGCAAAATTTTCTCTTAATTTAATAACTTTATTTTTTTTTTTCTATTTAATGAGCTTGCTTATTATGCTTATGTATAAACATAAATCCTTATTAATGTATAACATTATAATTAATAACCAATAATAATTAACTAGATACAAAGGACAGCAATCAAATAAATTTGAATTGAGTCTACGAACCGTTAATCCGGATGGAATGATAGCATGGATTGGACGCGGAAAAATAGAAAATCTGGTACTATCTCTACAGGATGGATATGTTGTCTTCACGTACAAAGGAAAAAAAGATGAAATATCTATAAAAAGCCGAGTATGTTCTTCAATATTAACAAAACTCCTTTATTTTATATTTACTCTGATGTTATTACTTATATTTTTGTTAACTTTTTTAGAAAAAAGTTAACGATGGTATTTTTCATCACATCAAAGCTGCTCGTCGAAGAAAGGCAACCGTAATCCAGGTTGATGACGAAATTCCCATAAAAGTTGCCACGGAAATATCTCTTCTAACAACCAATGGGAAATTATTTGTTGGTGGGAAGCCTGGTCATAAAGGAATCAAGGGTTGCGTGACTGACTTTATCGTCGATAAAAGAAGACTACCTTTGGCAAGACGGAAGATTGAATTTTGCCACGATAATGACGTATGATAGTGAACTACCGATTCTATAGATATTTACAATATCAAAATCCTGATATTTTAAAATAACAGATATTGATTAAGAATTCATATATAGAGTGTGTTTCTATGAGAAATGTCAATCTCTTAAATTTAAATTAATATTATTAATCGTAATTATAAAATAATAATAATAATAATAATAATAACATATGAATAAAAAATAATAACAATAATATTAATATTATATATAGCAGTGATAATAATAACAATACTAATAACAATAATAATAGTAAGAGCAATAATGATAATAATAATAATATATAAAAATGGTGAATTTGTTCAGGTGATTAAAATTTTTTTGTCTAAAAATTAATCAGTCTGATGTATAAAATTAAAGAATTTACACAAAAATCCAGATATTTCAGATGTAAAAAAAAAAAAATGTATGTATCAAAAATGCCGAAAGATGTAAAACATCTTTTCTAGGTTTAATTGCGATACGCAATTACGAGATATGTATGACGCAATGATGCGGCTCTACTTTAAGAGTAGTACTATGTTATATCAATTTATGATATAATATTTAAATGATATAAAAAAAAAAAAGTGCTGCCTTATTTGCCAGTAGATGAGTCCGTTATTAAGGGTTGATATTGTGAGATTTATTAGAATTTAGGTTCTTTTAAAATCGTGTCAATAATTATTACAAAACCTGATACTGACAGAATAATTTATTGCCATCAGTATTCAGCATCGACTGAATAAATTGTTTAAACAATAAATGAAGACAGCGGACCAAGGACTAAGATCTGTAAGCTACGACAGCTACTACCAGACTACATATGTATTGTTCAGTTAAACTTATCGTATACTTATGTAATACATAATTGACATTCTGAGAAAATGCGATAGTTTTCTTAGTTGATCAACAAGAAATTGTTATTAAAAGTTTTATTCATTCATTAAAATATCTATTTACTATCTGCAACAACCGCTAACTTTTTGGTTAGTAAGTAAAACAATGCAGCGAGATAATGAGACCCAACGGTCCTAAAATACGTCAAAACTTCAGGATAAGCAGCTTGAAATTTCTTATTATTAAATATTAATAATAATAATGATGAATACTCTAGCGATGGTACTTAATAAGTGTGTGGAGAAAGGAATGAAATATAAGTGCTACATTTTCATTAAAGGACAATAATATATTTTTAAGCTAAATTAATATAAATAATTATTTATGGATATGAATAACAAATTTTAGTCGTCTAAAATTATGTGCATTGTGAATTACCTTCACAATATCATAAGAGCAACGTAAAAAAATCTATATTCCCTAAAAAAAAAAAGAAAAGAAAAGAAAAATAAAAAAAAATTATATGTCGTCTTTTTTCAGCACAAATTGTTAAACTCGCACATTAAAACGTTATTAATTATACCAAGACTGATTAATGAAAAAAAAAAATAAATAAATAAATAAAAAATTGATTGAAAAATCGGTGTTATGTTTGAATGTTATCGTAGAATATTGTGGAATTTTAAGTATACACAGTTAGAAATTTTGTGTAATTGTGTTAAAAAATTATTTGGCTAGATTTTTTGTGTTGATTTTCAACACATAAATCTGTTAATTCAACATAAACCGTTGGTGTTATTTTACTTTAAAAAATCTGGAATGTAACACATTTCTTGTGTTATTTGAAAATTAACACAAAATATGTGTTGTTTAGCTAAACACTCCCGCGCGTTACTTCATTATTTTAACCAAGCAACCTTGGCGGATCCGAATTGCGGCAAATACCGTAGATTACGGCATTTTACGGCAAATTACGGTACTTTACGGTATGTTGAGGTAAATTGCGCGGAATATTACGGTAAAGGTGCCACACGTTGCGATAAATTTCCGTATTTTACTATGATTTGCTGTATTCTGCCGACATTGTCGTAAAATCCGGTGTTTTGCAGTAAAATACGGTAATTTACCGTAATTAAGATTCATTAGGGAACGCATTGTAGAAGTATTGTCTGCAAGGAAACTTGGATTATAATTGATTTAAAATTAAATATAATCATAGATAACTTGCGTATTTTTATGATCAGGTTCAATATTTTTTTTATTCTCATATTTTACGGGAGAGTAATTCATAGCTCCGTTTTTTATAAAAATCACAGAAAATCGAATTAATTGTTTGCTAAATGACATAAGTTGTACTGAAGTTAGATTAGTATACTTGAGTTGGTTAGGTCACATGCTTATATTAGTTCATTTTAACACGGAAAGCCTGTTAAATTTACACGAATTTTCTGTCAAAATAACAGATTTCATGTGTTTGATTGTTTAACATAAAATTTGTGATAACGATCAACACAAACGCAAGTGTTGAATTAACACGAAATTTCTAACTGTGTATATGTATTAAAAAAATAAAAACTGTTGATTTATGTTAATAAATCACATAAATTTGAGGTAGCAGAAGCTTTTTATATAAATGCGCAAAGAATAGAGATATAAAGACTATAATAATAATAATAACAGTAAGTTATAAATATAATAACAACAATATTTCATTTCATTTATTAGTTGTTATTATTATTATAAAAAATATACTGATATGCGAATGGATATGTAAATTACACAGGATAGTAATTAAATAAAAAAAATTGTGACACAAATAATAATTATTACATATTTATAAAACGAACGAATGTGTGATTCATGTTAGTATAAGAGTGTCACAGTTAATATATGTCATGGAGTATGTAGATATAACTGCAATATTTTGATTGTCACTAGCGAAAAACAAAAAAAAAAAAAAGAAAAAAAAATATAACTCATTTAAAAATGTTTGTTAACGACCTAACTCACAAATGGGCCTTTCAATATTATCCATGGCTTAATTTTAACTCCAACTGTTCTTCCTATTACGCAAAAAAACTTTTTAATGACTTTCTACAACATCAATGCTTGTTAAGTGTGATTTAATATTAATTATGAATGCAAAAGTAAGTTTCTGAAGGGCACAAACTCCATTATTTTGTTACTTTTATTTTATTAAATACTTACAGCAAGCAGACGCTTCGAGTTTAAACACCTACATACACTATAATATAGATAATAATAATTATAATATATAATAATAATAATACTAATACTAATAGTAAAAATAATAATAATAATGATAATGATAATAATGATTCATGAAAAAAAAGCTTGTAAACTTTAAAATACTAAGCACAGCCTACATAATAGTTAAAAAAAAATATAACGCACATGCCTTGCCATCGGCTTTTATCAGACAAAAATGAACAAACTGTTCAAGAAATAATTAATAACTAAGTTAATTAACAAAATACAATATGTTAAATGTAGTTCAACGAAAAAATAATAATTAAATTTATTTTAAAGGTTAGTTTTAAATGTAGTAATAATATTTTATTTCATAAATTACAGGCATTAATGAAAAACATCTTCTCCCCTATTTTTTTAAAATATTCAATGATCTTGAACTGTCATAACTGTAATACAATTCTATTAATTAAAGAAAAAAAGTTAAAGCATTAATTGAAACAAAGACAACATACAGTTAAAAAATTTTGAGTCGGTGTGGTGTGAAAAATTTGGTGTTAAAATTTTTAACATTGCTAATGTGAAAGTTACACTAAGTACTGTGTTCAATTTTTGGCCGTATGAATTAGAATGATCACACCACCAACGGTGTAAATGTTACTTTAGTAGGCACACAATGAAGAACAATATGATAAAAATGTTCTTCATGTTGAACAAAAATACTCATGTTAATAAAATCATTAATTTATTAACTTCGAACCATAAACTACCTTATCAATGTCGTACAAATATCAATGGCAAAGGCTTATTGTTAGTTTGTAATTAATTTACATTTGAATAATGAATACAATATTACTGAGAATAAGTAATTTTTTCAATTGAAAATACTTGACCCTTCATCCGTCACGCTTTGAGCGCAGTGCCACAATTTTTATCAAAAATTATTTGAAAAGAAAAAAAATTTCCTAGTCTTTTGAAATTTTATGAGTATTTCTACTTTACTTTTTAGTATCGCATGAATGAATGATAATTATTTTTCCAAGTTGCCTTTGATGAGAGTAAACTCGAACATTGAATTTGTTCGGTATTTCTACGCAGTGTTGCCAGTTTCTACCAGCGACTCATTTTTAACTCATTTAATTCATTTCTTTCTTTAATTATTTACTTTAGTAAAAAAATTCTAAAAAATATTACAATTATCTAGTCGTATAAGCTTGTGTGGTTTAAATTTTGAAAAATCATAGTTATGGTACTTGGCAACACTACAATATTAAACACATGGCGACGATCGAAGGGTAATGAGACCGCGCGACGGACGAAGAGTCAATTATTATCAAAGAAAGTTAATTGATAATTTTTAAAGTTGAAGTAATTGATTTCATTATTAAAAGCAGTTATCGAGTCATTTTTTTAACTACAAATCATATGATCGGACAAAGTATAAGTTTTGAAATAATAACACCAAAGGGCGCGAAAGATAAAACTCATACCGTGATAAAGTTTTTCCCCAAAAAAATTTTACACCGTTAATTCACACCGAGGATACCGTGTAAAGTTCTCGGGGACCATTTTGACACTAAAATTTTTTTTATAGTATGGTTACTATTTCGTCGAAAAATAGATTTAAAAAAAAAAAATTACTAACAATTGTTATCAACTAGGAGTTAACCGAGCAGACTTAAATTTATTTATTAAATCGCGTTTAGCTCCTCATTGATTACAACTGTAAGTAATTGTTTGTTAAAATTTACATCTCAGAGAAATCGTAACTATTTTGTCGTTCTTTTTATTAATGCTGTAATTTCTTTTAGTTAATTCATAAAATTTGAATACAGTTATATCAGTAGAAAGACATTGAATAATTTGAAAGAGTGGGGGAGGGGGGTGGTGTCTAAAGATCCTTAAAAAAACCCCTTCAAAAGCTAACTTACATATCTCATTTTATACCTCGAATTTTTTATGACATATTTACTTCCCAAAATTTTCACGTATCAGAAACATATCGAATTTATTATTGAACATATCGTACGGCCAGTAATATCAGTCTACGATGAAAAATTTTCGGAATGAAATTTTTAAAAATTAACTCTGTAGTAATTTTTATTTCAAATTTATCAAATTAAATCTTCCATTTTATATTGTATTATATTATATTTAACATTGGAATTAACAAGAAAAGAAAAAAATGTTAAAGCCTAATTAGTTAAACTAAAAAAATTTGACAACTCAATTTTAAAAAATCTACAGAGAAATAAAAAAAAACGATTGTCAGCCATCTTGTAACAGCAATTGGAATAAATATTACATAATTTAATTTATCTGACAAAAATTAATATTACTGCCAACTTATTTAACTGTATATTGATTGCATTAAGGAGTATTTTTGAATTTATAAAAGTACCTATAATATATGTTTAAAAGAAAAAAAAAAAACAAAGTTTAACTAGGCCTTCCATTAATGAATCGCGCGAGGGTTTGCAATCTATTTAATTTTTTTACATTGATACTATTATTTTTATTATACCACTATTGTTATGTTCAAACTCTATTATGTAATACAACGCGCAATGTAAAGTAATTGTATATAAATATATAAATTATGCGATAATTAAATTATATTATTAATTTATTTAATTAACCTTCTTTTAATTTATGTTTTATTTCAGTTATATTATGATAATTATAACTAAGACGACTCAAGAAAAATTGTTTCAATTTAACTGGCCAGGTAAATTTGGGTCCAATTCTTGACACGATCCAAGTAAGGGAGAGTAGGGCAAAATGGGACACCTTACTTTCGTTAACCTTTGTCGGTCGCGGAATAAGCGTGGCGCCGCCTTTTTTACATTTTATTTATTTTCTCAATAGAGCTTGTATTAATAGCTCTGAAAAATTCGAAATTGTCGAAGATTCATCCATTTGGAAGACATTTGCATTGCAAAATCACACTGTCTAAAAATCATGATATTTCTTAATTTTGAACATCATAAAATTTTTTTATCACTTCAAAATTCAAATTATCATTCGTCGAAGCTCACGTCGTTAAAAATATAGTAAAAAAAAATTTTTATCAACTCAAAATGTGTAAATATTTTTTTTTTCAATCTTATTCTTAATATAATAATGTGATTTTCCATCGTTAATCACCATTAATTTAATTGATTGTTATTTTATTTTTTAATGAATTATTTTAAAATATTTTATTCGAAAAAAAAGTATTTTTTATCTAAAATTTAATTCAACTGTATTACTCTTATTTTTTCAACGAAAAAAAAAAAAAAAAAAAAACAAATTTTGTACATTTTAGCAAATTCTTTGGGTCTTATTTTATATATATATATATATATATATATATATATATATATATATATATATATATATGTTGGAGGAACAGGAGATATAGGGTCACTGCTCTGAGTATTGGAGTTATTTTGTACTGACATTTTATTTAAAATATAAACAAATAATTATTACACAAAAAAACGATTTAATATTAAAGTATTGTTCACAAATAATAATAACTAGACACCCTGATTAAAAGAAGAGATTTAAAAAGATTCGAAATAGAAAATTTTAAATACTTTTTAATACTTTTGAATACCTTGAATACTTTTGAATCCCTCTTCTTATGGGAATTTAACATTGCAAATCGTTTAAAATCCCTTTTTTTAATCAGGGCAATCAGTATAATAAAGATAAGATCTCACAAATGTTGATATACACAGAATAGTAACTAGCACAATAGTTGTTACACGTAAAACTGATTACACTAAAATAATAATTATAAATGATATTAGTCGTAATATACAATCGCCCGATAATATTTTTAATAAACTATGATTCGATAATATACGAGTACTACGGTAAACGAGGCTCGAGAACGAATCCACGGTCAGCAGGATAACTTGTACTCGCACAACGAATGCTCGATCAGAACTAACTCAACTAGTACCAAAACTCTGTACTCTTCGTTAAAAACCTTTTTGTCAAAATATTCAGAGGAGGACAACCGTCTTATATTATTTTACTATCTTGTCCTCTGTGTCTTACTATACCCATCCTGTGACCATGACTACGTTTGGTGAATAGATGTCACAGCGAGTCTAATCCTCCCGCAATAAACATAATCTGCTTAAGTTGTAAACAACTAGAACTTAAATTTTATTATTTAATTGTTACTATAAAAACTAGTCTCGACTGTTGGGCATTTCCCGTCTCATTGGAAAACCCCATTTTATTCTTTCATCTCCGACATATATGTACTACTCCTACAAAATCACGTCTTCCAAATCTATTTATAATGAAGCTTTATAGTTCCAGATAAGCTCAGGTAGTTGCACACCTAAACCCGTATTGTCTTCGCAAATCAACTAAAGTATACATTTATTTTAAATACCGAAATTTATGGTAGTTATTTATAATTAGTCACGGACAATACACATTAATATAATTCATTTTAAATTAAGTCATTATTTTTCTAATACTTAACATTTTTCTTGAACAGTTTGAAGGGAAGGGAAGCTGTTAGTCATTTGTCCTATTGTTCATCGAGCATATAAAATGTCTGAAATATTTTTGTCATTCAGTTGAGTTTCAATTTTCAGTGCGACAAGTTGGTTCTATGTGAATATAGTAACAGCTAAAAATAATTATAAAGTTATAATTTATCATAAATTCGTAAAAATGATTCCTGAATTCTACAACATTTTAGAGCCTGTTATAAAAGAAGGTGATTTAGAACTTTTAAGTGAAGTCATTAACCATTTTTCAAAAAATCCTGACTGGATGACTATAGGAGTGGTTATCCTCCATGTGGCAGCAGAAAATGAGCGTGATGGAATAATTAAATTTGTTGTTGACAAGTGTCCAGAGTTACTGAAAAGTCCGGATTTGAGATGCAAGTTACGAATTTTGCTAACGTTAATAATGGACTTGAACGTCGATGCCGTCGAAATTATTTTAAAAACTGACTTTTTAATAGATGATCATATCAAATTTGATGCTGTCCTTGGTATAGCTTATAATCTATACAACTCTCCAATAGTTAATAACGCAGATACCAAAAAAGTGAAAAAAATAATCAAACTTTTAATAGAGTACAGTTATAATAATTTCAACAAGTATGATGTTACATTAAAAGTTAACGAGGAGACCTTAAACATCGAAGCGTTGATTAAATCTGAGTGTGATTTTAATACAATATATGGGACTCAAACTTTTATGGAAATAATTGTTTTTTATATAAGTTATTATAAATCTCTGGATGACCCTATTCAGCAATTGAGTTATTCGAAAGTTGTTGATATTTATTATTTTATTGGAAAATTGTTTATCAAAAAAATTGTTTTTCTGCGAGATTTAAACTCACACGTGTCGGAAAATATTATAAATGCAATCAATAATGATTGCAAACTTAAATCTTTCAAGGAGCAATGTGAAGAAGAATTGAATAGGATGAAAAGTGATTTAGTTGATAAAACAACGGTTACAGCTTACGGTATTGCAACTGCTAGCATTAACAAGTTGGTTAAGTTTATGTGCAATCGTAATTTAAAGGAATTTATTGTATCAAATAAAAGTGTTGTAAACTATCCAATTTATGCAGCTACTATCCGACATCGGTTTGAACTCTCTCAAAAGAGACAAAAGTTGTTGAAAATTTCGGAATCTGTATTCAAATCGACTTATGGAAATTTACCGGAGTTACCGCCAGAGTGCATTAGTATAATACTTGACAAATGTAGTGATAATGATTTGATTAATTTCATTGACCGTAATCGTAAGCATTAATTTTAATTTACTATATCGTAATGAATTTTAAAATAGAAATTTTTTTAATTTCTAGAAATTTCAATATTTAAATTTAGATACTTTTTGAAAATATGTAAAATATTTTGTATATTATTATTATTTTTTTTTAATATCTCTATTTTTATTAATCGATTTAAGGTCAGGATTTTGAAAAGAATCTTTTTCTAGTAAGTTTTAAATACTGTTCAATAAGATTTAATTGAACAAACTAAGATAGGTTTAGAAATATTTGGAAAAACAAAATTTTTTTTATGTTGTAAATAATGTTTAAAATTATAAGTTTTTTTAAAAAATAAAATGTTAAGTAAATAATTTTTAAAAATATGTAAAATATTTTGTATATTATTTTTTTTTTTTATTAGCACTATTTTTATTAATCGATTAAAGGTCAGGATTTTGAAAAGAATCTTTTTCTAGTAAGTTTTAAATACTGTTCAATAAGATTTAATTGAACAAACTAAGATAGGTTTAGAAATATTTGGAAAAACAAAATTTTTTTTAAGTTGTAAATAATGTTTAAAATTATGTAAAATATTTTGTATATTATTATTATTTTTTTTTAATAGCTCTACTTTTATTAATAGATTAAAGGTCAGGATTTTGAAAAGAATCTTTTTCTAGTAAGTTTTAAATACTGTTCAATAAGATTTAATTGAACAAACTAAGATAAGTTTAGAAATATTTGGAAAAACAAAATTTTTTTTAAGTTGTAAATAATGTTTAAAATTATAAGTTTTTTTAAAAAGTAACATGTTAAGTAAATAATTTTTAAAAATATGTAAAATATTTTGTATATTATTATTATTTTTTTTTAATAGCTCTACTTTTATTAATAGATTTAAGGTCAGGATTTTGAAAAGAATCTTCTTCTAGTAAGTTTTAAATACTGTTAAATAAGATTTAATTGAACAAACTAAGATAGGTTTAGAAATATTTGGAAAAACAAAATTTTTTTTAAGTTGTAAATAATGTTTAAAATTATAAGTTTTTTTAAAAAATAAAATGTTAAGTAAATAATTTTTAAAAACATATAAAATATTTTGTATATTATTTTGTTTTTTTATGAGCACTATTTTTATTAATCGATTAAAGGTCAGGATTTTGAAAAGAATCTTTTTCTAGTAAGTTTTAAATACTGTTCAATAAGATTTAATTGAACAAACTAAGATAGGTGTAGAAATATTTGGAAAAACAAAATTTTTCTATGTTGTAAATAATGTTTAAAATTATAAGTATTTTTTGAAAAATAAAATGTTAAGTAAATAATTTTTAAAAATATGTAAAATATTTTGTATATTATTTTGTTTTTTTATGAGCACTATTTTTATTAATCGATTAAAGGTCAGGATTTTGAAAAGAATCTTTTTCTAGTAAGTTTTAAATACTGTTCAATAAGATTTATCGAACAAACTAAGATAGGTTTAGAAATATTTGGAAAAACAAAATTTTTTTTATGTTGTAAATAATGTTTAAAATTATAAGTTTTTATTCAAAAAATAAAATGTTAAGTAAATAATTTTTAAAAATATGTAAAATATTTTGTATATTATTTTTTTTTTTATTAGCACTATTTTTATTGATCGATTAAAGGTCAGGATTTTGAAAAGAATCTTTTTCTAGTAAGTTTTAAATACTGTTCAATAAGATTTAATTGAACAAACTAAGATAGGTGTAGAAATATTTGGAAAAACAAAATTTTTCTATGTTGTAAATAATGTTTAAAATTATAAGTATTTTTTGAAAAATAAAATGTTAAGTAAATAATTTTTAAAAATATGTAAAATATTTTGTATATTATTTTGTTTTTTTATGAGCACTATTTTTATTAATCGATTAAAGGTCAGGATTTTGGAAAGAATCTTTTTCTAGTAAGTTTTAAATACTGTTCAATAAGATTTATCGAACAAACTAAGATAGGTTTAGAAATATTTGGAACAACAAAATTTTTTTTAGGTTGTAAATAATGTTTAAAATTATAAGTTTTTTTAAAAAATAAAATGTTAAGTAAATAATTTTTAAAAATATGTAAAATATTTTGTATATTATTTTTTTTTTTTATTAGCACTATTTTTGTTAATCGATTAAAGGTCAGAATTTTGAAAAGAATCTTTTTCTAGTAAGTTTTAAATACTGTTCAATAAGATTTAATTGAACAAACTAAGATAGGTTTAGAAATATTTGGAAAAACAAAATTTTTTTTAAGTTGTAAATAATGTTTAAAATTATGTAAAATATTTTGTATATTATTATTATTTTTTTTTAATAGCTCTACTTTTATTAATAGATTAAAGGTCAGGATTTTGAAAAGAATCTTTTTCTAGTAAGTTTTAAATACTGTTCAATAAGATTTAATTGAACAAACTAAGATAAGTTTAGAAATATTTGGAAAAACAAAATTTTTTTTAAGTTGTAAATAATGTTTAAAATTATAAGTTTTTTTAAAAAGTAACATGTTAAGTAAATAATTTTTAAAAATATGTAAAATATTTTGTATATTATTATTATTTTTTTTAATAGCTCTACTTTTATTAATAGATTTAAGGTCAGGATTTTGAAAAGAATCTTCTTCTAGTAAGTTTTAAATACTGTTCAATAAGATTTAATTGAACAAACTAAGATAGGTTTAGAAATATTTGGAAAAACAAAATTTTTTTTATGTTGTAAATAATGTTTAAAATTATAAGTTTTTATTCAAAAAATAAAATGTTAAGTAAATAATTTTTAAAAATATGTAAAATATTTTGTATATTATTTTTTTTTTTATTAGCACTATTTTTATTGATCGATTAAAGGTCAGGATTTTGAAAAGAATCTTTTTCTAGTAAGTTTTAAATACTGTTCAATAAGATTTAATTGAACAAACTAAGATAGGTGTAGAAATATTTGGAAAAACAAAATTTTTCTATGTTGTAAATAATGTTTAAAATTATAAGTATTTTTTGAAAAATAAAATGTTAAGTAAATAATTTTTAAAAATATGTAAAATATTTTGTATATTATTTTGATTTTTTATGAGCACTATTTTTATTAATCGATTAAAGGTCAGGATTTTGAAAAGAATCTTTTTCTAGTAAGTTTTAAATACTGTTCAATAAGATTTAATTGAACAAACTAAGATAGGTTTAGAAATATTCGGAAAAACAAAATTTTTTTTATGTTGTAAATAATGTTTAAAATTATAAGTTTTTTTTAAAAGTAACATGTTAAGTAAATAATTTTTAAAAATATGTAAAATATTTTGTATATTATTATTATTTTTTTTTAATAGCTCTACTTTTATTAATAGATTTAAGGTCAGGATTTCGAAAATAATTTTTTTCTAGTAAGTTTTAAATACTGTTCAATAAGATTTAATTGAACAAACTAAGATAGGTTTAGAAATATTTGGAAAAACAAAATTTTTTTTATGTTGTAAATAATGTTTAAAATTATAAGTTTTTATTCAAAAAATAAAATGTTAAGTAAATAATTTTTAAAAATATGTAAAATATTTTGTATATTATTTTGTTTTTTTTTGAGCACTATTTTTATTAATCGATTAAAGGTCAGGATTTTGAAAAGAATCTTTTTCTAGTTAGTTTTAAATACTGTTCAATAAGATTTAATTGAACAAACTGAGATAGGTTTAGAAATATTTGGAAAAACAAAATTTTTTTTATGTTGTAAATAATGTTTAAAATTATAAGTTTTTCTAAAAAATAAAATGTTAAGTAAATAATTTTTAAAAATATGTAAAATATTTTGTATATTATTATTATTTTTTTTAATAGCTCTACTTTTATTAATAGATTTAAGGTCAGGATTTCGAAAATAATTTTTTTCTAGTAAGTTTTAAATACTGTTCAATAAGATTTAATTGAACAAACTAAGATAGGTTTAGAAATATTTGGAAAAACAAAATTTTTTTTATGTTGTAAATAATGTTTAAAATTATAAGTTTTTTTAAAAAATAAAATGTTAAGTAAATAATTTTTAAAAATATGTAAAATATTTTGTATATTATTTTGTTTTTTTATGAGCAATATTTTTATTAATCGATTAAAGGTCAGGATTTTGAAAAGAATCTTTTTCTAGTAAGTTTTAAATACTGTTCAATAAGATTTAATTGAACAAACTAAGATAGGTTTAGAAATATTTGGAAAAACAAAATTTTTTTTAATTTGTAAATAATGTTTAAAATTATGTAAAATATTCTGTATATTATTATTATTTTTTTATAATAGCTCTACTTTTATTAATCGATTTAAGGTCAGGATTTTGAAAAGAATCTTTTTCTAGTAAGTTTTAAATACTGTTCAATAAGATTTAATTGAACAAACTAAGATAGGTTTAGAAATATTTGGAAAAACAAAATTTTTTTTATGTTGTAAATAATGTTTAAAATTATAAGTTTTTTTAAAAAATAAAATGTTAAGTAAATAATTTTTAAAAATATGTAAAATATTTTGTATATTATTTTTATTTTTTTTATTAGCACTATTTTTATTAATCGATTAAAGGTCAGGATTTTGAAAAGAATCTTTTTCTAGTAAGTTTTAAATACTGTTCAATAAGATTTAATTGAACAAACTAAGATAGGTTTAGAAATATTTGGAAAAACAAAATTTTTCTATGTTGTAAATAATGTTTAAAATTATAAGTATTTTTTGAAAATAAAATGTTAAGTTAATAATTTTTAAAAATACGTAAAATATTTTGTATATTATTATTATTTTTTTTTAATAGCTCTACTTTTATTAATAGATTTAAGGTCAGGATTTTGAAAAGAATCTTTTTCTAGTTAGTTTTAAATACTGTTCAATAAGATTTAATTGAACAAACTAAGATAGGTTTAGAAATATTTGGAAAAACAAAATTTTTTTTATGTTGTAAATAATGTTTAAAATTATAAGTTTTTTTAAAAAATAAAATGTTAAGTAAATAATTTTTAAAAACATATAAAATATTTTGTATATTATTTTGTTTTTTTATGAGCACTATTTTTATTAATCGATTAAAGGTCAGGATTTTGAAAAGAATCTTTTTCTAGTAAGTTTTAAATACTGTTCAATAAGATTTAATTGAACAAACTAAGATAGGTTTAGAAATATTTGGAAAAACAAAATTTTTTTTATGTTGTAAATAATGTTTAAAATTATAAGTTTTTTTAAAAAATAAAATGTTAAGTAAATAATTTTTAAAAATATATAAAATATTTTGTATATTATTTTGTTTTTTTATGAGCACTATTTTTATTAATCGATTAAAGGTCAGGATTTTGAAAAGAATCTTTTTCTAGTAAGTTTTAAATACTGTTCAATAAGATTTAATTGAACAAACTAAGATAGGTTTAGAAATATTTGGAAAAACAAAATTTTTTTTAAGTTGTAAATAATGTTTAAAATTATGTAAAATATTTTGTATATTATTATTATTTTTTTTAATAGCTCTACTTTTATTAATCGATTTAAAGTCAGGATTTTGAGAAGAAACTTTTTCTAGTAAGTTTTAAATACTGTTCAATAAGATTTAATTGAACAAACTAAGATAGGTTTAGAAATATTTGGAAAAACAAAATTTTTTTTATGTTGTAAATAATGTTTAAAATTATAAGTTTTTTTAAAAAATAAAATGTTAAGTAAATAATTTTTAAAAATATATAAAATATTTTGTATATTATTTTGTTTTTTTATGAGCACTATTTTTATTAATCGATTAAAGGTCAGGATTTTGAAAAGAATCTTTTTCTAGTAAGTTTTAAATACTGTTCAATAAGATTTATCGAACAAACTAAGATAGGTTTAAAAATATTTGGAAAAACAAAATTTTTTTTAAGTTGTAAATAATGTTTAAAATTATAAGTTTTTTTAAAAAATAAAATGTTAAGTAAATAATTTTTAAAAATATATAAAATATTTTGTATATTATTTTGTTTTTTTATGAGCACTATTTTTATTAATCGATTAAAGGTCAGGATTTTGAAAAGAATCTTTTTCTAGTAAGTTTTAAATACTGTTCAATAAGATTTATCGAACAAACTAAGATAGGTTTAGAAATATTTGGAAAAACAAAATTTTTTTTATGTTGTAAGTAATGTTGAAAATTATAAGTATTTTTTGAAAATAAAATGTTAAATAAATAATTTTTAAAAATACGTAAAATATTTTGTATATTATTATTATTTTTTTTTAATAGCTCTACTTTTATTAATCGATTTAAGGTCAGGATTTTGAAAAGAATCTTTTTCTAGTAAGTTTTAAATACTGTTCAATAAGATTTAATTGAACAAACTAAGATAGGTTTAGAAATATTTGGAAAAACAAAATTTTTTTTAAGTTGTAAATAATGTTTAAAATTATAAGTTTTTTTAAAAAATAAAATGTTAAGTAAATAATTTTTAAAAATATATAAAATATTTTGTATATTATTTTGTTTTTTTGTGAGCACTATTTTTATTAATCGATTAAAGGTCAGGATTTTGAAAATAATCTTTTTCTAGTAAGTTTTAAATACTGTTCAATAAGATTTAATTGAACAAACTAAGATAGGTTTAGAAATATTTGGAAAAACAAAATTTTTTTTAAGTTGTAAATAATGTTTAAAATTATGTAAAATATTTTGTATATTATTATTATTTTTTTTAATAGCTCTACTTTTATTAATCGATTTAAAGTCAGGATTTTGAAAAGAATCTTTTTCTAGTAAGTTTTAAATACTGTTCAATAAGATTTAATTGAACAAACTAAGATAGGTTTAGAAATATTTGGAAAAACAAAATTTTTTTTATGTTGTAAATAATGTTTAAAATTATAAGTTTTTTTAAAAAATAAAATGTTAAGTAAATAATTTTTAAAAATATGTAAAATATTTTGTATATTATTTTTATTTTTTTTATTAGCACTATTTTTATTAATCGATTTAAGGTCAGGATTTTGAAAAGAATCTTTTTCTAGTAAGTTTTAAATACTGTTCAATAAGATTTAATTGAACGAACTAAGATAGGTTTAGAAATATTTGGAAAAACAAAATTTTTTTTATGTTGTAAATAATGTTTAAAATTATAAGTTTTTTTAAAAAGTAACATGTTAAGTAAATAATTTTTAAAAATATGTAAAATATTTTGTATATTATTATTATTTTTTTTTAATAGCTCTACGTTTATTAATAGATTTAAGGTCAGGATTTTGAAAAGAATCTTTTTCTAGTAAGTTTTAAATACTGTTCAATAAGATTTAATTGAACAAACTAAGATAGGTTTAGAAATATTTGGAAGAACAAAATTTTTTTTAAGTTGTAAATAATGTTTAAAATTATAAGTTTTTTTAAAATAAAATGTTAAGTTAATAATTTTTAAAAATACGTAAAATATTTTGTATATTATTTTGTTTTTTTATGAGCACTATTTTTATTAATCGATTAAAGGTCAGGATTTTGAAAAGAATCTTTTTCTAGTTAGTTTTAAATACTGTTCAATAAGATTTAATTGAACAAACTGAGATAGGTGTAGAAATATTTGGAAAAACAAAATTTTTCTATGTTGTAAATAATGTTTAAAATTATAAGTTTTTTTAAAAAATAAAGTGTTAAGTAAATAATTTTTAAAAATACGTAAAATATTTTGTATATTATTTTTTTTTTATTAGCACTATTTTTATTAATCGATTTAAGGTCAGGATTTTGAAAAGAATCTTTTTCTAGTAAGTTTTAAATACTGTTCAATAAGATTTAATTGAACAAACTCAGATAGGTTTAGAAATATTTGGAAAAACAACATTTTTTTTATGTTGTGAATAATGTTTAAAATTATAAGTATTTATAAAAAATAAAATATGTTAATTAAATAATTTTTAAAAATATGTAAAATATTTTTTATGTATATGTGTTATTTTTAAAATACATCTTTGTAAAATTAATGACCTTCGTTTTCTATATCTATTTTTAACTTCCTGCTATGAAAATCCCGAGAAAAAATGTTTTCGTAAAATTTTATAAGATTTTACAGCACAATTTTGTAATGTAAGATCTGAGTAAGGTAAGTAATGGTTAAATAAAATTTTATAAAAGTTTTCTATATTTTATGCCATAATTGAATAATAATAACTTCCGTTCAAGGAATATCATTGCAAATCGATGAATTTTCTGGGATTTTCTCTTAAAATTTATCGTCCATATGTCATTCTGTCTCTGTCCTTTTTTTTCACGTTAACAAACGTATACATCTCACTCTGTTTTCCATAGGTATACTAAGTATTTTACTTAGTGTGTACTTTACTTATATGTGTACGACTAGCGCCCTCTTAAAAAAAACTGAATCAGCTGTCAGTTTACTTTTACTATATTTAAAAAAAATTTATACACTGAGAAAAAATTTCTCTTTTGATAATTAAATTGGTTTTGTTAAATTCTGTTAAATTAAAATTTATTTAGGACAACTAAATTTTATTCGTCAATATAATCTATTTTATTTTTCTTAACAAATGATTTAATAGACTCTATTTGGTTGACATTAATATTTTTCTCTCTAAGATGATAAAATCATTTGGTAAAGTTAAGAAAGTATTTATTCAATGGACAACTAAACTATTTTGTAGTGCCAACAAATCCAAATATTTAAAGCAAAATATTATTATATTAGCTGTTATAAATATTACTTAGACACAAAAAAATATATTCATTTAGAATAAATATATATATTTGTTCGAGGTTGATAAATATATATTTGAACCTAATGATTATTGATTTTAAAGTTATGGTGTTAGGTAGCAGCAGCGGGAGTAGTTCGGTGCTCACCACTAGATTGCGCCCACCGTTTGTGGTGTCCCTGGTAAGAAACTTATTTCAGAGTTTTTATATTCGCCAGCTTGAAGCATTCATGGAATGGGTTATCTGCTGAAAATTTTTGATAGTAAAATAGGGATATCCTGTATTACACTATGCCATTAATGTTTAATATAATGTTTTTCTTGAACAATTTTTGTCATAGTACGACAAAAAGTACGTGAGAAGGAAATGAATTAGTTTCTAAATATGCATTTATTTAAATGTTAAATAAATACCCTGTGATTTTCAAATAATATTTTATTATGATTAATAACTCATTTTCTAAGGATCACTTATATATTTCATTACGACTACGTCATAAACTTTATAAATTGTTCAGTTGTAATATTATCATTTAACATTACCTTCATCTTGTAAACAGTTTCAATTTCAGTATGTCTTTGATTCCATTCGGGTGTAATTTTAAATTGCACCCAGTCTTTTTGATCTCTTTCAAGTGTGATGATATAGCCCCTTTGTAATGAATAATTTTGCAATTTAGTTTGCCAGTGAGAATTCTTTTGAAACTTTGTTTTGAAATGACTGATATTAATATTAAAAGTTTTCTCCATATTTTCGTCGACAACTCACGTAGGTCAATAGGTGCAAATTAGTTTGAGTTTGCACTACTCAATGGTTTATCGAGTTCTAGATATTACTCTACTATCGCATTCGATAGATTAGTATTTTGTTTAATTTAGGAATCCAATAAGGAAAAGTTATTTAAACGTTTAATGCAGTCATCATTGAAAACATATATTTATTTTTTATTATTGAATATTTGAAATTAATTTAAACATTTTGCAATTTGCATTTCAGAGTTTGATTTTTCTGATACGCTAGTATTTTTTTTTTACTTAGTGAATGATTCAATTTTTAACAAAATACCTTTGAAAATGGCGCAGTTAGTGACTCGCTAACTAAAATTTGAACTGGGCGTTAGAGAATTAGAAATAATCGTCACTTTTCCTATGCTTATTGAATGGAATATCTCATAACATTTTGGAAAGTACTAAGAAATAAAATGAAAGGCTGAAAGTCGAAGAGAATTTTTTTTTTAATGCGTACAAAAATAATTTGCTAAATAAGTGAAAAAAAAATTTGTATCGGTTATGAATCACTATTATATATATATATATATATATATATATATATATATATATATATATATATATATATATATATATATATATATTGTAACATGATGGAAAATTCGACATCGACTCGTGGTTTGAATTTATTTTAAATAAGAAATAGTTACCGGATGAGCAAATTTTAGTGACATTTAGAATCGAAAATTTCAACTTCGACCGACTAATTGATCCAACCCATGGATCGTGATGGGAGATCCGGACTAGACGCCGTACTGAACGGTCACGTTTTACGATTCGAGAAATTCGACCCGACCAAACGAACAATTTTGATTACGACTCTTGAACAACGTGAATTTTGTTCTATAAGAACAATCCGAGTGATTAACGAACAATTCATTGCGATAAGTAAATTTTTTTCTAACAAATAACCGCCGTCGTGAACAAGCGAATAAGCCGAAGCCTCGGCACGAGAACTGATCAAGTGTACGACCGATTGATTTGGTTTTATGAACAAGTGCAACGCGATTTGTGGAAATAATAATTAAATTAATGATTGATTGTACGTCCTAACTGTATGATAGTGAAATTTCACGCGTTACCGAAATAAAATATTATTTTATATTTTATTTTATTCCAATCGAGCAATTCCGAGAATTACGGATTATCTCCTTCTCATTCGTTGCGGCAGCCGAGTCTTGCCATGTAAAAGACTCTGACGTCACCGGTCGAGTATTTCGTTAAGAACTACGTCGAGTGTGTTGATGAAATAAACGACGAGTTTTTTTTTTCTTTCGACAACTGACTGTTATTTTTTTTGCAAAACTGACTGTTTCCGATCAACTACGTTTTGTTGTACTTTGGTTTATATCGAGCCAAGCCGACAACGGCATTTATTATGTTTGTGTAACCGACAATTTGTGTGAAAGCGATCAGTTATTTTGTCTATTGAATATACGATTAATTTGTTTAATTCTGATCACTTATTTTATCGTAATTTTAACTGCCTGACCTTTCCCCGATCCGCCACCCTGAGCCGAATTTTTTTTTGTTTTGATAATTATTTATTTGGTGATTATAAAATCACCTGGCGCCCAACTTTAAAATTTTGAACAAGGTTGTCAAATAGTAAGTGTACTCGGACTTCACTCCGGTAGATCCCCGGTGGTGAAAAACCCGTTATAATATATAGGGGCGAAGGGGAAAAAGAGGATAGGGTAGGCAAAACGGGGTACCCCCAAAATTTCATAAAAAAAACTTTTTTTTTTTGTCTAATTACTATAAATCCGATATATTTGCACACGTTTATCCCTACGCAAGACACCTGGAACAAAATGGACCAGCCCGAAAATCGAAAAAAATAATTTTTCAAATTCTTATCGTTAAATTAAAAAAAATTAATATATTAACCCATTTTTCGGCTGATTTGCTATACCTGAGGTATATTTGACTACTGAAAAAGTTCAAAAATAACATATTTTTTTTTGATTGATAAAATTTTTTGAATAATGCAAAATAATCTGTAATTTAAAAAATAAAAAAACACGTTTTTTGGGTTCAAAATAATGACAAATAAGAAATAAGTTATTCCCACTTTAATATCAAGCTGGTGAAATCGATCAGAACCACTTTTTTAAAAGCTTAAAATTAAAATGAAAATAACTAGAAAACAATGCGTAGTTTGAAAAAACTTGACTGATAATAATTTGTAGAGAATGAAATTATCACCGAAAAAAATTTTATAACATTTTCTGATAAATTTGATAGTTTCACCGGAATAGTAAAAATATCTCCAACTTTACTTCGAGCATTAATAACTTTTGAACAGATGGATTACCAAAAAATGATAAGAGACCTTTTTTGTAGAACGTTTAATTTCCTACAAAAAATATGAATAAGTCTATTCGATCCATTGATCTGTTAAGAATTTAAAAGTATTTAAAGGTAAAAAAAAAAAATTTTTCCTGTGTTATTTAAATGAGAAATCGAATTTTTCAATGAGCTAGGTCTGTAATCGACATAGAATTTTTTTCCTTGCTCGACATTTTTTTTTTTTGTGTTGAAATATGATTTCTTCCTCATGCACTTAAAAAGAAAAAAAATGTTGCTCCGAAATGACGCACCCTAATATACATATATACATAAGCTTTCAAACCAATGGTATTTCCGGAACCTACATAACTAATAAGGGGATAGTATATCATAATATTGTGAAAATTCAATTAAGAGTATACATAAATGTTTCTGTTTTGAATGCCATAGGAATTATAAAATTTCGTCAATGAATAATTTAAAAAAAATAGAGGATTCATAAGGAACACATATATACTTATTAAAAACTGAGCTTATACTTAAATCAATAAGTTTTCTTGCTAATAAAATTTTCAATTTTCTCACTAATAAGTTTGAAGTAAAATATTACTAACATATCAAAAAATATATGATAGTTAGTAACCTAAAATATGCAGAATTAGCAACGAATTATTTTTAAAATCATATATTATTTTATTAAATGTAAGCTTCATACGATATACAATAAAACTAATAAATTAAGTTATGACTTATTAATTTATTTGAATTAATAAATGAGTAAAATACAATAAAAAACCGTTAAAACCTGAAAATGATATCTGCCAGGCTAAAAATAACATATTTAAAAACAGGTAATGGTTGCCTCACATTAATTCAATATATTTTGATCAACATAATTTAGATATTTACCATTTATAATTACGAAATTTTTTTGGTTTTTATAATTTAATTTCAAGTTTGCTATAAATATTTATTGAATGAAAATGAAGTTTTCATAAATGTTTATAATGATTCATTATTATGTAATAATATAAATATACATTGTTCGTATATTTATATTATTAATATTAGAAAAAAAATTAATTTGTTATTGAGCTATTTTATATGTAGAAATACCGATAAAATAATTTTTTTTTTGTCTAAAAACATTTATCTAAATAATTAATACATGTTTTTTTAATTTTTAGAGAAAAGAAAAAATTGGATAGAGCCACTATTA